>NC_085137.1:176079755-176408922 GCF_035046485.1 Aedes albopictus | reverse complement strand
CGATTTGTATGACGAATTCATGGAGGACCTGCTGGAGGATGATCGCTCAAGACCAACGGAAGTCTACCAAAGGATATCGAGTAAATGGCTCGGTCAACTACGGATTCCAATCAGCACCATTTATCTAAATCAACGCGTAGGTAGACTTAGCATCGAGAAGGTTATTTTCTAGTTTTGTGTCAAAGGAACACAAGCATATCCCAATCGCTAATCAAACGAATTAGATAGTATTCTCGATACTCTTATAAAGCTTTGTACACCGTCTACCACTACTTTTAACAGTTTAAAGAGCTTCCCGGATGTTGAGTTCCGAAGGAATCGTTCAAGGAATATTATCTCACTTCACATTTTTCGTTGGTCCACAAGGAAACTTATACTTGTTAGAGGAAGGTTTGCTCCCAAACAACAAGTTTAAGTTCAACTAGTTTTATGCAGGTTTTTATAACAATAATAAAACCTCCAAATGAATTTTCTCCAAATGTATTTTACTGTTAAAATATTTCGTGGACCTTGATCCGTGACTTTGATACTTGATGGCTAAAGAGGGGTTTGAATGCAGTTCATCCACGTTAAGCCATCAAGCAATGAGATATTAAAAATGTAATGTATGTTCTGTACTTTCAGATTGAAGGAACTTTTGAAATCAAAACGCCACCAATTCTGGTCGGATACACGCGTACCAACAGCAACGAAAGCCCAGAGTACGCGTCCATGCTGATCGGATCCAGTCTACCGGATATGCGCGAGCTGACCCATATTTCTTTATTCATCAACCTGGAGCCGAACGTGGAGATTCCCAAGATTGACACCAATGAGCTGGAATGTGTAGAACTGGAGCAAACCAAAACCCGGGTCTACCTCTGGTTCGAGGAATATCGCAACGAGTTTCCTTCGAGAGCCAAACTGCCGCTGGTTACTCTCCTAAGTGGTAAGAGAGTATGCGTTACGAGACTCCTTGGCCCTGTAAATGTACCCTTTGTGATCGATGAAAATGTGGAACGCATGATAAGGCGATACGTCTCGCTGATTCCGGTATATTACAATACGGATGCATGCTCGCAGCTTGAAGGAATTTGGTTGACAAATAGAGTGAGTCCTTGAAGGGATAATTTTTAAAATCTTAAATTGCCAAAATCAATTTGATTGTAGGAAATAATTAACATAATGTGCGCTTCACCGAAGGATCTGGGAGTGCTGCTGGTTTGTTTCTACCTCATTCTGGAGTTCGACGCTTACCTCGTACTTGGACATAGCCTGCTAACCGGAGACAGCACTTTCGTTTTACTACGCGAAGGGCAAGATTACTTCATAGTTGATCCAACAAGTGGCAAAAAGTACAACAGCACCGATACGTATTGTCCGTTGACTCGGATCTACTACATCGTAAGCCAGGACAACGTATGGGGTAACATACAAAAAGAGAATCGAGTATTTCTGACTCAGTTGGATGTCGGTAAATCCGCTTATTGGAGACCGCTGTTTAACCGTTCCCATGAAGCCCCGACTGGTTGTATACACGACGGCAACTTCTTGTACAGGAATCCTCTGAACGTTCGCGATCTGCAGAAAACTATTGAACGAAAGATCATGAAGAAAATTGCCTTCTGGCGAACGCATCGCAAAACTGTTTGGAACAGGTAAGTACGTACATAATACTTGAGTATACGCATAACATTAACACAAGTTCTCACTTATTTAAGCCTAAACTCACTTGACCCAACATTAACAATAATCAATTTGAAAAGAAGGAATGTTATGCTTTTTATGGCAAACAACCATTCTGCCAATTGAGAGTGTATTCGAGCATAAGGCTGAAACACAAAAGACTATAAGGGAGCATCTATTTAGTACTCCTCTCTCCTCTTCTTGGCGTAACGTCCTCACTGGGACAAAGCCTGCTTCTCAGCTTAGTGTTCTATGAGCACTTCCACAGTTATTAACTGAGAGCTGCCTCTGCCAATGACCATTTTGCATGTGTATATCGTGTGGCAGGCACGAAGATACTCTATGCCCAAGGAAGTCAAGGAAATTTCCTTAACGAAAAGATCCTGGACCGACCGGGAATCGAACCCGTCACCCTCAGCATGGTCATGCTGAATATCCGTGCGTTTACCGCCTCGGCTATATGGGCCCTATTTAGTACCTACGTCTCGAAAAATTTGAGAATTTTTGCTCTCCCTCATACATTGCTTGTCACACTTTTCGAAACCCTCCTCCCCCTATGAGTGAGACGTAGTTTATGGATGCCCCCTAACTAATTTTTAACTAACTTTAATTTATAACTAACGTACTTGTGGTACTTACTAGCGCTTAAAATTCCTTTCGTGCATTTCTTTGTGGTCTTTTCGGCAACTTCTTGTATTTTATTTATTTTTTCTAATTTAGCAATTACAAATAATATCTGATGGCATTTCAAAATTTAGATAAATGATATTCTGACAGGAATTTTAGAAGTAATTACGCTCAGTGTGCCAGTTATGGCTATAGTACCTCAAATTGGCTATAGTTGATTTTCAACCTGTAACGATGAAAACCAATATGAAATGTTGTGTGAATACAAGATCACACTCACACAAGATGATTGCAATCATTCAAACTTCACAATTTGTTAAAATTGATATAGAAATAAATCATTTTCCTTATAATTTCATCTTCCTTGCACCCTATTTCGCCATAGTGTACCAGTTATGGCTAATCCCATAATAAATGCATGCAAATAGTGCGAAGTGGAACCGAAATAAGAAAATGTGTCCATAACTGGTACAGGGTTCCTATCATTGGCATACGCCGTAATAAATACTAAAAGTAGTTTTGGCTCGGTTTGTTTATTTTTCATGTAAAGTATGGAAACTACACAATCATTTGACATATTGGAAACATTTGTCGGTCTTCTTCTTATTTTTGTATAAATAGTTTTCCTTAGGTAGTGCGATAACTGGTACAGGCACCCTACCAGAGAAATTTCCAAAAAGTTCCTGAGAAATTTACGAACGACTTAAGGAAGTAGTGCTTAATGGTACCACAGAATGAATTTTGACAGGAATAGCCAAAAAAATACCCAAGTAATTACCAAAGAAATTGCTAAAAGAATTTTCATTTGCTTTGGTAAGTATTTTCAACAAGTAATTTTCAAAATTATTACCAAAATAGTTTCAGGAACTTTGATCGACAAAACCCCTCATGACGAAGAGAACAAATCTGCAGATAATACCCATCGTCACCCTATTTCGATAGTTGAATTGCGTTGAAGTCAATAAAATGCTGCAATTGCCAAAGTTTATTTTTAAATTTCAAATGTGTTTTTCTATTGTAACATTTGACATATATGCGTCCGGGGCCAGCGTAGGGATTTAACAATAAAAATATCCAGCAATTTTGCCCGATAAACCACGAAGACCAAAATTTGGTCATCTCAGCAACTTCACATTATGAACCAGCAATATATTTGACGATTTTTTTTGAAAAATGCGTAAAGTTAGGCTCTAGGAGCGCAAAGTATGGTGCGTTTACGATACTCCATTGATTTCTACCAGGTTTCATCTTGTAACTACTCGTCCCAGGGTTTCTACTAAAATTCATCCCGTTATTCCACTGAGGATTCTTGGGATCCCATGAAATATTCTGAAGAATTGCTCCTGGGAGTATTCCAGGGATTTTTCTAGGGATTTTTTCACTAGTTTCTCACGGTATTCCTTTGGGAATTTATCCCAGGATTTTTTTTATTTCTCCTAAGTTTCCGTCAAAGATTCCTCTAGAGATTCGTCCTGAGACTTTTTTGTTGATTTCTCCCGGGATTCTTTTATGGATTTTTCTGGGGTTCCTTTAGATTTTGCTTGAGGAATTTATCCAGAATTCAGTCAAGGATTCCTTCATGATTTTTTTATTCTGGAATTCCATTACGAGATTATTTTATAGATGCTGGTTGCCAGCGAATTACAAATTTTGATTTCTCGGTTTTCTCCAGTATTATTCCGAAAATTTGATTTTTCCCGTTTTCAGTATTGTTACTTGAATTGAAAAAAGTAATTCTATTGGTTCAAAGGGTTTTCGTAATGGAAACATTTATCATGACATTTTGGGAAATAGAATTTCTCCTTGCATGTCACACGATATTATAAAGCACAAATATTCAACGGCGAAGGAAGCTATTGTTTCTATACTGAAATACAATTCTTAGACTTTACGTAGCGGTATGTAATTACATGCTGTATCGTTTTGATGTCTGTTATACGTAATAAGTAGTATTTGATCGCAATCAAATCACATGCACCCTCATTCATCATCTCCCTTTTATTCATTCTTTGTCAGATTGTGTACGAGTACTCTTGGAGGAATACCAGTAGAAAATCCTGGTAAAATTCCAAAAAGCATTCTGGAGAAAATCCAGCAGAAGATTCCAAGAAGTCATGGATGATTTTCAGAAGAAACTCCCGGAGGAATATTAGAAGTACTTTTTAGAAGAATTTCAGAACTCCAATAGATATTTTTCATGGAGGTCCCTGAGGAACTCCGAGAACTAGTATCTGTTTGATTCTCACTCAGTAAGAACTCGTGTAGGAATTTCACAAAGATCTTTTGTGTAAAACTCAGACAAAATCTCGAAAATACAATTCCTGGGTTAACTAGGGTAATTGGGTTTTTAAATTAAGAATAATGTATAGATTTTTTGATTTTATACGAAAGAGCACCTTTTTCTGAGCCACTATGATTTTTTTCAGATTTTTAGAACTTTATTCTGGTACCTAAAATCAATTTCGAAGAGATTTTTTGAAATCACCTTTTGACAGCTGGGTAACTGTTTGACAGCTCCACCCAGTACAAAATGCGACGAGGGGTGATTCGATAAATCGCTCCCATACAAACTTCAAATTGATTTTTAAATAGGTTCCCGGGCATCAAAATTCATGAAAATTTGGATTTTGGCTCAGTTTTGCATGCAGATTTAGAATATGGAATTATCTCAACACCGCTAAAGAAGCCAATTGGCAATATTAGCTTCCGCGAAAATTATAGGGGTAGGCGGGGCAATATGGACACCCTAAGGTTTTTGCCAACTTTACCTGGCAAGATGTCAAAAAAGTTTAGTTTTTTGATACATGTATCCTTTTAAAGTCTATTTAGCATCTATTGCATAAGAATGCTCACGAAGAAAAATGATTTATCCACTTCAAAAAATGTTATGAAAAATGTTAGTTTTTCATGACCGTCTTCAAGCATACGGGGCAGAATGGACACCCCCATGGGGCAATATGGACACCATGAGACTTTTACGAATTTCGTACATTATTTACGCCTATAAAGTCATTTCATTACAAAACAACTATTATGGATGAATAATACGCCGAAGTAGTTCATTTTTGTTCAGTTAATTTAAATTCAGGCTGTTTTGGATGAAGCTTCGTTTTTGTCGGCTTGTATAGCTGTGCCCAGAACAACTATTTTCCACTGCTGTCGTTTTTTGACCAATTTGTTTCATCCTATGCCTACTATAGTGAACATTTAACCGAAAATATACTGAAATCGAAGAAAACCAACCAGGTTTGTGATTTAGGTTATATTTTTCCCTTGCCGCTTCTTTCAAAAAGGTGAGTGTCCATTTTGCCCCGGCCGCAGAAGATATTTCCAAACTTGATTTTTGATATAATAAAGAAGAAAATATAAACATGTTAAGCATGTAGATACAGCAAAACTACTTGCATGTGTTCTAGAAATATCAGGTTTTAATCTACCTGCAATAAATTAATCACTAAATCTTATTTTAGATGGTGTGAAAATTATAATTTCCATGCACAAAAAACGGAGGACGCAACTTTTTCGTGTAAAATCAAGTATAATTTTAATTTCGAATGTTTCTTTCCTGAAACTACGTTTTAGACAAATGGACTATATTCTCCATTCATTAAAAGTTCAATAAAGTTCGCATATTTCAAAATATTGAGGGTGTCCATTGTGCCCCGGGTGTCCATAATGCCCCGCCTACCCCTACATCTGTAAAACTGTAAAAACTTTTCCACGGTTCTTCCGCTTGTTCTTTGCGTGAACCAAGGTATGAACACCAAACGATCATTTCCACTGGAACGGATCAATGAAGCAAACTTTTCTAGCATTATTCTCCGCATGTAAAGAGTATATGAACATTAGCATTGTGACAGCAGTGGAGTCATGTCATACACACAGGGCTACGGCAGCGGTATCTGTTCATATCACAGCGGCCGTTTTAGTTATTCCACAGATAACAGACGTTTATACTTATATTGGCAATGTGTGTAAAAATGATCAACAGCCATTTTGTAGTAACGAGCAGCTGAAACTCATGTGGCAATCATTTAGAGATGGCGCAGTGATCGATAGCCAGTGATCGCTTTCAAGATTGCATGCACTACGCAATTTTACATTCAAGATTGTATTCGATCTTGAAAGAAAGTGGAACTTTGAACTATTTTTGCATTCAAGTTAGATGTAATGTCGCAATCAGTTGAGTAGATGGCGGTAGTGAGCCAACGTATATCGTTTTGAACATTTACACGGGATTCTGCGAAAAATTTCTAGTAGCATAAACATCTGTTATCTGTGGTTATTCTAGTGATCGATTGGTACAGTATGCCTGATATTTTCACCCTTAATAATTTTTCAGACTATTGGAGCTGAAAATGTTCAAATTTATTTCCTGCTTCTCAACATATTTCGGAAGTTTCTGAATAGGAATTTAGGTCAAAATTATCGTACAGGTTTTCATTAAAGGTATTTGAAGTTTTGGTGGAAATAAACCTGTAGTACTTATTTTTTTTTTGCTAGGTTTCTAGCTGCACTCTGAATAGAGTTGAAACCTCTACACTAGACCCGAAGATGGAAAAGAGTACGTAATCTTTCAGAAGCAGTTTGCCAGCCGTACGCGGAAAATGATATCCATTTAGACACTGTTGCAAACTGACTCAAAAAGTTACGGTAGAAGATTGGAAAGTTTTCAATTGGTCAGTCAGTTAGGATTTACCTATGTAGTGTTATGGTCACACGGTTTGTATTTGTCTTCTTGTTTGTTTGTGTGGTATGGTCAAATGTTTTCTCCTCGTTAAGTCAATTGTCGTATATTTGTTTTTTTTTCATCGAATCATTCGAACTCCGTGCCGTATGTTAAAATATAGTCGATCCTGTGTCAAATTGTTTTCTTGAATTCGCTAATCGTTTTCTACTTCCTGTGTTCATCGCTTGTGTCCTTAAATTGCCGTCGGTCCATAACTCACAGAAACATGTAACTGAACTTCTGATATTTTTCTGTTGGTGTCATAATACCATCTAAGAGATAAATAAAAATACACTAAGCTGGTCAGTTGATTTCAATAAAACTTAAAAATGATAAAGATTGCTTGTCAACTATTATGTTTAAATCCCCCTACAAAAACTATGAAAAATATTCCAAATTCGTTAATTGCCCTCTCGGTCCTACCTAGATAAGCCATGTCATTTTCTCAAGTGTAGTCTAGAAATGTCAACCTAGTCATACACAAGTAACGTTGACAGCTTTGACGACGACTGTTTGGTAAACTTTTTGGGTATTTTTGTGGCGTTTCAGTCTTTTCGGGGATCAAAAACAACTATATGTTTTCTATTTCCAACGTTTCGATCCTTATTGGATCTTCTTCAGGGAATCTGTAATTTTATTGGACGTTTACATAGGTTTACATTGGTTTTTAACACATTACGCAACACTTAACACATACCGAATAAGTTGTTGTTTCTTCGTCTAGTAGTTGTTTTTTTTTTAACTTCGGACGCAGCGATTATTAGTATTAGGGAAAAGACAGCACTAGTAGACCACGCAGCAGAAAATGACCATGTATTCAGACTAGACGATGTAAAGATATTAGATAGGACACAAAAACCATCAAATCTTCCCAACTTGGAAAGCTGTTACCAGGGGCGTACAATTTCGTTTCAATGATACACTTTCATGCAACATTTGAATGAGTCACTTCAAGTGTTTCATACATTTTTCTAATGACTCGGTAGTTAAAAAAAACTTTTCCACTCATCGTACTGCCCCCACTCGCATAACAGTCCCATTTGCAAAAAGTAGGAATTGAGAAAACAGCATTTGAAGTTTGAAAACTTGTTTCCATATAAAACTTTGAAAAATCGCCAAAATTTGAAGAATATTTCGATCATCTCGAAGCTTTCACAGATTGCTTTGCACATGAATATATAACTGTAAAAAATATTACAATCACTACAAAGTTGTTCAGTTTTGTGTTACGTGACACAAACATCCATGATGGGACTGTTATGCGGGTACTTTTGATATGGGACGCTCATGATTTGGTATTTTTTTCACATATTGACATAAAAATTCATAATTTTTATTATTGTTTTTGGAAGTACATCGAAAATGATGACTATGTATTCATAACGTTAACTCAAAAGTGATGAAAAGTCAAATGGGACAGTTATGCGAGTGGGGGCAGCGTAGCACTCGGTAGTCTCCAACCCGGTCGCATTGCTTGTGCTTCACCCGTCAGAGCATTAGTGTCTCACTGGTGCGCGCTAGTCTCTCAACGGTTACGGGCGCCGGTTAATTCGATTTAAGTGGTCGAATTTGTTATCCTCTTTCATAAAACATAATTAGCATTCTATTGGCGTGCACCACTATTTGAAAATGTGGTTTAAATAGTGTTTTTAGCATGTTGAAGTATTTCAATGACAAATAAATGAAACGAAAATCCAAGTGTATCATCCCATGTTTCATACACACTTGTTTCTGTAGCAGCAACGAACGAGTGTGTTGCTGGGTGAGAGATGAAGCATCACAGCAGTCCGTTCGCATGGGAAACGATTTGCTACAGTCGTCGTACGTCATGTTTTCCTTTCGAAATTGCACGACCCTGGCTGTTACATATACAACACGCCACACGCGGCAAACAAACGTACTGACACAGACAATCTGAACGTAGTCTACGCTGGTCTACTCTACTCTATAACAAACCTAAAAAGAACGAGAACGAATAACCAAAACAGAACTAATGTAAACATAACACGAACCAACCACACTGACACAATGATAACCGATCATACAACACACGAATAGAACGAAGTTTAAACTGTCATTATGAAAACTATACGCAAAAGTAGTGGATTGCGGTCCGGGTTCCGACTACCAAATCAGTTTTTCGAAAAATTTGAAGGTTTTTCCGGTTCCAAAAAAAAAACGGACAAATCTGTAAGTTGTAAGTGACAATTAGGTATTCCTTAATTAACAATAACTTCTTATAGCAAAAACAAGGAATGACAGTTAAAATGTTTCAAAAAACAACTACTAGACGAAGAAACAACAACTTATTCGGTATGTGTTAAGTGTTGCGTAATGTGTTAAAAACCAATGTAAACCTATGTAAACGTCCAATAAAATTACAGATTCCCTGAAGAAGATCCAATAAGGATCGAAACGTTGGAATCCATCTGTGATAATAGTTAAATAGGTTAGAATTACGTACTGGTAGATGATAAGCTAACTTACTGTGATAGTTTCTGTGATATATAGGCTAATTCAATTATATCTTTTCATAAGCACAATTCAACTGTTAGCTATAAGGAAAATTAGGTATTTAAGTAGTTATTTAAGTAATTTCACTATAAATTGGTTTCATTACAATTGTACGCCTTTGCACGTCACTACACAGATCTACTTTGACAGATCTCTCTGTCATTTCTCTTCTTAATGTTCATATCATTTAGTCGCAGTGCTGCCAGCGGCAACATCCTCCCTCCCGTAAAACTGGCCACCGGTTCCAGTTTTACCAATTCTTCAAATAATGTCTTCGTCCGACACAATCATTTGTATCACGAATCTAATCAACTCATCAAGAAAACATTCACCATCGTTACCAACACATCCGACGTTCTGACCTTTGCGACACACTAATTGAGTCGATAAAGTGCTAATGCCTTCGTCATGGACTACCGAATTTCTTACTATTTCATCCGTATGCATGCCTACCAGCTGCGAGTAATGCTCGAAGGAGACGATTGCGATTTTATCCTTCATCGATCGTAATATTGTCGATTCGCGGATCCTATTAAACCCTAAACGTTCTGAGCTATCATCACAGTCCTGTCCATCACTCGAAATAAAATCTTTCCATCGGTCCATAATACATTTCCTGGATGTTCCGCTCTCGCATCTCGAAATTGTTTTGATACGGAAAAGTCCTGAGCTCATCAGTAATATTCTTCTTGCCTAACACTTCACATAATCCTACCTGGTGAACAAATTTAGACAGGGCGTTGTTTTCTTGGCTGGCGTAATCTCGGTCGTAGTCTCTTCTATGCGAACCTGTTTGACCTCTATTGTGCGCTTCCACTCGCGAATTGTTTAATCGACCAACTCCACGACACGCTGATGACGATTTGCGTTCACTGCGAGGATACAATACTGCGTAGAATAACTGTAGTTCCAAACCAGCTGCGAAGGACGCGACGCCCGTTGTGGAAGAACCGACGGTACCAGCCGTAGTCCAGGAGGAGAGCAGCGTGGAAGATGTGTAGCTGCCATTGAACATCACCTTAGCCTTCAGTTTGATTTTTGCTGGACTGATTGCACCGAAACAGTCACCGTCGTCACGCAGTGGACCAAAACTCGTGAGAAACGTCGATGGCATCCAACACGCAAGCATCCATATGAGGTTGACAAATTCAACGCCAAGGTCTAGATTTACTATTCCCGTAGAACCACAAACTAAATCCAATAGCAGTTCTGCTCTGCTCTCATAACGAAGATTGCCCAAAGGTGAGCCGAAGGTCCCCCGTACGACATCATCGAGTTTTTGTTTCTCATCATCCGAGATGACAACCGTTGGTGCCTCATGCAGCTCGTTCATACTCTGACCAGTATCTAGGGCCAACTGACTGCTAAAGAATTCGCGTACACGATGATACGATGCTGCTGCAGTATCAACTGTAGTTTGCTTCGTATTTTCATATTCCATCCAGCTCACCACCGCAAAGTACTCAGCTCGCTCATACTCTATTAATGGTGTATCCACTGCTGCTCGAGATTTGGCTGTATTACATTTCAGGTCTCTCGAGTTGCCGACGGTGGAACGAGATAGAAATGGTATTGATCTCTCTTCTACTGATCTCGCATCGCTTTCAAAGATTTTTCGCTGTCGCTTGGGACCAGCTGCGGGATACGCGCTGATGGTTTGCTGCTGAGTCCCAGTGGCCCATTGTGGTAGATCAGCTGATGTTGAGCAGAAGAATTGTATCTCCGATCGATTCGGTATCGAGTGATTCGTTGGCGAACCCGTTGCTAGTCCGCGAGCAAGCTGCTTGTTACGATAGGGCGGTGGTTTGGTGTTGTTGACATCGACTCCACTGTGACGAACAATCTCATTCGTCGTTTTCTTCGCTTGTATGGGCTCACGTTCTAATGCCGGGGCCCGTCTCTCCGTTTTTATCTCGCGTATCTCGCGCTGCTGAATTGCGCGCTCTTCATTAATTTGCTGAATATGAGAATGTGACTCGGGGCGCGGACAGATAACGTGATCTCCTGCTCGTGTTGGCTCCGGCGAAGCACAAGGCAGCATCACATCCAACACCTCTGGTTGACCATACTGCATATTGAGCCTAAAATGCCAAAGCTTGGGCTCCCGAACTAATTGCGAGCACTCAGCGCAAGCAGTCAGAAGTGAAATATATCTCCCTCTGACTGATGTTAACTTTGGAAATAGATACTTGTTTTCATCCGGCTGAGCGGAGAGCATCTCTTTAATCTCTGCTATCATTGTGGTAGGATTATCTACGTTCAACGCAAAAGCATTGCTCACGATAGCACCTTGTCGATTTGGAACTGTATAGGCAAACGCGCCAGTGATCTGCTGCTGAGTGCTATACAGACGCGAGGGTCGCGAGCGATCGGTCCGGGCCAGTTGATCATATGAGTTCGGCTGTTCAAACAGGTGATGCAACTCTCCGTACTTAGGCTATGCGCAACTTCAAGATGGACCGCTCTTATAGTCAGGCACGTAAAAAGAGCCACCCAGCGTTTTGCGTGACTTCGTCCCACCTTCACTAATATTGGACCGAAGAAATCCACTCCAACGTATGAGAACGGCCGTTCAAAGGATGCTAATCTTGCAGCTGGTAGTGGTGCCATCTTTGGAGTAGACGGCTGCGACTTGTAGATCTTACACCATTGACAATTCCTTGCCGTTTTCCGTACTGCTGTGCGGAGCTGTGGGATGTAGAAGTTTTGCCTTATTTCGTTCACGACAGTTTCAATATTTATATGATGGTTTCGGCGGTGGAAATCTTCAAGGAGTAGAACAGTAATCCGATGTGCCTTTGGCAGGATTATCGGGAACTTCGTATTGAATCCAACGTTGGAGGCCGAGCCGATTCGACCATTTTGCCGCAGTACTCCGAGTTCGTCAAGATACGGCGACAAATTGGCAATAGGTGATGATTTCGACACTTCAGATTTCTTTGAGTTAAGTTGTGAAATCTCACTCGGAAACGATTCTTCTTGGCAGAGCCGCCAAAGAACGTTCTCAGCCTCACGCATTTCCTCTGAGCCCAATGGTCCAGTGTTTCGCTGTTGTTTGGTCCTCCGTACATTGTAGATAAACCGTAACGCATAGGCAGTAGCTCTTAGGAGCCGAATCCAGCGAGAAAACCGTTCAACTGGAATCAACGGTTCATGCCGCGAGACATTGTTAACGAAACAGGATCGAAGTTCTTCCTCCGTACAAATGTTTTTCGTGTGACTTTGTTGTGGCCAATGCTGCTCAGGAGAATACAGAAACTGCGGTCCTTGGAACCACCTTCCATTCGTAGATAGGCAGGGACCACTACCCCACTTCGTAGCTTCATCTGCAGTATTCATATTGGTAGGAACCCATTTCCACTCACTAGCTTCCGTAATTGTGAGTAGTTCTCCAATACGGCAGGCTACGTACTGCCGGTATCTACGGGCGTCTGATCGAATCCATGCTAGGACTGTGCTGGAGTCTGACCAGAAAACCCTTCTTTCGATTGAAATTGTATGATTTTCGCCAATAAAGATGGCTAGCCTTGCGCCGAGGACTGCCGCTTGCAGCTCCAATCGAGGTATAGAAAGCGGCTTAAGGGGTGCCACTTTGGTCTTCGCCGCGACGAGTCTACAGATGATCGTTCCGTCGAGAAGTGTGAACCGGAAGTAGGCGGCAGCTGCGTAGGCTTCTTCACTTGCATCCACGAAGAGGTGAAGTTGGACGGATCCCAGAGCCGAGGAGACAGTTTTGCCGATGTAGTAACGGGGGAGGCGAATGCTGTCAACCTGGTTCAGCACGCGTATCCATTTCATCCAGCGGTGAAATTCTTCATCGCCGATTTCCTCGTCCCAATCCTTTCCCGAACGCCATATCGATTGGATTAGGATCTTTCCGTGCACGGTGTACATGGCCAACAGTCCGAGTGGATCGAACAAAGACATGACACATCTTAGAACTTGACGCTTGGTTGGCCGCCGGCCGTCGTCGATGATCGCAGCTATGTCCTTCCGCATTTGCGTAGAAAATGACAGCACGTCCTCCGTTGGTAGCCACAGCATACCGAGAACCCTCTCCGTTATTCCGCCGTTGTCTAATTGAAGATCTTTCGTCGTCAGAACCGTCGTTTCTCCCAGGTGGCTGAGAACTTCGGCCGAGTTGGAACGCCAACCCCGGATGTCAAATCCGCCCTTTCCGTGGATCATTTTCAACTCAGTGGCTACTCGTCGAGCTTCCTCCACCGTGTCAAAACTATCCAAGTAATCGTCCACGTAATGACACTTGGTAATTCCTTCCACCGCCCTGGGATAGTCGTGCACGAAGTCTTCTGCGTTCCTGTTCTTGATATACTGCGCGCTACAAGGGGAACAGGTAGAACCAAAGGTGGCCACGTCCATGATGTAGACGTCTGGTTCCCGGCTCGAATCTTCCCTCATCAGAAATCTCTGTGCATGCTGGTCTTCTGGGCGAATGCGGAGCTGGTGAAACATTTCACGGATGTCTGCGCTGACCGCCACAGCCCTTTCTCGGAAGCGAAATATAACTCCTGGGAGGGAGTTCAGTAGGTCGGGTCCTTTTAATAGAACGGTATTAAGAGAAATGCCGTCCACTTTGGCGGCCGCATCCCAAATTAACCTAACCTTTCCGGGCTTCTTAGGATTGGTAACAATTCCAATCGGGAGGTACCAAGTCCGACGTGGATCAGCTCTTTACTATTACTTTAGAGCTTTTAGTAGAACTTGTTACTTCAGACTCTAGTTTAATTTAAAAACACTTCACTAATACTTTACTTTTGCAAAAGAAAATAAAAAATGAATAACTCTTTTAAAGAAAAACTAGAAAGGACGAGCAAATTCCTTTTAATTCTACTACTGTGCTTATCTTCGGACAGATAGGCCTATTTCGTCTGTGACTTACAGACTTCTTCAGTGTCAAGTGCTCGACTGGATCAGCTGCCAAGAGCTCTTCTTCCGTGGCACGATGAGCGTAGCCCTTCTCTTCGTACTCTCGGATTTGTTGAACCACAGTCGCCTTCAACAGGGGTTCTCGGGACATTCTTCGTTCCAGGCATTCCAAACGCCGAAGAGCCATGGAATAGCTTTCCGGAAATTCAAAATGGTCAAATCTCCAAAGCAGCCCGGTTTCAAACCTATCGGGCAAACGCACAGTGGTCTCGTGTAGTATCTTCCTTGCTCGCACCGTTTCAGCTGACTCCAGTTGTACTGCTGGCTTGGTACCTGTATCTTCTTGTTCGAAGTACTGCTTGACGACGTCGTGTAGGTCCATCTCGAAGTTGCGCATAGCCTAAGTACGGAGAGTTGCATCACCTGTTTTCGTCGTTTCATCGCTCGTCGAGGAGCCCCCTTGGAAGTTTACAGCGATAATGGCACCAACTTTCAAGGTGCCGAGAAACTTCTTCGAGAGCAAATAAACAACGGGTTAGCAGAGTCTTTCACGAACTCCAATACCAAGTGGTTCTTCAATCCTCCCTCAGCCCCGCACATGGGTGGAGCTTGGGAGAGGATGGTGCGCTCTGTAAAAGCCGCTATAGAAAACATCGACACCGGGCGGAAACTAAACGACGAAGGACTTCTGACGCTACTGACAGAAGCGGAGGGTATCGTCAACTCCAGACCGTTAACCTATTTGCCACTGGACTCGGAAGAACAAGAAGCTTTGACGCCGAACCACTTCTTACTTGGAAGCACAACTGGTGTCAAACAACCACCTGCGGTTTCCACCGATCAACGAGATGCAGTTTCCAACAACTGGAAGCAGATTCGTCATCAGCTGGACATTTTTTGGAACCGCTGGCTAAGAGAGTACTTGCCGACCATCTGCCGGCGCACAAAGTGGTTCAGCGATACCAAACCAATCGAGGTGGGAGACTTAGTACTCGTAGCGGAAGGTACTAAACGAAACAGCTGGACACGCGGGCGAGTGACGGAAATACAGCCAGGTCCCGACGGACGTGTACGACGGGCCACAGTACAAACATGTTCGGGTTTCATGAGAAGGCCAGTTTGTAAGTTGGCCCTGCTTGATGTTCAAGAATCTTGTAAAACAGCTCCGAACACGCAGTCTTACGGGGGCGGGAATGTTCCTAAGCTAACTGGCAACGCTGAAGGTCTCATACTTCGGCCCTGCGAGAACCACTCACACCAACCGACGTGACAATGCGATACCTGCAGTTTCTATAGCATCGCAAGATCAAAACAAAACCGATAACGAAACCTCAGATGAATGCGAGCCCTGAAAGCATGGTGAAGTGAATGTGCATTATAATTACTATTTAGATATCGAAAAACCGTGAATTTCTACATTATATACCCATTATCCCATCCCTTATCTAAGTGAATTTCGAGCGATAGTGAAGTGTAAGCCCGTTTATTGTCTAAGTAATTATAAAATTAATTATCTAATGTTGACCCTCACTAGGTGAATCATCACAATCGATTCATGCGAAAGGAAATTATAAAAGAGTAATTTACCTAAATTAGTTGTCTATAACGAGTGAGTTTGGTCAGATTATTCCGTAAATATGTATAAGATTGCTAAATTGATTTGTAATTCCAGTAACTACTACTTTCCAAGACGGAATTGAGCCTACACTGAACCTAACCTAAATTCTATAAGCCTACACCAAATTGTGAGTAGATACGTTCAGATTTGTTGATTTTTTCTAATATGAAATATATTTTAGCTTGAGCTGATCTGGAACTAAGCGTTTCAACTGCTAAAAGAAGTGTGGCTACCTGTAGTTTTTAACAAAAACATATAGTTGTTTTTGATCCCCGAAAAGACTGAAACGCCACAAAAATACCCAACAAGTAACGTTGTTCAATTAATAAAAAGCAGTCAGTTTTTGTCCAAAATGTCACGTCGAACGCATTGACATCAACAATGCGTTTAAGTGTTCGCACGTTAGCTTCGAATCTATCAGCACAATTAAGTGCTGTAAATCTTCTTCCCACTAATAATTCTGCGGTCGATTTTAATTGCTTTATTTTAAGAAAATATGACCAACTAATATTGAAAAATGCGAAAAAGCTACTATGATAATAATAAATTACTAATTACAATCAACCGAGAAACGTGGGAAATAGAGCCCAAACAACATTTTGAAATCAGCTGGCTGTAAAAGATTCCAAAACCTGTCACAAATCCTATAATACTTTTATTAGGATTTGTAACGATCATCAAAACCTTCTCAAATCCAATCGACTTGGAACTATTGCTTGGGAATAGACTCTAATGAGCCCCGGCGGTTCCTCCGTGTTTATCGAGCATGTCTGATGCATATGATAAGCCATACTCCATCTGCAGTAGCCGGTTCATGATGAACCGTTGGAGGCGCATTAAAGTGTTAAAAAGGTGATATGTTTCACTAAAGAACACTACATTACAATAATCAAAATGAAACTCCTTCACTTTAATACCGTCAACCCCTGCGAACTTGGCCAGGGTCCAATGGACGACGGTCCATTCGCACCATTTTTCGAACTTGCGGCATCTGGAGCACTTCCCGACGTGTGCTTACCTAAGATTAACAAATCCGATGAGTTTTAGTCATTTTTTGAGAAAATACATGGAATGTCCTGATTTTCTATGATGTGTTGATGGGAGCCCTATCCCGAGATTCATTGAAATTTCTCCTGGGAGTTCTCTCGAAATTCTTCGAGGAATTTCTTCCGCCAATCCTTCAGAGAGGAAGAATTTCTGCTAGGTTACTTGGAATAAATACAAAAACCATTCCATGTCATTCCACTTTTTCTTCTAGATACATCAGCGACCAGCTAAGATATGCATTATCTGCTCTGGAGGTGGACCTATGTATGGAAACTAATACGGATCGGCACTTGGAAGTGTTCAACCAACTATTTGCGTCTTACAAAATCAATGGATTTCCCATCAACCTGCCGTACACCAATCTGTCGACAATCATAGCTCAAGTCAAAAGCACCGGAATCCATCTCAATTCGGAAAACAAAGTGGAATTTTCGCTGGGTGTTTACATCAAAGAATACCCGAGTAATATCTATTCAGTGTGGATATTTCTAGTTTCGTTGGTTCCCAAAATGTAGAAGAGCATGGCCGATGTCATCGTAATAAAGACAACTTTTCATACCTGTGAGATGTGTTTGCCTTATTGGAAAACTAGCCCTTCAACTCGCCACACGCAACAATGGCTACCTTTTGGTTAACTTTGCCGCTTTTTGATCCGCATCGTTCCATCTTTCGGACAACATCGGCACCGCTGATTACATTACCAAACACCACGTGCTTGCCATCGAGCCATTCAGTCCTGAAATATCAAAACTATTAGGTCTTGTCTAACTCAAACAGTAAAACGCATCTCTCTTACTTTTCGGTACAGATAAAGAACTGGGATCCGTTGGTGTTGGGACCAGAGTTTGCCATAGAAAGCACACCGAAACCCGTATGTTTCAGTGTGAAATTTTCGTCGGCAAACTTTTTCCCGTAGATCGATTTGCCTCCGGTACCATTGTTGGCAGTGAAGTCACCTCCTTGGCACATCTGGAAATGGGTAGTAGAATATTATTGGTGAACTACCCGTAACTGATCCGTAAATAAACCTTCACCAATCAACTAAAATAAAAACCGTAACTTACAAACTCCGGGATGATTCGATGGAACGTTGATCCTTTAAAGCCGAACCCTTGCTCTCCCGTGCACAGCGCTCTGAAGTTTTCCGCTGTCTTCGGCACAATATCCGCCCGCAAAGACATGATAATACGTCCGACGTCGTTGCTTCCTATCCGGATATCGAAATACACCTGTGGGTTGCGTTTCTTCTCCTCCGGTGCTTTAGCTTCCTTCGGTTGAACTTCCCCTCCGCTTTCCCCTTCGGCACCCGCTCCCTCGGCATCATTTTTAAGTGTGGCCCCGGCATGCTGCTGCAGCCAGGTGTCCTCCGCCCAGACCGGTTTGTTGCTGCCCTCCTTGATCCGCTGTGGCTTTGCTATGTTCACACGAATCGTCCTTCCGCACAGTTCCGAATCGTTCATGTTGTCTACGGCCGCAGCAGCATCTTCAGCGCTTTCAAACTCGATGAAAGCAAATCCTCGGTGCTTCTGGGATTCGTAGTCCACCGGCATCTGAATATCCACCAGGTCACCAAACGGAATGAAGGCATCGTTTATAAGCTTCTCGGTGACCTCGTCCGAGAGACCACCAACGTACACGGTACGCTTATCGTTAGACATTTTTTTTTTTATTCGAAACTCGCAACAAAATCAGGAAACCGATGGAAATCCGCGAAATAAATTCAAAAAAAAAAAAACACCGGACGAGCCGAAACCGAAAATGTTCAGCGTTCACAAAATATAAACAAACCACCCACGCACACCACGCGTTCAAAATTTCTTCAAACAGTGGTGCCAGTTTGCGAGTCGACATACGAATTGTATAGGGTACGGGCACCGGTTTTTGGCCAGTCTAAGGGAAATCACTTTTATAAAAATAACAAGCTGCTCTGTCACTTTTGACACATATTTATTATCGTCGCACCACAAAATTGAAGTCGTCGCTTGAAGCACATGCGAAGTTGCAGCTGCGAAGTACATTTGAATCTATTTTTTTCTGTTGCGCATCATTAAGCTAATTAAGAGCTACACTATGCACAATAATCCAAATTGAGTTGCGACAAGTAGGTTAAAAACAAATTTTCGCACGTTCGGTCACTCCGGATTTCAAGCAAAAGCATAATATTGTCGGGCCGCCACCAAACCGGACTTCGCACAATCAAGTCGCGACGCGACCCAACTCGCGACGTTTTTTAATCATGTCAAATGTAGTGCGCATCCTTCCCGTTGTTGTCAGCAACACAGCGCACTAGATGCGAAACAGTTGCGACACTTGTGAACCAAGAAAATTGCAATTTTTGATTGAATGTCGGTCTTGATTCCAACTGGATAGACAATATTTGACTGTGAAGTCAGGTGTGAAGGCAAAAACAGACGATTTTTGGGACTGTTCGTGGCACGATACGGAAAATATCACCATGCTTTTTCTAGGTAGCAGCAGCGTATTGTTCGTGCAGTTGAAAATCGGAATTTTTGACACGCGAAAATCGATGTTTCTCCTAAACCGTGTGTCGGACGTACGTCGGACACAGTGCGCTGGATAGAGGGCCAGGTCCGCTTGGATGCGCACTACGTCCGACGTTAGATTTGACGTATGGATTTTGAGAAAATTCAATTGTCTGGTGTGGGGAAACTTCGGGTTTCAACCGCGACGACAATACCTCCGCCGAACTCTATTTTACGAAACAGCAACAGTGTTGATATTGATATTAACACTCACGGGCTTGAGCGCAACCTCCTGTCAAATTTTCATTCATGAAAATGAGCGATCAGCTGATCCGAAACGTCTCGTAAAATGGCACATAGTGGTTTCTGCTTTTAATGGTGTTGCGTGTACGTACACGTTGTATTACACGAGCACTACTTTAGTTACTGGTGGAAAATAGTAAACAAAAATCAGCTGTTCCCGGCAAAATCAAATGGGCATATTTTCAACCAGTACACTAAAGATAATTTCCGTATATCTTTTATGTGTGAAACTACATGATTTTTTGCAATAGGCCTTCATTAATGATAATTATGTTGCGGAACATAAAAAATATACGGTTTGACGCAAATGAAGTCCATTATCGAAACAAAATGAAAATTATTTATCGTGAGTAATAAAATTTATGTGTGAGTTTTATGATCTTTATAGCCCGTGTTTCAATAATCATTATGAGCTGGATTCAAATGAATTTAATATTTTGTGTTTTTATTTGTAATCGAATTTGTAATGAAATAAAACAAAGAACTAATAATTCATATAGCTTTTAATAACATCTTTTGTAAATCTAATGTTGCTGCCGATGCTGGTCTAATATGTTCGCCTAAGAAAGTTCCCGAAGTTCCCTTGCGGGGGGACACGAAAATGAGTCCATTCGCCGGAGGTGGAGTTCATTCGGTTCGCCGGAAATCTTCGAACGGTGAAGGTGATGATCCGTCGACTTCCAATGGACTGCATTGCAGAGGATGCTACATGAACTGAACTGCGGTTTTCCGTAATAATGGCCTATTCGGAGCCATCCGCTGCTGATTCTAAGCGATGACCCGGAAAGTAATTGCGGGGATCAACGGCAGCAAGAAGCACAAAGAATGTCTGAAACGGCTGTGTCCGATGTTTTAAAGAAGGCGTTGTTAGTTTCTGCCGGTTGCTGCTGGATGTGTTCCTATTTTCCGAAGTTTTCCTGTAAAACACGCAAAGTTAATATTGGAAATTAAAATCTTTTATTATATTAACTTACATTCTTGGGTTATGCACTATCAGCCTTTGAATGCTTCTTTATCTCACCTCGATCTCACTATCAAGTCCGCAGAAGATCAGGCGGGAAAGTACGACCGTTGCAAATCGTTTAAAAAATCAAACATAATAGTTATGTGTGAACTATTATGATTTTTAACTATAATAAACACTCTTATAATTTGTATGTTCGAACAAACATAAATGTGAAAGGGATCGACATAGCATTTCCCGCATAGAGATTTACAGTTTCTTCTAATCTCCAAACAGTAAATATCGTGTATCTTTTACTGTTAATGTATGACAAACAGTTGATATTATGTCGCAGAATGTGAGATTAAACGCAGTCCACTATTAATCATGGTACATACAATCCATATTAAGTGGTGACATTATAGTATACTGTTCAAGTATTATTGCATAATATGAATAATAAGGAGGTAAAAGTTCGCAAGTAATGGTGGCAATATTAACTCACCGTATATCAAACTGTTTGCGCTTTTTCACACTTACACACGTGCGTTTCCATTATATGTTACTGATGTTGAACAATATGACAAACAGTTGGACGCGTCGGTATTTGTGAACAAATGAAAATCGGTTGATGACTGTAATGACAACATTCAAAACAAAGAAAAAAATCGGAGCAGCAGCAGCAGTTTGTTGTAAGTTGTGGTAAGTATTTTATTTTACTGATAAATTTAGTCAATCCAAAGGAAACATACAGTGTACCTTTTCTACTCGTAGTCGGAATTGGTTTCCACTCGGAGGCGTTAGCAGTCCAGTCGTCCTCATCGGTGGCCTACAGCTGGAAATTTCAATGCCGCTAAAAATATCATCCGCGCATCATCCGGACGGATCGATAACAAGGCATGAGGTGCACCGTCCGCCCACGGTGAATCAGAAAATATCTATTACGGTGTAATTAATAAAAGTAATGATTTCGTTAATTTTTGTTTAATTCGTTTCTTGTTTTCCTCTTTAAGGAATGCAGTTATTTTACTATTGAGAACTATAATTCACTAGTTCTACATACAGTATTCGGTTTTCTTTCAAATATATGGTTAAACTGTTCCCCTACCATTTGCTATGCAATGAATTGTCTGAAAAACTGGATAATATATCGACCATATTCTTTACTGTATTGCGAAAATTTTGTTCGGGAAAATGAGCGATTTTTTATGGTAACCAATCTTAACCGCCTATTCCACATACTGTAATTTGGCGGCTTACCGTTTAACAAACTGGCAAATCTGTACGTGGTATGGTTATGTTAAGGCTGGAGCACATAGGGTCCGTCGAGGTTTTCGTTTTTTGATCCGTTTTCTCATCCGTTGTACTAAAATCAGAAAACGCAAACCTAGACGGATTGTAAAACACATTGCATCCGTTTCGTATCAAAACAAAGTGCAAATACAGAGGACGTGTATATGGGATAAATCTATGCAGTTCTGGCCATAATATTCTAACTAGGTGATTTGGAGCTGGAGAAGATAGATGTAGAATACCAAGCTCAACCCAATATCTACAACCTGAGTGAGGTATTCGAAAGCCCTGCCGGTAGAGGATAGCATTTGGGGCTCTCAGCAACTTAACTGAAGGGATTTTCTTTTCTGTGTATTTTAAATACTTCTAATCTTAGCGACGTAATCTTCGTTAGTCCTCAGGTTTTTTTTTAAATATGATGGGTACTTTCCGAAAACTAATTAAAAACTGCTTTTTTGGTGAGTTTTTCCGTAAAGCATAGAAGTGCTACATGTATTATTATCTGGGGATTACGACAACTATCGGGTGAATTATAAGATACATCGGTATCGCAACTTTTTTCCAAACAAATTATCATAGAATTAGTGATGCAGAATTTTGCTCTTTTCAATCAAATGATGGGCATTTGTGCTCATTGCTGGAGTGACGTGTAAATCAAATCTCATTCGTGTCGAGATATCTCACCTCGATATACGAGTCGAGCTGCGTCACATCACTCCACACTATATACACAGGGTGTTAGGTTCCTGAGTGCAAACTTTTTAAAGGATGATAGAGGACCATAAATGGCAAAAAAAATGTTCTACGCATATGATCAAATCTCAACCGTTGCGTAATTATTGAACTTTCCATGTTTTTGACTATTATTGCCTTAACTGGCTATAACTTAAAAATTGTCAAACTTATCTCAGTTTTCTTACCCTTATTCGAAAAATTATTGAATTTTCTATCAAGTGGCATCTTTGAATCGATTGGTTTAGTTAAATAACCAAGTTTTTTAGAGCAAATAGCTCAAAGGAAGTGTATAATAATTTGTTTTTGTCAATTATTTAAAAAAAAAATGCGTAATTTAAAATTCTTTCTTAGGCAAAGTTGTGGCCCCTGTTCCACTCTACAATTCGTTCTTTGACATCAAACTTCTATCTCTTATCGTGTTCTTGCAATTTCGATTTAAACATCGCATTTCAGATCATAAATTTGCAGCTGTCAAAATAATCACTTTTTTGCGCACTGTGCCACATCAAAACTGCAAAAAAAAAAAAAACGATATAAGAGCTAGAAATTTCGTGTCAAAGAACGAATTGTAGAGTGGAACAGGGGCCACAACTTTGCCTAAGAAAGAATTTTAATTGATTACACATTTTTCAAAGATTTGACTAAAACAAATTAAAATACACTACTTTTTAACTATTTGCTCTAGAAAACTTAGTTATTTAACTAAACCAATCGATTCAAAGATGCTATTTGATAGAAAATTCAATAATCTTTCGAATAAGTGTCAGAAAACTGCGATAAGTTTGACCATTTTCAAGTTATAGCCAGTTAAGGCAATAATAATCAAAAACATGGAAAGTTCAATAACTACGCAACGGTTGAGATTTGACCATATGCGTAGAACATTTTTTTCACCATTTATGGTCCTCTATCACCCTTTAAAAAATTTGCACTGACGAACCTAACACCATACCTAACATATACAAATTTATTCACATATCTGCTTTAAGAAACATCAAATGTATATGCCTACTAGTTGAAGCTGGTTGAAAATCCAATTTGATTAAGTCTTCTAGTGAAACATATATTTTCTGAGACACTGTTTTCAAATATATCTGTTAAATATGTTGCTATGTTGTAAACTTTTATTTGTGTAGTTACTATTCGTTAGCCTTAGGGCCGATTTCTTCACCTCGGCTTAACCGGTAAGCCTGGCTTACGAGTTAAGCCGAGGTGATGAAATCGGCCCTTAGCGTTACATCAATGATAATAATAATTATGATAAATTACCTACAATATGGCGTAGCGCGTTCGAACCACATTACTTAAAATTGCGAAATCCTCCGACGATTTATTTCTACTCTGCTTAGGGTGCAAGTGTGCCCATAAGAAAACGAACAAAATCCGCGGGGCCTACTTGAATATGCAGAACACATACGAACCGGAAGCGCGCGCAACGCTTCCCTCCTTATTCCACCTCCTGCTCCTGGAGGTTGATGAGCGCTCTCAAGATCACCACGATTGCAGCAGTTCTAGCGATCGAACGTCGACACACGCCTGGAAGCTCTTCAGCACGCTTTCAATGTAATTTTTCTGCTTGAACGTCCGGCTTTTGCTGATCTTCTCGGACACGATCTTGCCAAAGTTGTCGTCCTCTTCGGTGACACATGTAATCTTATACAGGTGGAGTGACGTGACGAGGCTCGGACTCATATTTCTCGAATGAGGTGACTCTCCGTGTGATATGTACGGCAAGTCACTTAATTCGAGTTCACCTCTATAGACAAATCGGTCTACGTCAGGAGACTACCGACCATGAGGGCAAAAATCTCGGGGTCTTCTCAGCCGCCGATCTACGACCAGAAGACTCAAATTTTCGTCATGGAGTAATGTGGGCCTAAAAGAGAAACGTAACGTTAATACTATTTCATGTAGTTGTAGAAAAATGAATGGATATTCACCATAAAGATACACAAAAGCACTTGCACGTCATCATTAGAAGGCATCGGGTCATCATAGGATCTCGGTCGAATGTACCATCGCGCGGTCCGTTGCAGAGAGTTGAAGGTTGAGAACATGTGTACCATGAGTGTCCAATCTGTGAATTAAAAATAAATGACATTATCAATTAAGAAGCTGCGCAGCGAGAAGACTAGGAAATTAAAGATAAAATTTAATCCTTTTGTCGGTTGATCCGGAAACACAAAAAAAGATGATTGATGAGGGTAAAATATAGGGTAATAGAGTAGATATTAGGTATTTATAGATTAGACATTGGATTGAGATACTTACTTAATTTCGGTCCTGGGCACCCACGGTGGTGCAGAGGGCCGAATTCAAAGATTTTCATCCTGGGCGATTGCCAGCCATCGCATTGGCCTGTGGCCAGGTCAAATTTCTGTCGACTTGCTTGATTTCGGTGTTGAGGCTGTGCCGCCATGAGCCTTGGGGATTGAGATAGGAAGATTAGAAAAAAAAATGGATAGAATTAGCAATTGTGTCGTTGAACTGGTTGAACTATTGAAAAACTTACCCGTTTAAAGTTTTAGGATTTCACAAATCGTTATCAGATTCGTTTAGCAGAGAAATCGTTTCAGCTTCACTAACAAAACAGGGTATACTTATTGTAGATCATGTCTGCCTGTTACGACCGGGAAGGCCACCTGCCTCTGATTGGCGCGTCGAAGGTTCGCCAGTGCACGGCTCGCTTCTGTGAGGATCCCAAATGTAACCTCCAAGGACACCACAATTGTTCCTGTGGTTTTCTTTTTTTTTCTTTTTCTCAAGTTCTCGGGAAAAGGCCCTAATGTCCAGGGAGATTCTCTTCTCGGTCCGATAAAGGGCGGCCTTGTCGTCGTCGACCATCTACCTTTGCAGGAAGCGTAGGCCAGAGCCAGTGAACCGAAATTCCAGTCCATCCGCCATTGCAAGTTCGAGACTTTGCAGGTCAACGGTAGCTCTTCCGCCACCTTGCCGCGCGACGACATCGAGTCCGGTCAGTCATCGCTGGAACAGAGGTTCTGCAGCGAGCGCTCGCAGGTTTGCAGCCAAAAAAGGTACGGGCAGTAAACCAGCCACCAATACAATAGAACGCCAGCGCCCTAAAAATCCGCGAAGCCTCTCCAGTTACCCGATAGCACACAGGCCCTGTGACTGTGCCCGAGTCCTGCGCTGCTGAGTTGTTGTCGGGCAGAGCATTAGTTGCAAATATAGGTTAATACCAAACAGAACCAAACAGAAAAAAGACTGCGATCTATGTATGGCTTGCAAAGCGCAAAGGGTCATAGCAGAGAAATCTGCAATATTTCTTTGGTAGGATGTTTTCAAGAGTTTTATTTTATAGAAATATATCATTATTTATGGAAAAACATATTTTTTTATTGATTGACTCTCAGATTTACTCCATGTTTAATAAACTACCTTTTTTAAATAGCGAATGATTGTGAGATACATGAATGAAAATTTGAACAATATAAACATTTAATTCAATTAATGGAGTCATGAGATGTTCCTCGGTTTTTAACGCTTAGGGCCGGTATATCCTATGAAGCTTTTTGTATTTTATTTTATTACATTTAATTAGCAAGGATGAGAAATTGGGCAACACATTCACCATGGAACCAGCCTAGGCATAACGAATTGTTCAGTATGCGTTGTGATGTGCAATTGCTGTTAGTGGTTTATGGTAATACCTTCAGGCTTTGCCTTTACCGGATGGGTGAAAAGATATTCACTAAGGTAATCTCGTACCTCGAAAGCTTTCGCGGCGCTGTTATTTCCGAGTTTGTTTGAACAGCTAGGCAGCGGGTTACTGTCCTTTCTCCATTCGCCTTGAATTATTATTTCCCCCTCCGGGCCAATAACATCTGCGTACCCGGGAGGGCAATAACGGGAGCTGCATTCCTTTTTTAAAAAGTTATGTAGCACAACGCATGCCAGAACAATCCGTTCTGCCTGTGCTGGTTCCATGGTAAGTGTGTTGCGTAGAATCCGCCACCGCGCTACCAAAATGCCAAAGGCATTTTCCACAATACGCCTGGCGCGCGACAACCGCTTGTTAAAATTTTCCCGTATGGCAGGCAACAGCCTGCCCGGAAATGGACGCATGAGATACGGCTTAAGTGGAAAGGCCGCGTCTCCCACTAGATAGTGCGGAATTTCCAATGTCGCCCCTGGTAAACAGGCCGCTTGGGGTAGGCCAAGCTGCCCGCTATACAGCCGCTTTCCGAAAGTGGATTCGGCAAACACACCGCCATCGCTGTTACCACCATAAGCACCCACATCGACGGCAATGAAGTTGCTGCACGCGTCACTTACGGCCATCAAGTTGATACTAAAGGTCCCTTTATAATTGAAAAATTGGGAACCGCTGTTAGGTGGGCACTGCAAATACACATGTTTACCGTCGACGGCGCCACAGCAGTTGGGCAAATCCCACAGAGAATAGAATTCTGCTGCCTTGTCCGCCCAATCTTGCACCGTAAGCTCCGGCAAATAATCAGACTTCAAAGTCTGCCACAGCAACCCACAGACTTCCTGGATGATTTTCCTTGCCGTTGATTCGCCTATTTTATAACTAGCTGCCAGGAACGGGAAGGCTGTGCCGTGAGATAGGTAGCTTAAAGTATAAAAAAAGAAAAAAAACAGGTTTGTCTCGACATAGCAAACGTTATACCGTAAAAGCCCGCTAATTCGACAATGATTGGTGTAGAATTACCGAGGTAAACTTTTAATTTGTCGAACTGGTCACCCTACACCACTTTGTTCACCACCTTTCAACAACTACTACCTATCCTCCAGAAGTTCGCCCAGGGATTCCTCCGGGAGTTTTCCAGGAGTTCTTTTTAGGAATTCCCTCTGGAGATTCCTTCTAGATTTCCATCTGAGGATTCCTCTAGAAGTTCCATCTGAGGATTCCTCGAGGTGTTTCTCCAGGATTCCTCCAGGGGTTCCCTCTGGGGATTCCTCCAGGGGTTCCCTCTGGGGATTTCTCCAAAGGTTCCTTCTTGGGATTCCTCCGTAAGTTCCTTCAGGAGTTCCTCCAGGAGTTTGTCCAGGATTTTCTCCAGGATTGTGAAAAATGAGCATTAGTTAAAATGAAAAAATAAAAAATTAAACTAAACAAATTTCTCTCGGAGTTCTTCCGAAAGTTCCGACATAAAACTCTACAGCAGCTCTTTCCATGATTCCTCCAGGACTTCTTACGGGAAGGGTGGCCACTCAGAGTGGCAAATAAAATTCCCGAGTTTTTCCCGACAGGTTTTTGAAATTTTTCCCGATTCTAAAACAGAATGATTTACAGTGAAAATTAAACGTAACTTACTAAGAAAATAAATAAGAGAATTGCTATTGAATATTTTTAAATCTTGGATTTAACATAGTATTCATATGAACTTGAAAATAAGTTATGCGTTGTTTGTCTCTTATCCAATGATGGGCATTGAAGTAACGACATCTTCATTAAACATTCCTTAAAATCATAGATTACCAACTAGTACAAATTGTGCATTTGTTTAAGCAAATAAAAATAAAAAGATAATCCTGAGGGGGTCGAAATTCTCAGTACGATTATAGGATTTACGATCTTAGTATTAGTGGATTTCTTAGTAATATTCCAAAAATCTCTTCTGAAAAATTCTTGGTAAGTTCGTTTGGGAAACTAATAGGAAATAGCAGAATGCTAACAAAAAAAAAAAACTATAGGTATAGTATCTACCCGTGTACAACATTTCAAGTCAATTGGTTTAAAATTGACTGAGTTATAGTGGAAAACAGACGAATATAGAAGCCACCGCCCAAGTGGCGCGATACCCTATGAACTTTTTGTGGAATATCTGGAAAGATTACTCGTGAAAGAATTTTGGAAACGATTTCTAGGGAAATCTTCAGTTTAGTATTTTTGATGGTCATTTTCAAGATATTTTAATAGAAAGCCAGTGGAGAACTTTATGATACCGTAAATGACTACTGCAGCAAGTCAGGCAGGTTACTTAGGCTGGAATCGTAAATTCTAGGAGAAATTTGAGAGATCAAAGAAATCTTAGATTTTGTCTGAAACTCGTCTAGCATTCAGTCATTCAGTTATTTCATCAGCGATTGCAATATGAACCTCTCAGAGATTTAATTTCTGATCACATTTTCAGTTATGTCCAGAATTTCTCCAGGAATTTCTGAAAGATTAAATTTTAAAATAATTAAAATTGAACTATAGATGACGAAGATATCATCAAATCACTTTTCCATGTTTTACGAAAGTGACCCCAAACTTTTGGCCGATACATCATATTGAGGGGTGACCCCAAACTTTTGGTCGATGACATCAAGGATTAATTTACTTAATAACTTTTTTTCTAGATTTATTAGCTAAGTTCTGTAAAAAGCAGTTGAAAGCTAATATAAAATAGGTTATATTACCGCTCTCATCTTAAAATTTGGTCGACCCAATTTCCAGCGACACTACCGTAAGTTTATATTCATTTTTTAGAAAATTTGGTAACTTTGGGTTAAGTTTACATACAAATATTTTTGAAAAACTTTCACCGAGATCATGTTCAAAGTTTCTTTGACTTATTATCTTTTGAATGAAACCTAGGGTTTTGAAATCGGACGCAAATTGGCGGAGATATGGACTTAAAAAATGACATGTTTTTGAGGGGGTGACCCCAAACTTTTGAACGGGAGTGTATATTGCTCCAGATGCTTTTGAATACTCACTGGAACTCCCGCGAGAATTTCAAATGGTAGTTTAACTAGAAACTATGAATACTCAAAATTCTCGAGAACTTGCTGAACCAGGAGTTTTACCAGGGACTTCTACTAAAGCTTCGCCAAAAACGGATTTTCCCGATTCTTTACTCCGATTTTCCCCAAACATTTTTAATCACAAGTACAATAAATGAGTACACCCATAAACTTCATGAAAAACTACACAAATCTTTTAAACAAAATATTAGAAATACTTTTATGAGCTACAAAAGGCGTGCTTTGAGGAATTCCATCAGATACTAAAAATCCCTTCAAGTATTCTTTCAATTGTTTTTCACTAACTATTTTTAAATTGGAAAAAAAAATCATCAGAGTTACTCATCCAGAATTTCATAATGTTTAATTTAAATTTAATCTTGGGGCAATTCATTCAAAATTTTATCAGCATCCTATCCGAATTTCTCAAAGACTTTTCGCGCAAAGGACAAAGCCTATATCAAATATTCTCCTAGATATTGTACAAGGATATTTTTTTAGAAAGAAGTTATAATTTTTGTTATGTTTTATAAACTTTTATAGGACGCTTGATGTTTTCTGGAACATGTACATCCTGAAATGCATAAGTGACATATGAATCTATAAATATTTAAATGTGTCTCAACCAGTCTTTCCACCAGAATTTTCTTTAGAATATCTTTGAAATTGTTCAAATTGTGATGTTAGGTAACAACACGACGACAAGATATTAATTTCCAAGAATGGTTTTACGCCAGTTCACCCACTATGTTATATAGTTTAACAGTTGTTGGCTGCATTTTCCACAGATTCTCGTACTTATGCTTGTGGAGACTGTATAAATTTAAGAATTTTGGAAATTCCCGGTGGCTAGCAACAATTCCCGAGGTTTTCCCGACTTTTTCCCGGTGGTATCGAATTTCCGAGCTTTTCCCGGTTTTCCCGAAATTCCCGACTAGGTGGTCACCCTGCGGGATGCATCGCACAGTTCTTCCGGGAGTACTACCAAGAGTTCCTCCAAGAATGCACTCGGGAGTTCTCCCGCGAATTCTTCAATAATTCATGGAGGATTTCTTACAGTAATTCCTGGAGGAACTATTCGAAGAATTTCCGGAAGAATTATTGGAGGAATTTCCGGAGGAGTTCCTGGAGTAATTACCGAAGCAATTCCTGGAGGAATTCCCTAAATAATGCCACAAATTTACAAAATGGAGAAGAACGTGCCTCTGGAGCCGACCTACTGATACCTCCGGGAGCACCTCCAGAAGTTCCTCCAGGAGTGTGAAAAATGAACATTAGGTAAAACCGAACGAATAAAAGAAGAAACTAAAAAAAAGTTGCTCCAGGAGTTTTTCCGAGAAATTTCTCTGGGTATTTCTCCAGTGTTCTGACATAAAATTCTCCAGCAACTCCTTCCATGATTACTCCAGGACTTCTTACGGGATGCATCGCACAGTTCTTCCGGGAGTACTACTAAGAGTTCCTCCGAGAATGCTTTCGGGAGTTCTCCAGAGAATTCTGTAATAATGCCTGGAGGAATTCTTCCAGTAATTCCTGGAGGAACTATTGGAAGAATTTCCGGAGGAGTTCCTGGAGGAATTCCCCATTAATCTGAAATGGAAAGTCCATCGGAGGTTTCTCCAGGAGTTCGTCCGGAAGGTTCTGCTGGAGTTCATTCGGGAGCTCCTACAGGACTTTTTCCAGGAATTCCACAATAAGTGTATTCAGGAGTACCTCCAGGAGTAGAAATCTTTAGAAATTCCTTTAGTTCTTTCAGGACTTTGTTCATGAAAATCTCCATGAATCAATCCGGGAATTCCTCCAGGAGTACCCAGGGAATTCATCCATGAATTCATCTAGAAGTTCCGCCATGAATTTCTTCAGGAGGTTCAACGGAGATTCTTATATTCCTCCGGGAAATACTCTTGAAGTTCCTCCAAGAATTCTTCCCGGACTTGCTTCGGCAATGCTTTTAAAGGGGCATTCCTTTTGAAATTCCTCCAGGAATTTCTTGAAATTACTCAAGGAATGCCTCCAGGATTTGCTCTCCGGGAGTTTCTCCGGGAACTCCTCCAATAATTTACTCAAGGAATTTCTGAACTCCTGGAAGAATTTTCAGGGGAACTCTTGAGAGCATTCTCGGGGGAACTCTTGGTGGAACTCCCGGAGGAACTACGCGATGCAAGTCCGGGAGGAATCATGGAAGGAGTTGCTGGAGAAACTTCTGTCAGAATACTCAGGGAAATTGCCGGAGGAACTCCTGGAAAAAATCCGTAGGAATTTGCGAATAAAATCTTGGAATATTCTTGGAGCGGGGGGACTCCTGAAGGAAGTCTTAGAGGTATTCTGGAAGGAAATCCTTGAGGAAAAAATCTCGGAGGAAGAGTTTTTGAAGAAATTCCTGAAGGAGGAATTCCCAGACGGAAGGAAGGAAGAATTCTCGAAGGAACTCCTGAAGGAATTTAACAATTTTTTAAGCGAAACTCTTGAAGAAAATTCAGGAGGAATTATCGGAGGAATTTCTGGAGAATTCCCGGAAGAATTCTCGGAGGAACTCGTGGTAGAACTTCCGGATAAACTGCGGGAAGCATCCCGGATGAAGTCCTGGACGACTCTGGAATAATTTCTGGAAGAACTCCATTCGGAATTCTGGAAGAAATTCTTCCCGTGTATGTCGTGCTATGGACGAAAAAACTCCATTTCCTGGAATATAGAGAAAATATCCTACTCGAATTCATCAGAAAAAAAAAACAATACTTAAAATACCATCAAGGCATCATTCACAGTGGATCGAAGAGGATTCGGGGCGAATAAGGGCTGTCATTTGACACCAGTCTTATAAATATTGTTGGTGCCGCTTTTAATTTAATAGAGGGTAGTAAGGTCGCCTGATTCCGTGGTAGGTCACCATTCACCGTGGTAGTAGGGACCCATTCACCGTGTACTACCCAGGTAACCACTAAGCACTGTCGTAAGCGGTATAAAGGTCATTCAGCAGCTTCTCCGTGTCATTAGGCTCTGTATGTGATTTTCAAATGCTCACAGGCATTATAAATTGTAAGCACTAAAATAAGCCGTATATTAGTATATTACGCTACACTGTAGTGCTTGCAAACCCAGAGCCTGTGAGCCGCATTAGAAGCCTGACAGTGCTGTTAAAAGGCTTGGCGTACATGACGTTTATATCAATCAGAGCTGATTTGAAGCAAAACAAAACTGAACCGTCGGAGAACAATGAAATATCATCGGAACTTTTGTACGATAGATTGGGTGTTGGATGATTATCGTCATCTCGCCACTATAAACATCAAATTAATGTACAGCTGCTTCCTCGATCATCTGTTACGAATGCATCAGATATTTACCTGTGCAGCTGTAATCGGTTTACCCGAGCTTTTACCTACAGATGAATACCAAAAGTAGTCGACGAGCCGCATTTTGATTCCTCCTGTTATGAAACCTCGTCAACCTTCCAAACTTCCCTAGCTGCATCTCCCGCAGAACCGCCATCCATAAAACCATTTCCCCGACCATTTCATACATTTCGTTTCCTGCCACTTTGTGCCCGATTCCACATCCGACCATCGGATCATTCTAAACATTTCGGTTCGGAACATCAATGCTGTCCCAACTTGTTGCCTCCTTTTCCTCAAATACGGTGCTGAGCTATCCGATCTCACGCTGCATCAATGGATCAGATGGAAAACGTGAAGAAATAAACTTGAAAATAGCAAGCCCGAAGATTATCAGTTCGAATCTGGATCAGCAGGCCGTAAAAATCGAAGAAAAAATAGACTTCGATGGAAAGGCATCCGGAGCAAAACATAAAGAATATAAATAACTTTTTTTTTCTTTTTCCTTAACCCACTTTTGACAGCTCTTTCACCAGAGACTCGGTACGCAGATTGAAGCTGGCCGTATATCAGCCGAATATTTCGCCAAAAGTGGCTTTTTAGCAGATCTATTATAGGATGTAGTTCTGAAAAGCTCTGTTGGCATTGTTCTTCATATGAATATAGAACCAACTTGGTGCCAATTTTTACGGCTTAATGGTTACTTGGGTAGAAATTTTATTCTATTTTGTTTAAAAATGATCTAAACAACCCAGCCAGAGAATTTTCTTCGTTTATATTCATTTCAAGTAATAACTTGCAATATTTTATTAGAAAAACGAATGTTCAAATTTTCATTTTATTTTCTAGTTATATGGGACAATATGGGGCACGGTGAATGGAGACCATTGATTTTTAGGGTACCCATTTACCGTGCCTTTTTGTTTCAATTAAAAAGTACGAGTAATCGTACTTTCTTGTTAAACTTTCATCGGTAATGCAAAATACATACCCGATATGTGAATTTAATTGCTTCTTGGTGGAATAAAATCGTTACTACATTTAGTTTATCACTTAAATCACCTTAGCGCAGTTTTCGTTTTTTTTCACTATGAATACAGTGAACGAGCAGAAATAATGAAAAAATATTCGAAGGCACACGGTGAATGGAGCCCCCACGGTGAATGGCGCCTTGACGGTGTTTAAAGATTCTAAGTCATCAGAGATGCATTCCAGGAATTATATGAATTATCCAATATCATTTTCAAAAATATTGTTTCACGATATATGTAATTCCTGAAAATCTCTAAACATTCTCAGAAATTCACAGTCATCTGGGATGTATTCTACGAAATATAGAAAATATTCTCCACCATTCATAAAACACATAGCTTCACGGGTACCTATAATTCCTGAAAATCCAGAGCGAAGTTTTTATATATTGCCAGTCATCTAGGATTTATCTACACTACGAACTATACAATATATGTACCCGTAACTTAACTTCAATTTTAATAAAACAACGATTTGTTTCAGCGCTGTTCAAGTAAATAAAGTTGTAATTGTTATGTAGGTCAATTAAAATTCTATGTATCATAATAATAATATTTATTGTTTCAGGTAAAATCAGGTAATTGGTCAACTATATAATTAAATACAGTTTCTTACCGATTTTGGCAACACCCGTTTTTGTCTACTCCCGATTTTGGCAACACCCGTTTTTGGCAACAATTTCTTACCGATTTTGGCAACACCCGATTTTGGCAACAATTTTTTACCGATTTTGGCAACAAAAAATTTTGACCAAAAATTTTTACCGAAAAATCGTTTGTATTTGTAAATGTAGTGTTATTTTAGCCTTACTTTTCTTTAAAAAATCAAAATTCATTAAATTTTCCAAAATCGACAATTTTACAAATCATGACGTAATTTATGAACGTCACCTACAGGGATCGTTTAATAGCTTGTGAATAGTCCATATTTATAATATAAGCCAAATTGACGCTTAAAAGTTGAAAATAATCCACATTTTTTTTTACCGATTTTGGCAACACCCCAATTTGGCAACATAAAATTTACCTCGTGTTGCCAAAATCGGTAAGAAACTGTATATTTAAATTACATGACACTTGGGATATTGGGAGGTGTAACCTAAGGTAGCTAAATGAACTGGTTTCTGGACAAATGTTCGTGGGGTGGCCAGATTTTGTCACGAGATAACAATCATCGTGTTGTCTTCCGAAGGTCTCCAGTAAATTTAGCTTACCCTGCTACAACAAACCATCAGGTAGATCATTCCTTTCCGGTATGACTCTGCAGCCATAGGTAATCTTTGCGCTGATGGTGGGTACACAATCATCATCATCATCACTACGAATTATAGAATATATTTTCAAACATTTATAGAATGTTGAATGATGTTTGAACAATAAAAAATCGCTAAAGATTCTCAGAAATTCCCAATAATCTAGCGGAAAAAAAACTTTTTTTTAACTCAAAAAATCCTGTCTAAAAACAACAAAACTAAGGTTTCCCGGCCTATAATTTTATTTTTTGATTTCAAAAATTAAATCGTTATATTTTTTACAATAAACAATTTGTTGTTTTAAAAAAAGTCAGCTGTCAACGGCAACAAAGAATTTTTTTGTTGAATTTACAATTTACAAAAATTATGTCATGTGGGAATTGAACATACGTGGTATGTGGGGGCAAGCTGGGTCATTGCCATTTATTACCGTTTCCGTTTCCATAACGTTTTCCATACAAAATTACTAACTTGGCATGCTGTAGTAACTGTGTTATCCTAAGAGCGATTGGATAAAAAGTTGAACACTATGTGAAATTGATCAAAATAATAACAATAAGAACACAGCAGCAAAACTATTGAGGAAAATATTCTTTTAAGTAGTTTTTTGGACAAATCTTAAACACACATTTCGCTTGCATTTGCATCATTTGCATCACAACATTGCATTTCGCTTGCATTTGCATCATAACAAATCTAGTGAACTGCTAAGCTTGGAATGAGCTTAGGAAGCGCAAAATAATCCCAGAATGCATTTAGCTTGCATTTGCATCATAACAAATCTAGTGAACTCCTAAGCTTGGAATGAGCTTAGGAAGCGCAAAATAATCCCAGAATGCATTTCGCTTGCATTTGCATCACAATAAATCTAGTGAACTCCTAAGGTTGGAATGAGCTTAGGAAGCGCAAAATAATCCCAGAATGCATTTCGCTTGCATTTGCATCACAATAAATCTAGTGAACTCCTAAGGTTGGAATGAGCTTAGGAAGCGCAAAATAATCCCAGAATGCATTTAGCTTGCATTTGCGTATCATAGATTCTAATGAACTCCTAAGCTTGGAATGAGCTTAGGAAGCGCAAAATAATCTCAGAATGCATTTCGCTTGCATTTGCATCACAATAAATCTAGTGAACTCCTAAGGTTGGAATGAGCTTAGGAAGCGCAAAATAATCCCAGAATGCATTTAGCTTGCATTTGCGTCACATAGATTCTAGTGTGCTCCTAAGCTTGGAATGAGCTTAGGAAGCGCAAAATAATCCCAGAATGCATTTAGCTTGCATTTGCGTCACATAGATTCTAATGAACTCCTAAGCTTGGAATGAGCTTAGGAAGCGCAAAATAATCCCAGAATGCATTTAGCTTGCATTTGCGTCACATAGATTCTAATGAACTCCTAAGCTTGGAATGAGCTTAGGAAGCGCAAAATAATCCCAGAATGCATTTCGCTTGCATTTGCATCATAACAAATCTAGTGAACTGCTAAGCTTGGAATGAGCTTAGGAAGCGCAAAATAATCCCAGAATGCATTTAGCTTGCATTTGCGTCACATAGATTCTAGTGTGCTCCTAAGCTTGGAATGAGCTTAGGAAGCGCAAAATAATCCCAGAATGCATTTAGCTTGCATTTGCGTCACATAAATTCTAGTGTGCTCCTAAGCTTGGAATGAGCTTAGGAAGCGCAAAATAATCCCAGAATGCATTTAGCTTGCATTTGCGTCACATAGATTCTAATGAACTCCTAAGCTTGGAATGAGCTTAGGAAGCGCAAAATAATCCCAGAATGCATTTCGCTTGCATTTGCATCATAAGGGGCTGTCCATAAACCACGTGGTCATTTTTTGGGACTTTTCGACCCCCCCCCCCCCCCCCCGCGTGGTCATTAGTCCATACAAAAATTTTTAATTGTCCATACAAAATGATCATTGGCCGAACCCCCCCCCCCCCCCTCAAGACCACGTGGTTTATGGACAGCCCCTAACAAATCTAGTGAACTGCTAAGCTTGGAATGAGCTTAGGAAGCGCAAAATAATCCCAGAATGCATTTAGCTTGCATTTGCATTACAATAAATCTAGTGAACTCCTAAGCTTGGAATGAGCTTAGGAAGCGCAAAATAATCCCAGAATGCATTTAGCTTGCATTTGCGTCACATAGATTCTAGTGTGCTCCTAAGCTTGGAATGAGCTTAGGAAGCGCAAAATAATCCCAGAATGCATTTAGCTTGCATTTGCGTATCATAGATTCTAATGAACTCCTAAGCTTGGAATGAGCTTAGGAAGCGCAAAATAATCCCAGAATGCATTTAGCTTGCATTTGCGTATCATAGATTCTAGTGTGCTCCTAAGCTTGGAATGAGCTTAGGAAGCGCAAAATAATCCCAGAATGCATTTAGCTTGCATTTGCGTCACATAGATTCTAGTGTGCTCCTAAGCTTGGAATGAGCTTAGGAAGCGCAAAATAATCCCAGAATGCATTTAGCGTGCATTTGCGTCACATAGATTCTAGTGTGCTCCTAAGGTTGGAATGAGCTTAGGAAGCGCAAAATAATCCCAGAATGCATTTAGCTTGCATTTGCGTCACATAGATTCTAATGAACTCCTAAGCTTGGAATGAGCTTAGGAAGCGCAAAATAATCCCAGAATGCATTTCGCTTGCATTTGCATCATAACAAATCTAGTGAACTGCTAAGCTTGGAATGAGCTTAGGAAGCGCAAAATAATCCCAGAATGCATTTAGCTTGCATTTGCGTCACATAGATTCTAGTGTGCTCCTAAGCTTGGAATGAGCTTAGGAAGCGCAAAATAATCCCAGAATGCATTTAGCTTGCATTTGCGTCACATAGATTCTAATGAACTCCTAAGCTTGGAATGAGCTTAGGAAGCGCAAAATAATCCCAGAATGCATTTAGCTTGCATTTGCGTCACATAGATTCTAGTTTGCTCCTAAGCTTGGAATGAGCTTAGGAAGCGCAAAATAATCCCAGAATCACAACAAATCTAGTGAACTCCTAAGCTTGGAATGAGCTTGGCGCGCTATAGTTTTGCCCTTCTTTCATATTTGTAGCCGTGGCAGTGATACTGGTATACTACCGATTTAAAGTTGTTTAGTTTGTTATGTATACATACCTTAGTGTGAGGAACAAGCGGAAGGTAGGAGACAGCGAGGGTCGTAACGAGTATTTTTGTAGACGACTCGATATTTTCTCAAGCAAAACATCAAACGTTTCGGGATCCATTCGGGTTTGTTTGAAAAATCGTTCTGGGTGTTGTCGCATCTTCTCATAGTTTGCAGCGAAAAATCCCTTTTCTGGTCTATCTTCCAGCAGTGGATGGACCCACCAACGCCGATCGCCTCCAGAGCTTTGGTACTGTTTATACAAACGGTACAATAAAATCACCATAAATAAATCGAGCATTCTGACTTCGTTGTTGTTGTTGTTGTGATGGAGCAGCGTTGAATGTACACTTGGACAACAGCTTGAGTTCGAGGAATGTAACTGTAAATTAAATGAAAAGTTTCAAGTATATTAAAATGTGTCCAAATCAGAAAAAAAAACATTTACATAAAAGAAATCCAATAAATATTGGATCAACCTTTACGAAAATGAGTTATAATTTTTGGAATAAAAATTTACAAAAAATAACGCAAAAAGTAACTTTTATTTAGACAAATAATAAAACAGGAGCCATTATTTTACTTTGAAGCAACATTTTGAGACTGAGAAGCATTACGTACAACGCGTGCATTTCAAATGTCCCTTTTTAATTTTTGACGAAGGTAATAAAGTAGCAAGTTAGGTATGCTCGATAAGAGCGTCGTAAATCAATCGCATGATGTTGGCTTCCACTTGATTGGCTACGTTCAATGGAAGCAAGGCCAGTTTAGAAGCCACGTGTTGAGCGAATTGTGCGTAACGATTGTTATCATTCGCAATAAACGTATCCAAAATGTTGCTCATTTTGGCATCGATGTCATCTTTTCTCTTCCGCTTGGTTGAGGACGCTGGACCACTTGCAGTAGCTCCTTCCTGAGTATCGTCGAAACTTTCTGACAGAAATTCTTCTTGAAGATTATCTTGTGATGACTGCTCTTTTGAATAATTGCTCGTAGTTCTGAAAAGATATATACATATATGCTTAACAGAAGTAAGTTCAATATAGGGTATCACGCCACTTGGGCGGTGGCTTCTATATTCGTCTGTTTTCCACTATAACTCAGTCAATTTTGAACCAATTGACTTGAAATGTTGTACACGGGTAGATAATATACCTATCTCACCTCATTCCAAAAGTTGTGTCAATTGGTTTAAATTTGGCTGAGTTATAGTGGAAAACAGACGAATATAGAAGCCACCGCCCAAGTGGCGCGATTCCCTAATAAAAACAATAATACTAGGGTTGGTTCTACTACATTAAATTTAGTCGAAGCTACAGATACACAGCCCATATGATTCTTCCTTTTATACTGTACTGTACTCCAGTATATAAAAAGTGTAACTACACAAATTGACCAAATCTTCGACCTACTCTAGTACTACTATCACTTACGCTCGTCTAGTCAAATGGTCCTTCAAAAAGGAAAGCGACTCAAACAGCACCCATGTTTCTTGGTCTTCCACGCATTCCGCTCCCGAACGGGTTAACTCAGTAACAAATTTTGAAAACGACGTATAATCAATGCTACACTATTGATTATACGTCGTTTTCAAAATTTGTTACTGAACTCTTCTATTCTTTTAACTTCTCTGGCGTAGCGGTCCCTTAACGTCCTCCACCTTTTCGTTACACTGTCAACTAAAAAAGGCAAATACATTGATAAAATAATAACACAATTCATAATCATTTGAAAATGGGCTTCGGTACAATATGTGAAAAAAAAATCTTTTTCCTACCTTCCATGCCCAGCTCACTGGCCAATCTTTGCCAGAGACGGTCCTTATGGGCATTGTTCTTGTAGCTCCTAGAAGCTTTATCGAACAGAATGCTTTGACCCTTTACGAAATCGATTATTTTTTCATCTATTTCGGTTTGTGCTTCCATGCTGAAAAAGTTAGATACAGGTTTACTATCAAATTTTAAAGTATAACATATCATTAAGCGTGCTGCCGTAACATGCCTTGTTAAACCATGTATCGGACAAACATTTTAAATATTATGTGAGAGCTAAAACTTGGTTAAAAAGTAAAGTCACAAAAAGACTTAACACTTCAAACAATTCACTATTGGAATAATCGACAAGAAACCACTGTCGCCCAATAATAAAAACATTGACTCACGTACCATTTTTTAAAACGAATGTTAAAAAACCTAATTTTAACTGCGAGGCAGCTATCATTGGTCTAAATCAAGGTTGAATCGATCAACCCTAGATGAAGTTAGATAGATTTTAGTAAAATGATTCTAATATGAGAGCCTTTTTTTCAAACAATGTATAATGTCTCGAAATTTCACACTGTCGCCCAATAATAAAAACATTGACTCACGTACCATTTTTTAAAACGAATGTTAAAAAACCTAATTTTAACTGCGAGGCAGCTATCATTGGTCTAAATTAAGGTTGAATCGATCAACCCTAGATGAAGTTAGATAGATTTTAGTAAAATGATTCTAATATGAGAGCCTTTTTTTCAAACAATGTATAATGTCTCGAAATTTCACACTGTCGCCCAATAATAAAAACATTGACTCACGTACCATTTTTTAAAACGAATGTTAAAAAACCTAATTTTAACTGCGAGGCAGCTATCATTGGTCTAAATTAAGGTTGAATCGATCAACCCTAGATGAAGTTAGATAGATTTTAGTAAAATGATTCTAATATGAGAGCCTTTTTTTCAAACAATGTATGTCTCGAAATTTCACAACTTCACATGATAGTATTAGCACATAAGTTAGTATATTTTAGTTATCTTGTTTAGCTTTGAATAGTTGAACGATACTAACCTTAACTTGCGCTCGCGCCCTGTGATGTAGGGCGCGAGGACAAGTTCTGTACTTTCAAACCTTGTTTCAAACCGATCAATCGCTTATGGTGCCTGTAGAGCACCATCACTTTTCCACGAATCCATCATCAATCGATTTACATATTTCTATATTGTATAATAGTTATTTAAATGTAAATATTAACTATAAATTTTCAATATTATTTTATTACGATTTCGATTAATTAGGGTGTCCATTCATATTCAGTTTCCCTATTCCCGGATTTTTCCCGGGTATGAATGAACTCATACACAATTCAACAGATACTGAAAAATTGTATTTTTTTTTCGTTCCAAAACGTTACAGACCATTTTTGACGAGATGGGATTGTTAACTAGTTAACCTAATTTTGACACGTTAAATCTAAACCAGAAATTTTTGCAACCACCGACGCTGTTATCACAAACAGACGTAACGCTTTGAACATTTTTCGATTCAAATCATGGTCATGGAAACATGTTCGCCCAATACAAAAATGATTGATTAATCCTGAAATTATTCCGGGGATTCGGGGATCCGGAAATTCGAATAGCATGTCATAAGGAATATCCTTCAGGAATTCTTCTGGGGATTCCTTCAGGAATACTTCCACGGATTCCTCCAGGAATTCTTCTTGCATGTCTCAAAGAATTTCCTCTGGAATTCCGCCTGGAATTTTTCGGGGATTCCTTCAGGAATTCCTTCGGAGATTCTTCCAGGAATTCCTTCGGGGGTTCCTCCAGCAATTCCTTCGGAGATTTCTCCAGCAATTCCTCCGGAGATTCCTCCAGGATTTCGTTCGGAGACTCCCCCAGGAATTCCTTCGAAGATTCCCACAGGAATTCCTTCGGAGATTCCCTCAGGAATTCGTTCGAAGACTTCCCCAGGAATTCCTTCGGAGACTTCCCCAGGAATTTCTTCGGAGACTTCCCCAGGAATTCCTTCGGAAATTCCCACAGGAATTCCCTCGGAGCTTCCCACAGGAATTTCTTCGGAGATTCCTCCAGAAATTCGTTCGGAGACTTCCCCAAGAATTCCTCCGGAGATTCCCAGAAGAATTCCTTCGGAGATTCCCACAGGAATTCCTTCGGAACTTCCCACAAGAATTCCTTCGGAGATTCCACCAGGAATTCCTTCGGATATTCCTCCAGGAATTCGTTCGGAGTCTCCCCCAGGAATTCGTTCAGAGATTCCCTCAGGAATTCGTTCGGAGACTTCCCCAGGAATTCCTTCGGAGACTTCCCCAGGAATTCCTTCGGAGATTCCCACAAGAATTCCTTCGGAGATTCTACCAGGAATTCCTTCGGAGATTCCACCAGGAGTTCCTTCGGAGATTCTTCCAGGAATTCCTTCGGGGGTTCCTCCAGCAATTCCTTCGGAGATTTCTCCAGCAATTCCTCCGGAGATTCCTCCAGGATTTCGTTCGAAGACTTCCCCAGGAATTCCTTCGGAGACTTCCCCAGGAATTTCTTCGGAGACTTCCCCAGGAATTCCTTCGGAAATTCCCACAGGAATTCCCTCGGAGCTTCCCACAGGAATTTCTTCGGAGATTCCTCCAGAAATTCGTTCGGAGACTTCCCCAAGAATTCCTCCGGAGATTCCCAGAAGAATTCCTTCGGAGATTCCCACAGGAATTCCTTCGGAACTTCCCACAAGAATTCCTTCGGAGATTCCACCAGGAATTCCTTCGGATATTCCTCCAGGAATTCGTTCGGAGTCTCCCCCAGGAATTCGTTCAGAGATTCCCTCAGGAATTCGTTCGGAGACTTCCCCAGGAATTCCTTCGGAGACTTCCCCAGGAATTCCTTCGGAGATTCCCACAAGAATTCCTTCGGAGATTCTACCAGGAATTCCTTCGGAGATTCCACCAGGAGTTCCTTCGGAGATTCCACCAGGAATTCCTTCAGGGATTCCTCCAGGAATTCCTTAGGGCATTCCTTCAGGAATTCATTCGGGTATTCCTCCAGGATTTCTTCCGGGGATTCCTGGACGAATCCCGAAGGAACTTCCTGGAAGAATCATGGAGGAAATTCCTGGAGGAATCCCGGAGGAAATTCCTGGAGGAATCCCGGAGGAAATTCCTGGAGGAAATTCCTAGAGGAATCCCGGAGAAAAACCCTGGAGGAAATTCTTGGAGGAATCCCGGAGGAAAATCCTGGAGGAATCCCGGAGGAAATTCCTGGAGGAATCCCGGAGGAAATTCTTGGAGGAATCCCGAAGGAAAATCCTGGAGGAAAACCCTGGGGAAATTCCGGAGGAAATTCCTGGAGGAATCCCGGCGGAAATTGCTGAAAGAATCCCAGTGAAAATTCCTGAACGAATCCCAGAGGGAATCCATGAAAAAATCCCGAAGGGAATCACTGCAGGGATCCTGGAGGAACTTCGGAGGGAATCCCTGAAGGGATCCCGGAGGAAGTCCTTGAAGAAATCCCGGAGGGAGTCCCTGAAAGAATCCTTAAGGGAATCTCGGAGGGAATATTTGAGGGAGTCAACCGACGTAGACTCTCTGAGGAAATTTTGTAGGAATCCCTGGAAGAACCTCCGTAGGAATTCCTATCGGAATCGCAGAAGGTTTTTTTTGATCCCCAGACAAATTCCTGGAGAAATTCCTGGAGCATCTTATGGAGGAATCCCGGAGGAAATTCCTGGAATCCCAATCTTTTGTAATGCAGGAAGGAACCCTGATGGGATATTTGGAGGGAATATCTGAAGGAATCCAGGAGAAATCTTTTAATTCATTTAGTCAACCGACGTAGACTCCCTGAGGAAATCTTGAAGGCATCCTCGGAGGAAATTTCTGCAGGAACCCCTAAAAGAATCCCGGAAGGAATCACTGAAGAAATCCCAGAGAGAATCCCTAAAGGAATCCTGAAGGGAATCCCTGAAGACATCCCGGAGAGAATCTCTGAAGAAATCCTGGAGGAAATCCATGGAGGAATCCTGGAGGAATCCCGGAGGAAATTCCTGGAGGAATCGCGGAGAAAAACCCTGGAGGAATCCCGGAGGAAATTCCTGGAGGAATCCCGGAGGAAATTCCTGGAGGAATCCCGGAGGAAATTCCTGGAGGAATCCCGGCGGAAATTCCTGGAGGAATCCCGGCGGAAATTCCTGGAGGAATCCCGGCGGAAATTCCTGGAGGAATCCCGGCGCAAATTCCTGGAGGAATCCCGGAGGAAATTCCTGGAGGAATCCCGGCGGAAATTGCTGGAAGAATCCCAGTGAAAATTCCTGAACGAATCCCAGAGGGAATCCCTGAAAAAATTCCTGCAGGGATCCTGGAGGAATTCCCTGAAGGAACCCTGATGGGATATTTGGAGGGAATATCTGGAGAAATTTGTTAATTCATTTAGTCAACCGACGTAGACTCCCTGAGGAAATCTTGAAGGAATCCTCGGAGGAAATTTCTGCAGGAACCCCTAAAAGAATCCCGGAAGGAATCACTGAAGAAATCCCATAGAGAATCCCTAAAGGAATCCTGAAGGGAATTCCTGAAGGAACCCTGGAGGGAATCCCTGAAGACATCCCGGAGAGAATCTCTGAAGAAATCCTGGAGGAAATCCTTGGAGGAATCCTGGAGGAAATCCCTGAAGGAATACCAAAGGGAGTCCCTGAAGGAAGCCTGGAGGGAATACCCGAAGGAATACCTGAAGTGATCTTGGAGGGAATCTCTGAAGGGATCTTAAAGGATTCCCGGAGGAATTCCTGGAGGGAATCCCTGAAGGAATCCTGGAGGGAATCCCTGGAGAAATCCCGGAGAGAATCCCTGACGAAATCCTGGAGGAATCTTGGAGGGAATCCCTAAAGGAATCCTGGAGAGAATACTTGAAGGAATACCTGAAGTGATCCTGGAGGGAATCTCTAAAGGGATCTTGGAGGAATCCCGGAGGAATTTCTGGAGAAATCTCCAGAGGAAGTCCTGTCGGAATCCCAGAAGAGTTTTTCTTTAATCCCTGGAGGAATTCCTGGAGAAATCCCTGGAGCAACTTTTGGAGGAATCTCTGAGAAAATTCTTGGAGGGATCACGAAGGAAATTCCTGGAGGAATCCCGCAGGAAATTCCCGGAGGAATCCCGGAGTAATCTCGGAAGAAATTCCTGGAGGAATCCCGGAGGAAATTGCTAGAGGAATCCCAGTGAAAATTTCTGAAGGAATCTTAGAGGGAATCCCTGAAGAAATCCCGAAGGGAATCCCTGCAGGAATCCTGGAGGAACTTCGGAGGGAATCCCTGAAGGGATCCCGGAGGAAGTCCTTGAAGAAATCCCGGAGGGAGTCCCTGAAAGAATCCTTAAGGGAATCTCGGAGGGAATATTTGAGGGAGTCAACCGACGTAGACTCTCTGAGGAAATTTTGTAGGAATCCCTGGAAGAACCTCCGTAGGAATTCCTATCGGAATCGCAGAAGATTTTTTTTGATCCCCACACAAATTCCTGGAGCATCTTATGGAGGATTCCCGAAGGAAATTCCTGGAATCCCAATCTTTTGTAATGCAAATATTCTTGACTTGGATATGGTGTAAAAATAGTAAATTTGAGAAAGTTCTCTGTCAAAAATTGCCATAGCACACTAACTTGAGAAGGCTCTGTACTAATGGGGACGGAATTACAAAAAGGAGAACTTAAACCTTGGAACTCCGGTTCCAGTTACATGAGCATAAGCATATATGACCTACAATTCGTAGTTGCTACTCCGTGATTGACTACAACAATCGATGTAGCACAAGGAACCAACAAACGGTGCTTGGAAGTAACATACTGTGTAAAATCGAGAATTTCATAATTTATTATATATATAACGGCGCCGGCCACGTCCTTACGGTCATCGAGGAAGGAAGAAATCACCTTTATCTTATCTTCTCTACGGGGAACGGGAAAAAGTCACATGATTTGAATTCATGAATCACATGCAACCTCTATAGGAATCAGAACACTTATTTTCCTTTTGACTAAAATATTACACATGTCGACACCGAAGCTGACGAACTATTCAAATTATTGTATAAATGCAAAATTTAAAGAGAAAACAATTCATTATTCTTAGAATATAACTCAGGTGCTTGGGCCGACACTTGACGTGACGAACCACCCAAGTAACCATTAAGCCGTAAAAATTGGCACCAAGTTGGTTCTATATTCATATGAAGAACAATGCCAACAGAGCTTTTCAGAACTACATCCTATAATAGATCTGCTAAAAAGCCACTTTTGGCGAAATATTCGGCTGATATACGGCCAGCTTCAATCTGCGTACCGAGTCTCTGGTGAAAGAGCTGTCAAAAGTGGGTTAAGGAAAAAGAAAAAAAAAGTTATTTATATTCTTTATGTTTTGCTCCGGATGCCTTTCCATCGAAGTCTATTTTTTCTTCGATTTTTACGGCCTGCTGATCCAGATTCGAACTGATAATCTTCGGGCTTGCTATTTTCAAGTTTATTTCTTCACGTTTTCCATCTGATCCATTGATGCAGCGTGAGATCGGATAGCTCAGCACCGTATTTGAGGAAAAGGAGGCAACAAGTTGGGACAGCATTGATGTTCCGAACCGAAATGTTTAGAATGATCCGATGGTCGGATGTGGAATCGGGCACAAAGTGGCAGGAAACGAAATGTATGAAATGGTCGGGGAAATGGTTTTATGGATGGCGGTTCTGCGGGAGATGCAGCTAGGGAAGTTTGGAAGGTTGACGAGGTTTCATAACAGGAGGAATCAAAATGCGGCTCGTCGACTACTTTTGGTATTCATCTGTAGGTAAAAGCTCGGGTAAACCGATTACAGCTGAACAGGTAAATATCTGATGCATTCGTAACAGATGATCGAGGAAGCAGCTGTACATTAATTTGATGTTTATAGTGGCGAGATGACGATAATCATCCAACACCCAATCTATCGTACAAAAGTTCCGATGATATTTCATTGTTCTCCGACGGTTCAGTTTTGTTTTGCTTCAAATCAGCTCTGATTGATATAAACGTCATGTACGCCAAGCCTTTTAACAGCACTGTCAGGCTTCTAATGCGGCTCACAGGCTCTGGGTTTGCAAGCACTACAGTGTAGCGTAATATACTAATATACGGCTTATTTTAGTGCTTACAATTTATAATGCCTGTGAGCATTTGAAAATCACATACAGAGCCTAATGACACGGAGAAGCTGCTGAATGACCTTTATACCGCTTACGACAGTGCTTAGTGGTTACCTGGGCATTAAATTAAATCAATACAAGACAAATATAGTTTAGTATTGTATTAAAAAGTAGCTGACCCGGCAAACTTTGTCTTGCCTACTGCGTGTTATGAGGTTTCAAGTCTTTATCCAAGTCCAAATCCCCGTTCAAAATGTACGAAGAATCGATTTTCAAAAACTTTCAATTTGTCTATGTTTTATACCTCATAAACCTTCCTTGGGGGGCCCATATAGCCGAGGCGGTAAACGCACGGGTATTCAGCATGACCATGCTGAGGGTGACGGGTTCGATGTTTTCGTAAAGGAAATTTCCTTGACTTCCTTGGGCATAGAGTATCTTTGTGCCTGCCACACGATATACGCATGCAAAATGGTCATTGGCAGAGGAAACTCTCAGTTAATAACTGTGGAAGTGCTCATAGAACACTAATCTGAGAAGCAGGCTTTGTCCCAATGAGGACGTTACGCCAACAAGAAAGAGAGAGAGAAACCTTCCTTGGGTGAAAACTAACAGAACAAAACAAAGACGACCCAAATCGGACGCTTTATTCGAAAGTTATGCGCGGTCCCACGTATGCCACTGCATTTTTATATAGGTACTAGCTGACCCCGGCAAACTTTGTCTTGCCTACTGCGTTTTTTGACGTTTCAAGTCTTTAGCCAAGCGCCCAAGTCCCCGTTCAAAATGTATGAAATCCCGATTTTCAAAAACTCGCAATTTTCCCATGTTTTTGGTCTTATAAACCTTCCTTGGGTGAATACTAACAGAAAAAAACTCAGACGACCCAAATCGGACGATCCGTTTGCAAGTTATGCGCGGTCCCACGTATGCCACTGTATGTTTATATATATAGATAGATTAAAATATTATATTTTTTTAAATAATTACTTTAGTAATATGAAACGAACTCACCGATAAAAATCCAGTGTATTGACGCCAGATAGAAGCGGTAGCGGGGCGATGACGGATACAAACGAACAAACCGACGACGACGGTGCGGCCAAAGAGCAGTAGGAAAACGAAACTTTGTCACCGCGAATTGTATTGAACTGTTCCGACGGACACACGAACAAACCGACAACGACGGTGCGGCCAAACCGCAGCACTCGTTTGTGTCCGTCGTCGTTCCCCAGCCGGACAGGTCCAGTACAATTCGCGGTGGATATGTTGGTAGTGCCGGTTAGAGAAAAGATCCGTTTTCCTGCCGCTCTTTGGCCGCGCCGTGGTCGGTTTGTTCGTTTGTGTCCGTCGGAACGGTTCAGTACAATTCGGATTAGTGACAAAGTTTCATTTTCCTGCTGCTCTTTGGCCGCGCCGTCGTCTTCGATTTGTTCGTTTGTGTCCGTCGTCGTTCCCCAGCCGGACAGGAGAAAAGATCGGTTTTCCTGCTGCTCTTTGGCCGCACCGTCGTCGTCGGTTTGTTCGTGTGTCCGTCGGAACAGTTCAATACGATTCGCGATTAGTGACAAAGTTCCGTTTTCCTGCTGCTTTTTGACCGCACCGTCGTCGTCGGTTTGTTCGTTTGTGTCCGTCGTCGTTTCCCAGCCGGACAGGTCCAGTACAATTCGCGGTGGATATGGTGGAAGTGCCGGTTTAAGAAAAGATCCGTTTTCCTGCTGCGGTTTGGCCGTACCGTCGTCGTCGGTTTGATCGTGTGTCCGACGGAACAGTTTAATACGATTCGCGATTAGTGTACTGGACCTGTCCGGCTGGGGAACGACGACGGACACAAACGAACAAACCGACGACGACGGTGCGGTCAAAAAGCAGCAGGAAAACGGAACTTTGTCACTAATCGCGAATCGTATTGAACTGTTCCGACGGACACACGAACAAACCGACGACGACGGTGCGGCCAAAGAGCAGCAGGAAAACCGATCTTTTCTCCTGTCCGGCTGGGGAACGACGACGGACACAAACGAACAAATCGAAGACGACGGCGCGGCCAAAGAGCAGCAGGAAAATGAAACTTTGTCACTAATCCGAAAACAAACCGACGACGACGGCGAAAACGGAACTTTTCTCCAATCGACACCACCGCGAATCGTAGGCACTGAACCGGCTGGGGAACGACGACGGCGATTCAGTTCGCCAGAGGTGGATTACACATACGTACCTGGTTTTTCCGTCCACGCTGCCGACGAGAATCACTTTCACTTTAAAGTTTTAAATTCACTTTCGCTACCGACACCGGTCGATCGAGCAAACTCAGCAAACTGGAAAGAATGACAGAAGACCCTCACGGACCAGCGCGCGCAAAGTTTGGATTGAATCAAACTTTGCGTTTGAGTTTGCGTTTTAGTACACGTTTAGTACTGCAACGCTAACTAAAACGTATCCAATGTGGGTTGCCCCGTTTGATTCCAGGTGTTGGAAATCACCTGTCAAACGAACGAAAACCTCGACGGACCCTATGTGCTCCAGCCTTTACTGTTATCTCGGATACTTTGAGAAATGGTTAAATGACAATTGCTAATAGTCATCAACAGTATGAGAAACACTGCCTTTACTGTTAGCGATTATGCGGGTTATGCTTACACTAATAAAAATAATCTTCAAGCAGTCTTATGAATTGTAAGAGCGTCAACTTTATAAACTTAAAGTTTGCAATTTTATCAGTGTAGATTTGCATTAGTGTTCGTGACACCGCGCTGCGAGAACTCAATAGTCCATTTTACGAGCCGATTTTATGAATGAATTTTGACAGAAGGTAGCGTCCAATAACCCGTGAAAACCAATACATCATCAACATTGTTGTCACTTCGTAAAATGGCTCATTCAACTCGCATTCAACACACTTTTTAATAGTGGTTTCGCAGCGCGGTGTCACGAACACTAATGCAAATCTACTGGTTGAAAATATGCCCATTTGATTTTGCTGGGAACAGCTGATCTTTGTTTACTATTTTCAACCAGTAACTCAAGTGGTGTTCGTGTAATGCAGCGTGTACGTACACGCAACACTACTAAAAGCAGAAACCACTATAAATTTGAACGAGCGTGTATGTCGACTTTGTCGGCTCCGTCCGCTGTTTACCTCGTGAAACGTCAGTGTTCCTCTCTTTTGCTTTTCCGAAACACGTTTTCTTTCAACAGTGGAAGTTTAGGTACCGCATTTTCTCGTAAAATCCTCGAAAATAAGTGCATTTCGTGGTTAAAAAATACCCCGAATCGTAAGCACAATGTCGAGCTCGGACAGTGATAATGAAAATCTAACAGATATGGAGGAGGAAAATCAGATAAACGCCGACTCCGATTCAAACGAATCGTCCCCGCAGAACGGTGGCTCCGACAGCAATGATGACGATAGTGACGACGATAACAAAAACGGAACCGCCGAATCGGAAGAAAAGCAAGTTACTTGGGAGGATATGGTAGGTATATTTCTGGTTTATATCGATGATCGTTTAACAGAACAGAAATATGATAATTTTAGGGTTTGATAGACACGCTATGCGAGGCGTGCAGAGCCTTGAAATGGAAAGCCCCATCGAAGATCCAAAAAGAAGCAATTCCCTTGGCACTGCAGGGAAAGGATGTCATCGGTTTGGCGGAGACCGGGTCTGGCAAAACCGGTGCTTTTGCTTTGCCGATATTGCAAGCATTGTTGGAAAATCCCCAGCGCTACTTTGCCGTCATTCTGACTCCGACGCGTGAACTGGCCTACCAGATATCGGAACAATTTGAAGCCCTGGGGGCATCGATTGGAATCAAGTGTTGTGTCATTGTCGGCGGAATGGATATGGTGTCGCAGGCTTTACACTTGGCCAGGAAGCCGCACATAATTATTGCCACTCCTGGACGTTTGGTGGACCATCTGGAGAACACAAAAGGATTTAATCTGAAGGCGGTTAAGTACCTGGTTATGGACGAAGCGGATCGTATCCTCAATTTGGACTTTGAGGTAGAATTGGAGAAAATTCTGAAGGTCATTCCACGAGAGAGACGGACGTTTCTGTTCAGTGCTACTATGACGAAAAAGGTCAAGAAGCTGGAACGAGCTTCTCTTAAGGATCCCGTCAAAGTGGAAGTTTCCAGCAAGTATCAAACGGTCGAGAAGCTGTTGCAGTACTACATTTTCATACCGGCCAAGTACAAGGACGTGTATTTGGTGCATATTCTGAACGAGCTGGCTGGAAACAGTTTTATGATTTTCTGCAGTACCTGTAACAACACCGTTCGAACGGCACTTATGTTACGAGCCCTTGGATTGGCTGCAGTTCCTTTGCATGGTCAAATGTCGCAGAACAAGCGCCTGGCCGCGCTTAACAAATTCAAAGGTAAAAACCGGCAGATTCTGATATCGACCGACGTTGCATCTCGTGGTTTGGACATTCCCCACGTAGACGTAGTGCTCAATTTTGATATTCCAACGCACAGCAAGGATTACATCCATCGCGTGGGAAGAACGGCTCGAGCGGGCCGTGCCGGTAAAGCCGTTACCTTTGTGACCCAGTACGACGTGGAGTTGTATCAGAGAATCGAACACTTGCTCGGCAAGAAGCTGCCGCAGTTCAAATGCGAAGAGGACGAAGTGATGGCCCTCCAGGAACGGGTCGGTGAAGCGCAACGAACAGCCCGGCTAGAACTCAAAGACATCGACGACCGGAAAGGTGCCAAGGGCAAGAAGCGTGGCCGTGGCGGAGACTCCGACGATGACGATACGGAACAGTTCAACGGCGTCAGGAAGCGTATCAAAAAGGGAGGAAAAGGTGGGAAAGGTAAGTTCAAAAAGTAAATTCTTGTGTGTAATGCACCCCTGCTATTAAATCGCAAGAGTTCAACGATGCTAGTCGCTTTTTATAATTCTGCTGAGAAATCCGTTCACCCTAATAAGATATCGCTGGCGATGTTAGTTAGTTTAATCCCAGCAATTGCTATCCCTATCTCTTCGAGAGATCGGCCGTGCTGCGGCCAACCTTAGGGAAGACCGTGTAACCAACTGCGGTGGGAATTTAAGTCGTAGGCTGACAGGTAAAGGGAGAATTCCTGAGCGTTCGGGGTTTGGTATGTGACACTACTCTTCTGCCTATGATCGCATAACTGTCCCATATGAATAGGAAATCCAGCAAATACGGGACTGATATGCAGCCATAAGCTGTCTTAGTGTTGGAAGTCATACATTTACAATGGATAAATCATGTCCTTATCACTACGAATGAAACCCGAAGCTTTCGTCAACCAACGAACGTACAACGAAATCGTTCGTAGTGTGAACTTCCAAACAGCGATGAATTAAATTATGTGGCACGAGCAGAGCAATCGCAAGGCTGTCATGGGAATGAAGTATTGATCGTCGAAGAAGCTGCGATTTCACTTCGGGATTGTCATCACTTTGCTAATATTACAAATATCAACAGTTATTGCAACAATGTTTTTTACAATTTATTAGCTTGCTAAATATAGGAGTGCGCCATGAGTTGTCAGAAAATGGAAATTAAAATATTGTGTGATGGTTGTCCGTTAGTCGAAATAGATACAAAACATAATCGTCTAATAATTTAGAGCGACATCCATCAATTACGTATTGCGGAGATTAAAATTTTCAATTATTTTCTAAAATATATTCTCATGCGCTTTGATTACGCATCGCAATTCATGGACGGCGCTTAATACATAAATTAGCTTAATCTAAACATGGAGTTTTTGCATTTTCGGTGGAAGAAAATTTTGACTTTCACAATTACATCTACAACAATTACACCTAAACAGAAAATTGATTTACATCTAACGGATTTTCTTTTTCACGTTTCAAACGGGTGTTTTTGGTTTACCTCGGTGCTTTTCGCTGCTGGAACTCTCTGACTAGGCTACTTGGCACCGCTTGAGGACGGACATGATAGATCGAACAGTTCAGGTACACCTTCGTTGGCCGCTAAGCAGAAAGTGTAGCTGCAGCTTTCGGGGGGATTCAGCGCAATAAAGGGTGAATCGACATCACCAGTTTGGTTACCTTGGTGTAAGGTTTGCGTATGAAACCGGCTTAATCTAGTGAGATCATTTCCAAAAAGCATATTTGCGTCCAGCTGCAGCTCCAAACGTTCCTGTTCATCGGAATCATCCGTCGGCGCTATTCGCTCCGAATTTGAGTCCGGCTCGTAGCAGACATTCATTGCACTTTTCTCGTCCCGCCTGCAGGCTTCAAGCCGTCTGTACGGATGCTTGTTCTGAGTACGCCGGATGTTGGCCCTCCTCATCGGCCTACTGAAGCAGGCTCCATTCGGCTCGCGAAGTAATCTCACATCCAAAGGCAGCCCTAGTTTGCCTGATGAAATGCGAAGTGTTTTGGAGTTTTTGTCGATTGACGTAGATTCATTTGATTCATCGGATTTCCTGACGAGAATGTTTGTAGTTTGTTCCCCAAAAACGTCCGTAATGTCTTCGCTTGTGACATACGCGTAGGATGCAGACGATTCATTGGTACGGATAATATCCGTACACTGCTGGATAATTTTTATCCGCTTATCTATACCGGCTTCAAACTGAAGGAGCGCACTCCGGTCATGCTTCAGCAAACGCATTTTTCGCGTTACATCCCGTGGATCAGGAGTTAAAGAATCCCCGCTGAAAATAAACAGTTTCTGCATGTTAGTTTGGATAGTAGGCTATTGAAGTTCAGACGATCATAAAAATCCAGATATAGTTTAGACTAACCCTTTGGAGCCGGAGGGGTCATATATGACCCCGGCGATGAAACCGAGCATAACAAACGAGTTCGACACCAGCGAGGTTGCGTCGACAGCGGCGAAAAAACTCGGCTCCAAAAGGCTAAGTCACACTCATTTCCAAGAAGTTTTGGGCCCAGAATCCCGCAAATGGCAAACAGTGGAAATACGATTATTGAGATGAGAGGCTGATTGGCAGAGAGCACCGGTTGACCTGGCGTATTGCTTTCCTTGAAGTAGAAGATTTGTGGGAAGCGGTCGAGCTCAAGAAGAAGGACGATGGAACCTTGGAAGTTGTTGATCCGGCAAAGAAAAAGATGGCTAGAAAGAAAATCATTTTATTCTTGGAGCCGAAGAACTACTATCATGACCATGTTCGAGATGCAACCACAGCTCTGGAAGTTTGGCAAAAGCTTACCAGCGCGTTTGAAGAGACACAACTCACCCGCGAAGTTGGATTACTGTACATGCTTAGGGTTCATTTAAATATTACGTAACGCAAAATTTGGCAATTTCAGACCCCCTCCCTCCCCCACATAACAAATTTTGTATGAAAAATTTCGAAATTTTGTATGAAGCGTAACACAGCGCTAGACCCTCACCCTCCCCCTTAGCGTTACGTAATATTTGAATTTACCCTTATAGAACCGACCTGAAATCTTGCGGATCAATGGAGAGTTACGCTTCGGAAGGTCCTAAGTGCAGAAAGTGCGGTAAATTACGGTACAGTAGACGTTCGACAAGTGCAACATGTTTACGTTTCAAGTATCGAATGAAATTCGCTAACTGCAACGACTGACAGCCGTCAAACAGTTGTCAATTGCTGCTAGACGCAGCCAGAATGCACTCAAAAACATCGCAATGCAGCTGTAGTGCATCTGAAAAACATCGCAACTCTGTTGACGTTTCGTTTTTGACAAATGAGCCTCTGCACGAATCTGGCGTACTGCTCACTTCCACAGAAAACTTGAAAACAATTCGCACAGTAAAAGTCAAATTTGACTTTTACTGTGCGCGCTGTTATCAAATTTTCTGTGGGAGTGAGCAGGACAGGGCAAATTCGTGCAGAGGCTTATAGCGATGCGATAACTGCAAAATTGTTGCACTTAGCGGACTTGCTGTTAAAAAGCATTGCAGTTAAACCGTTTGCACCGAGCGAACGTCTACTGTATATCGCTGAGTTATACAAACGAAAAATGCAAGGGAAAATGGAAAGATTCTGTATAGTATTTTGAACGGTTTGAATTCCTAAAGCCATCTCCATCAGTGTTCAAGTTCCAGTTCTATTGTTTATTGCAGTTGTAAATTCCCCTCGTTGTCAATGCTCTGCTGGAGTTGTCCGAGATACAGTTCTAGATGCATTTTATAATTTCCATACGCTGCTGAAGGTGGCTTTTAATGATAGGGTGGGGCGGGGCAAGATGGGTCGCGGGGCAAGATGGGTCAGTGCCATTTTCGGGCGCATTACTCATGTTTTGATTATGTTAATAATTTTGTTAGATGACCAGCATGAATATACAAAAGTTTGGGGCATTGATTGAAAAATTATTCACTCTTAATGGAAATGAAAAATAAAATGGTTTTTAGCCATTTTTCTTATGCGATACATCCCATATAATCTCCATATAAACGGCCGCGGGGCAAGATGGGTCACCTTCAATTTTGAACGTATTTTTGGAGCATTCAAAAGTTATTTATTTTTTATTACAAGACTATCTTAAAACTGACTTCAATCAAGCGGAATGAACGCTTGAAATTATAACATAAAATTATGATAATTTTTTAGTGAAAACATCGATTTTCAAGTCGCCTGAGGACCACTCGAATCGTAAAGTTTTTTTATATTCCAAATAAATTAATAAAATGTTTACTAGTAGCTCTTGTTTACTCAGTATGGATATGGAGCATATATTAATGCGGAACAAATCTTATATTTTGACGTTTTTCGTTGAGAAAATGTGAATAACCTAAAAGGTGACCCATCTTGCCCCGCCCTTTTTTCACGGCGCAAAATCGATCACTTTTTAAAACTGCTTGTTTAACATCATATTTTGTGTTTAATGATCTTTTTATCGACTTTTAGCATAGCTAACTAGTGTATTGAAGAGTAGCGGACGAATACAAACCAATACGATTTGTATTTACAAAGTTATGGTGATGCATCCTTAGGTGACCCATCTTGCCCCGCCCCACCCTACCTGAATTGTTGAGCTACGAAACACCTAACGAAGAATTTATTTTGAATTATTGTTAGAAGGCGTGAAGCGCTCTGGCAGGATGGTGGTAGCAACGAACAAAGGTTCAATGCGGATCGAAGCTACTAGAACGGCGAAATTATATTCAGAATGCCGTGGAGATGAATAATCGATAACGGTCCATGATGCCCAGTACATTCTTGATCTTTCAACAAACTTGCTGTTCGTTATTCAAATCGTGAACAAAGGATACACATCGTAACATTCAAGAGCGAATGTGGTGAAATCAGGAATAGCGACAACTAACTCGTGGCTACAGGAGTAATCAAAAACGGGTTGTTCATTATGAGTCTCTCAAAATGTTCTGGACGATAAAACAATGCTTAGCAACATTGGGCACATGGCGTCGACGACTCGGACATTTGAGTAGGCACAACATGAAACGGCTTGCAGGTGCAATTGTGAATGGAGTTCAAATCAGAAGCGGAAGCGCTGGAGATTGTCACATTTATCCGATGGGGAATGTTGAGAATCACTGGATTAGTCTCTCATGCTCTCGCCGTTCTGCCGAATATTCGTTTAGCCGAACAATATTTTTATTTTATTTTATTTTATTTTATTGATGCACAAGGGGGTCATGGGGCCAAGTCTCCAATGCAAGTCCAAGAACTCACATCGTCCATAATACACCGTGGAATTTGGGAGTAGGCATTGCAACCTCTTTAGCTATGCGGCTTTTAAGTTTTGCGTGGCCTTAGGATGAGGAAAGGTGGGAGATTGATTTTGCGTATTGAGCTGTAAAAGAATGTGCTGTTAATTAAATGGTCAACGTTATTTACCTTTGCGTATTTTCACACAAAATGAACTATGTAGTTTGGCAATATGGTTCTTGATTTTCAGTGAACCGTTTATTCATGTTCTTCTTGTGATTCTTCTTCTTGTGTCTTCAATATTGGAAGCTTGCTTAATAATAATTTCAAAAAATTTGTGGACCAAGTTCCTTTCTACAAATAGAAATCAAATATAACAAAAACAACAAAAAAGGACCGTGACGCTTCTTCGTTTGATCACGAAAAGTATCGGTTCTTGTTGGCACCACGAGTGTGCATCTTTCTCTGTAGAGTAAAGATACATTTAAGCCCCGAGACCTGACAGCAATCAAGCTGATCACAAGGTTGTGCCTTTGCCCAGGGATATTCGTTTAGCCGAATAATATTCGGCGAATATTAAATGTATTATTCGGCCAAATATACCGAATAGGCCGAATAATGACTAAACATAGCAACAACACACTAAATCAAGAAATTAGTAAATTGTGAAGTGGATTTTCGGAGCATTTTATTTGCAAAAAGTTACTTTTTCTGTGATGTTAAAACTTTTCTGAAGATGTTGCCTTTCAAATTCTACTGTCTTGAAAACAAAGATGCCCTTTACAATAACTTTACGAGATTTTCAACAAGAAAATCGGCCGAATATTCGTTTCGCCGAATAATAAAATTCGAATTATTCGGTACATCACTAACATGTATTTTATGTAAATAAAGTAACGTTTTAATGTGTTTGTTATTCGCTACACCTGGAAGTTTCAATAGACAGCTATGTTTCCCGGCCACCCCGAATTCCAGGTCGTAACAGGGAAGCATTCTAAGCTGGCATTCAATAAACAGGAACTGAGAGCCACAATTATTCTCAAAATTGTTTATAACGACATTGCTGAAACAATGAAAGAATTATCTCTTGAAGGCAACCGCTACTATATATAATAAAAATGAACATTCAGCGGGATTTATCACCAATAAATGTGATATTATCACATTTATTGGTGATAAATCCCGCTGAATGTTCATTTTTTTTATCTAACACTTAAGATGAAGTTTTGGACTGTTTCAAACAAATACGTAGGGTGGGGCGGGGCAAGATGGGTCAGTGCCATTTTTGAGCGCATTACTCATGTTTTGATTATGTTAATAATTTTTTTAGGTGACCAGCATGAATCTACAAAAGTTTAGGGTATTGATTGAAAAATAATTCACTCTCATTGTAAATAAAAAATGAAATGGTTTTTAGCCATTTTTCTTATGCGATACGTTCCATATAAACGACCGCGGGGCAAGATGGGTCACCTTTACTTTTGAACGTATTCTTGGAGCATTCAAAAGTTATTTATTTTTTTTTACAAGACTATCTTATAACTCACTTTAATCAAGCGGTATGAACGCCTAAAATTACACTCAGTAGCAAAAAAAAGCCGAGCTGATTTTTTCTCCTAAAAACCGTCATGTTCAATCTGCTGCAACTTTGACAATTATCAATATTTTTGGCTGAAAATTTTACCATTTCATCATCAATATATTGATAATGTATGGTAAAAATTTCAAATCAATATAAATTATATATTTTGAGTTATAACAACTTATATGAAAAAGTCCATTTTTGGTCTTCAACCGGAAAGATTTTGTTGGAAGCAGGCAGCGATACAAAGATCCGCCGGAGAAAATACACCACACCAGCGATCAAAGTGGATCGATGATCCAAAGCCGCTGGAGTTGGGCAACTCGGTGTTCGTGATCAACAGGAAAATAGGATTTTTTGAATCCAGGAGTTCCAGATCGTCGGAATTCGACGGACTGACGTGAGTACCGCTGGCAACACAGGATCGAAAAGTAGTAAACTTTGCGTCGTTGGAGGGGAAAGGTAAATTCGATAATACCGAATGTTGCGGGCTGAGGTGTTGTGATATCGTGATAACAGGCTTTCCAAATGTACATCCTTCTCGCAACAGCCCGCGCAAGGCTGAATCGACACTCTCTTATGTGTGCAGACCACCGCTCGTTACCGTGTGCAACACCATCAGTGAGAAATGTATCGCCAACAGCACGCACACGCATGAGCGAAAGATGTACACGGTGCTCCATTTACCGTTAGGGGTAGGCGGGGCATAATGAGCAGCCTGTATTTTCACTGCAAATTTCCAAATTTTCAAAACAAATTGCTTGATTGTAGCTTAATTATCTCAAATCCAATGAATTGATGACGAAACATTTGTCAAAACAGCCGTTTGCTTTGAAAAAATAGTCAAAATTCGTGAAGTGGTCATGTATTGGGGAAATATTATAAGAATCAGCTGACCTAAAATAAGGTTTTGGAATCGAAATAAGAACTTAGTGGGTACCTATCAAGTTTCTTGATATTTCCTGGGTCAATGAAATGTATTTGTAACATTTTCAAAATATTCGTTTAATTATTTTGTTAAAAAATATACTTTAAAAAGTTGATAATAGAGTGGGGCAAAATGAGCAACTGGTGGAAAAATGATGAAAATGATTAACATCTTAAACAAACAAATTTCGCTTTTGGTTTTCTCCATTACGATGCATGTAGTAGGGTTTTGTCATTAATTTTTAATTTATTAGCTTGAAAACTCAGTATCTGTATATTTTCACCGTTTAAAAATGCCTTAATAGTAAATTCCATGCAACCCCGCTGTTCCCTACAAATTAAACCCCATAATCCCCTCAAAATCTCATTGGTTGTTACCGGCATGCTTTATCATTGACAAGAACTGTCAATCAGCAATTGATTGTGTACAAAACAGGGATTGATCATCCTGCCCCACCTAGGGTGCTCATTATGCCCCACCCCCAAAACGCAATCCACGATTTTATACGTTTTTTAAAACATTAAGTTTTGCAACATTTATAGCTTTATTTAAAATTTCAACGATTAGTTTTTGTCAGTTAAGATTAAAATGAGGATTTTACGTAAAAATTACACATTGATTGCGCTTAATTTACTGGATTTTGTGGCAAAATGCTTAAGCTGCTCATTATGCCCCGCCTACCCCTATTATAAAATAAAATATACCATCAAAACCTGAAACGCCATTCTCTTTATTTATCTATCCCACACCTCTGGGCAAATTTTTAAAATCATCGTTGGGCGAAATTTTGAGTTACGCCCTTTTAAAGGGCGTGTTTTCTATAGAATAACACCACATTTCATAACAGAATCATGAATTTAAGGCATCAATAACAAAAATTACCATGAATAATATTGAAATTTGGTAGTATGCATCCATATACATATCGGTGGAGTGCAATTTTTATCAAAATTGGCCATTACGCCAATATACGGTAGGTGTTCTTAGGGCCTGTAGAAAACAAACACTTCATCGGTGTAACAATTCAATTAAAAGTATATTGTATTGTGATTCCATATGTCTATAGATGTTCATATTACTCCCAGTCAAGGCGATAGTATTCACATGCATACAGCACCAACATTTCAAAAGGACGTAACTGACCTTCAACACAATATCTTCTCCCATAGCTGTAGATCGTATCTCATCTTTCCCAGGACACCATCAGCCACTATCGGAAAGAATTGCATTTTCTCCGTCCAGTAGTGGTTGTACATTGTGTCGGGGAGATAAAGGTTTGGTTTCGGCAAGCAGTTTCGCCTTTTTGGAATGTTAGCACCGATATATTAAGAGCGTACACTCTCTATACAGCAAATCTGTTTTGAAAACAATAGTCAATAAATATGGGCAACCATTAATTAAACAAAAAGAATATGACTGTGTGCCAAATATTTTAAGTTATAAGAATAGAAAACCAAAATATGGAAAGGCCAAAAGACAAGAAGTCGGAACAGGCAACAAATAATCCAGCATAATTTACAGGGTGAAAATTGTTTCTTCTTTTAAAATATGTAGGTAAGACCTTTTATCCCTACTAATTTTACTATTATTCGACCTTTTGTCTTTCATTTTTTTTCATTTTTACGTTTTGTCTTCATCAGCTTCAGCATTTCAGAAGGGCGTAACTGCTTTTTGATACGGCATTTTCTTTTATGGATGTAGATTGCATGTCACCCCTCTTATGTTAGCCATCGAAAGATGAGCATTCTGTTTGTTTAGAAGTTCCATGCCACAGCTTTGAAAAAGGTGTTGTTTTGGAAAGTTGTTACGCTCTTTTGAAATGCTGAGGCTGAGAAGACAAAACGTAGAAATGGGGAAAAAAATCGAAAGACAATATTACGCGTTTAACCGTGGATTATCGCGCTCCTCCTGGGCGTGTTTCAATTCATTCATGCAAATTTATCCTGTTAGATAGAAGGGAGACTGTTCTACCTATTACTGGTTAGAGTTTACGTGAATAAGGCTGACACAAATTTCTATTTTCTCTTATGTCACCGCCCCCTCGGAAAATTTTGGTCAGAATTCGGCATTTTGAGGGGGGACTCAAATAAATTATTCAAGAAACTTAAAAATTTTCAAGTGAAATTAGAATCGCCGCAAAAATTTCTTAACAAATCCGATGAGTTTGATGATTTTGCCTAATTGTTTGGATAATTTTTCATCAAATACATTTATTATTTATCATCCCCCCCCTTGACGAGTCACAGAGCAAAGTGACAAAAGAAGAAAATGAGATTTGTTCCGGCCTAATGGGAAATACGCTAAGGAGGATTTTAAGAAGCAGAAATATGCAATGGTTGTTACGCACTTTTCAAATGTTAGTGTAATCTACATTGACTTTAACCCTCGAGCAGTCGCGTCTTCGGCTACCCACAACGACACTACGTCCACATTGTGTATCACAAGCGTGCATTTTTCATGGTGCGTGTACTCAGTACACGACGCGACCGCTCGTGGTGAAAGTAACACGAGCGAATTCTCTTCATCGACTCTCTCTTCTTCAAATTAAAGTGACAAGATGCAAGTATGGTTGCACTTTTTGGTCATAAATCGCTAGATTTCGATGCAATCTAGCGTCTAAGTGTGATAAAAATCGATTGAATTTGCATCTTGTCACTTTAATTTGTAGAAGAGAGAGTCGATGAAGAGAAATAGATCATGTTACTTTCGCCCTTATTTAAACTCAATCGGTGATAACATTTCAAAAAGGCGAAACTGCTTGTCGAAACCAAACAGAGATGCCAGATATACAAATTTTTCTGTTTTATACAGATTGTTTACCTTCTATAGTGGTAATCACGTTCACATGTATGCGTGCCTTTTTAGTAGATGTAGTTGTGAAACTGCGAGGAAAATATTTGCACTCTTGCCCCGGACGTTAGTTTTATCATTATTTACCCGTTTTACCCAATTCGATTGGGTAATATTTGCATATGCAATCTGAATAGCCTTTCAATCGGCGTGCACTTTTGTGTGAGGAAAAATTTGCGCTAGTGTTCGTGTGTTGAAATGTCACTTATCTCTATACCACGGGTTCCCAACCGGTGGTCCGCGGCCCCCTGGGGGGCCGTGAAGCCAGTCTAGGGGGCCGCGATGTTACCAAAAAAATGTTAAATTTTTATTCTATTTTTTGCAAATTATATCAGTTTTTAATTTGAGGAACAAATTTTCAGTATCAAACGCCTTCAGAAGAACTAATTTTCGGCTGCGCCGCTATTTTTCAACTATGATTCAAATTGAATGTTCATGACATCATTTTTACGAAATGTGAGTGTCATTGATCGTCGAAAATCCTTCCCACAGTTAATTTCTGGCTACGTCACTGTACCCAAAAAAAAACCCAAACTAATCCACCTAGTGGTGATAGTGCCTTTCTCGTCGAACATGTTCTCACAATCTTTCCGGCAACGTAAGTCAAAGTGTTTCTGAACCCGAATATTTTTTATAGAGAAGCAAGCATTTTATCAGACATCTTTGAATTGACTTAAAACTTATTGATTGCACATAGTCCGACATTATGTTCAACGTATAAGCAGGGCTAAAAAATATCAGACTTCTCAGTTGACTGCTTGAGCACTTTGTTGAGCACCTTCACTAACACTGGAGGCTGATCAATATCAAGACGATACTAACAAGCTAAGCTATAACTCTTTACACAATCACAGATCACAATTTTTTTCTGAACAATTGGGCTGTATCTTATTGACCGTTGAAAACAAGAGCGATAGGTAGTGAGTATAGCGCGACGTCTGTTTGTTTGGGAGTTTAACTTGTAAGATTTTGTTCTCTTACACATATTTATCGCTTGCATTGGTTTTATTTACTTTCGTAGTTCCGGCGAAGCACCAAACGCTGGTTGTGCAACCCTACCGGTAGTCTGTAATGTGGTGTGAGCCCATTTTCTAGTTAACCGTTCCTCGGGTTATTCAAAAAGCCGTGATGTAATATGTTGCATGGTACATTTGGTTACTTTCGATGCGGTACCGGAACAGGTTCCGGAGCACACCGGGTCTCCCAAATATAGTCTGAGACTATTTCATTGCTAACGTTCATTAGGTTACCCAAAAAAACACGATTTGATTTATCTCATGCATGGGTGGGTATAGATCACTTTTACATTTGACCACTTCCAGTGGGACACCCAGAACTGGTTTCGGGACACTACCGGTTGTCTAAAATATGGTCTGAGGCTATGTTCTTACGAATCGATCATCGTGTATTCAAAAAAGCTGCTTTTTGATGTACTGTCAAACACTTATTTGTGCATTTCGCCAGTTCCGGCGAGACACTTGAAAGTGGTACCGGTACACTCAGTGCCGGATTTGGGCATCGGGGGGCCCGGGGCAAACCCTATAAAATGGGCCCCCATAAACAAGATTATGAAGATTTTTCAACTTTTTGTTTTCAATGTTGTGTATTATTCATATTTTTATATTTTAAATGTTTTGTTTTTGCGATTCAGGAAAAAAACTAAGTCACACAACTATTTTGTTCATTCAAATTATTATTTTATAATTTATTTTGCATTGCATGATATAGTATTATTGTAGAAAATATTCAGGCCGAATATTGCTTACTACCGATGTCGTATAAAAAGTGTACTTTAAACAATGCAGTTCTCAAAAATGACGACATATTATTCAAATGAAGAAACAAAAAATACGAACATTTATTTTAATATTTTTGCTAAAACATCAAGATACTGCATTCAAAATTACAGCGTAAATGTCAGCCTATTCAGATAGGTATTACACATATTTTAAACATTCATTCTAATTCATATAATTCATACAAATTCTAGAACTTAGCGTTTATTTCAACACCTAGGAATGTGGAGAAATTTTTATTAGAATTGCAATATTCTACGAGTATTTTAAGATTCAGATTGAACAAAGTTAGTACGCCAGGGAGCAACTTTGACAAAAAATTCTAAAAAAAAATGACAGTGAAACAGATGTGTAAAACCACTGTTCTGAGATGTTTCTGAAAACTAGATTTCCAAAACTAACCCAAATTTTCCAGGAAAATTTCCAGAAATCATTATCTTCTATTTCCCATGATAACATCTATCCTCAATGAACTTGTGCAGATGGATATTTAGTAGTTCCCAGCTAACACTAAGTCTTATATGACGTTGAATGAGATGCTAAAGTGGAGGTCATATGCGTGCATGCTTCCATTTAACCACGTGTATAGTGTGCGTATATCGCCTCCACTTTTGCATGCTATTCAACATCATATGCGATCGTGTGTTGACTGGGTTGTTTTCAGAATATGATCGTATAATGAACGGACTGATGTACAAGTATTGTTTAAGTTACTCCGAAAAACTTAATCTTTTTTTTCTGATCTCAAATTGTTGAATGCTGTAATATCTCTCTAGAGCTGAATTTGCTGCAATCAAGCAGCCGCAAAATAGTAATTCTGGGAAATACACTGAAATTCTAAACAACTGAATTGTTAAGCAATTAAAATATTATTTTTCAGTTCAATCGAAAGATCAAAATTTCATTACTTCAAAACATAAATTGACAAAACAGTTTTATGGCTTTAGAATTGAAACTCATACAAAAAAAAAATAAATCCCACAAAAACTTTGAATCCAATCTGCAAATAGTTCCAATGCTTCAAAATTATGAACGTCTTTGATGTGCATTTTTATGGATTCGTTGAACACTAACACTTTTTTGAACTTTTAGTAGAATTACTTGAATTACTAGTTAAAAATTAAAAACACGTCACTATTCACTTTTGCAAAAAGAAAAACTGAAAATGACTTTATAAGGCCTGATCTGTCCGAAGATAAGCAAAGTAGTGAAATTAAAAGGAATTTGCTCGTCCTTTTCTAGTTTTTCTTCAAAGGTCATTTTCATTATTTTTTTTGCAAAAGTGAATAGTGAAGTGTTTTTAATTTTTAACTAGTAATTCAAGGAAAATATATAGTGCTTATGGATTCTTGGGGGCCCCCATAATCGGGGGGCCCGGGGCACTTGCCCCCTTTGCCCCCCCTTAAATCCGGGCCTGGGTACACTACCGGTAGTCTTAAAGTGGCCTGAGACTTTTCCTGCTGACCGTTCTGCGCGTCATCTAAAAAGCCGATATTTAATGCGCGGTGTGCATGCGTTTGGTTCCGTTCTACATTTGACCACTTCCGTCGGAGCACCTGGAACCGGTTTCGGCACAGTATTGGTTTTCCAAAGTGTGGTCTATGATTGTTTATCTTGTTAACCGTTCATCAGGTTACCAAAACAGCTATTTATGGGGTTGGTTCTCCTTTACATTTGACCACTTCCGATAAGGCACCCTTAATCGGTGAGGAATACTACCGGTTGTTTCAAATATGACCGGAAACTTTTTTTTTTGTCAAATCAAGATACCTAAAAATCCGCGATTTGATTTGTCGCATGGGTTTGGTTCACTTTTTTATTTGGCCATTTCCGGCGGGACACCCGGAACCGGTTCCTGATCACTGCCGGTTCAGATACATATGGTCTGAGAATATTTTCCTGCTGACTGTTCATCAGGATATCAAAAAAGCCACTATTTGATATGTCGCATGTATGGGTTTGGTTAACTTTGAAACTTGGCCACCTCTGGCGGGACATCTGGAACCGGTTTCGGAACACTACTGGTTCCAATATGTTCTGAGAATGCTTTCCTGCATACTGTTCCACAGGTTATCGAAAAAGCCGCGGTTTGATATGTCACATGCATGGTTTTAGTTCAATTTTATATTTGGCCACTTCCGGTGGGACACCCGGAACCGGTTCCGGAACACAACCGGTTCAAATATGGTCTGAGAATATTTTCCTGCTTACCTTTCATCAGGATGTCAAAAAAGCCACTATTTGATATGTCGCATGCATGGGTTTGGTTACTTTTTATACTTGGCCACTTCCAGCGGGACATCTGGAACCGGTTCCGGAATACTACCGGTTCCGATATGGTCTGAGAATGTATTCCTTCTTACTGTTCATCAGGGTTTCGAAAAAGCTGCGGTTTGATATGCCGCATGCATGGGTTTAGTGCACTTTTATGTTTGGCCACTTCCGGTGGGATACCCGGAACCGGCACCGGGACACTACCGGTTCAGATATGGTCTGAGACCATTTTTCTGCTTACCGTTCATCAAGTTATCGAAAATGCCGTAGTTTGATGTGTCGCATGGATGGGTTTGTAGCGTTTTCATATCTGGCCCCTTCCTGGGGTATCGGTCCGGAACACCTAAATGGCCATAACTCCGGAACGGCTGGACCGATTCGAACCATTTTCAATAGGAAACAATGGGACCACATTCCGCGTCGAATGAACCATCGGTCATTAAAATCGGTTGAGGTTTAGTTCAAAAAAGTGATGTGACCTTTTTTGTACACAGACATACATACACACATACACACACACATACACACATACACATACATACACACATACAGACATTTGCACAATTCGTCTAACTGAGTTGATTGGTATATGTGATTCGACCCTCCGAGCTTTCTATCAAAAAGTCGTTTTTGGAGTGAACATATAGCCTTTCCAGTACACTTAATGTACGAGAAAGGCAAAAACTCGGTTTCGTTCATATAATTCATTTTTTTTCCAAAAAATTTTATTGGGCCGCGGATGTTTTGGCAATTCTTAAAGGGGGTCGCCACCTCAAAAAGGTTGGGAACCCCTGTTCTATACAGACAAGATACAGAGTACAGAAAAATACAGATTTTTGAAGTTTGATACAGATTTCTCCAAAAAGCATAAACATTGAAGTTATTTTCAATAAATTCAATGGAAACTTTATAAATTTCTGCTAAAACTTTAAAAAGTTATGAAAAATTAGTACATTTTCACACATGTACAACCTCTACTGGACGGAGAAAATGCAGTTCTTTCCGATAGTGGTTGATGGTGTTCTGGGAAAGATGAGACACGATCTACAACAACTATGGGAGAAGATATTATGTTGAAGATCAGTTACGTCCTTTTGAAATGTTGGTGCTGGATGCATGTGAATACTATCGCCTTGACTGAGAGTAATATGAACATCTATAGACATATGGAATCACAATACAATATACTTTTAATTGAATTGTTACACCGATGAAATGTTTGTTTTCTATAGGCTCTAAGAACACCTACCGTATATTGACGTAATGACCAATTTTGATAGAAAATGCACTCCACTAATATTTATATGGATACATACTACCAAATTTCAATATTATTCATGATAATTTTTGTTATTGATGCATTTAATTCACAATTCTGTTATGAAATATGGTGTTATTCTTTAGAAAACACGATTTTTTAGAGGTTAGGCCCTTTAAAAGGGCGTAACTCAAAATTTCGCCCAACGATGATTTAAAAAATTTGCCCAGAGGTGTGGGATAGATAAATAAAGAGAATGGCGTTTCAGGTTTTGATGGTATATTTTATTTTATAATAACGGTAAATGGAGCACCGTGATGTATTGAAACAGCCGCTGCTTCGGCTGCTTGCCTGACAGTCGCATACTCGAGTCGTATCGAGCCGAGTGGGAAACGTCCTGAGCATTGTTGGCCGCATGGCGATGACAATCTTCGGCTAACCAAGCCGGCTGTCGCGTAAAGGGTGTCATAGGCTGTCACGGTTGCACATGGCTTAACGCTAAAAGTTATTCACAAAATATGTGCTCAATAAACATTTTTTTTTTCAAACATGATATGCCTTTTACAAGATGCCCCAGGGGTGAAAAGAAGTTTGTGCCAGCGTTTGTCAAAATTGTAATCTGGCTAAAATATACCACTGATGTGAGATTTAACTCTCTTTTATATTGAAAACATAGCAGTGCATTTCACATGCCAATAAAAAATAATGCTATGCAAAATACTCTACTAGAATAGGACTTACAGGTACATATGAGGCTTTCCACGGACCAGCACGAATCCATTTTAATCGATGTTTTTAATTTACTTGATATTTTTGTATACTATTCCTTTTCATGTGAGAAACCATTTTTTCATATCAAAAGTTCATATTTTGTCTCGACTAACTTTCAAATAGGCCCTATGAAAAAAATGGAACACAAGCAAATAAAAAATTATAACACGGAAACGGCTTGTTCGATCGGAAAGGTGTCTTCAGCAAAGTTGTAGAATAATATATGGCGGCTCTCAGAAAAATACACATTGAAAAAAATATTTAGTTTTTCTTCTGAAAAAACTGAATTTTGTTACTAAAAATTAAATATCTCAAAAAGTTATTTTTTTACCTTCGTGTTTTTTTTTGTGAGAATAATGTTCATTCTGTTAGCTATCATCTGTAAAATTTTTATAGTGGTAAAAAAATGTACAAAAAAGTTACGGCACTTTGAACATTTTTGGTTGCGTGTTTTTTTAGAGTGCATGACGAATTTCCCGCAAACTAGATTTTGGGGTTGGCAGCACCCTCTCAGATTTCAATGGAATTGTGTAGGTATGAAGACTATGTACTCTAAAGCAACGTTGCATACTTTGTTGTTTTTTTTTTAATTTATCTACACTAATATTTGAAAAGGGCTTAAGTTTTTGACTATTTTATTTATACCAATATAACTTAAAAATAACATGACCTGCAAAAAAGTTTGGTATGTGTGACTTTAAGGAATTTGTGTAAAATTTCAAGTAAAAAATTGAAATATTGAAAAAACGATCACGCTAAAAAAAGTTAAAAAATAAATTGAAGTCAATTTGGAATACATGCCCATTTGCGAAATTAAATTAATCCTATTTCGGAGAACCAAACCCCACACCAACCAATAAGAATAGAATTCAAAATGGATCAAAGTAATTAAATTGCTATTATCTAAATCTAACCCAACACAAAATGTTTTTTTTTTGAGTCAAACCAATTTTTGGGTATTTTTATACGTGGATTTTCACATATTGATATTGAACATATGTAGCTTTACATGTTTCAATGGATCACTAAAATAACTAAAACAGCCGCTATGAAATGAACAGATAGCGCCACCGTAGCCTTGTGTGTTTGACGTAACTCGACTGCTGTCACTGTGTTACCGTCCATATACGGTGGCGCTTTTGTTTTGATGCGGTGAGTAGCGGAAAAGTCGGCTTCAATGATCCATTATAAATCTATCCAATACAAAGAATATAATTTAGGATTCTCTTTTGAACCAGAACACCAGATTTGTTACACAGAAATTCAGAACATCATCCAGAAGTCGAATTTCAACTTAAAAGTTTTCTTATTCATAAGAGAATAAAATAAATACTTTGCATTAGATAGACTTGTGATTTAAACATATGGAGCTATGTTTAATTTAATATCTGTAAAAAACGCCCTGGATAAAATCTTTTGTTTTCTACCGAAGAGAAACACGCAAAATGATGACATGAAGTATTTGTTGTTTGGAAACGTCCATTAAAGACGTAGCATTTTAGAGGAAGTTTATGATATTGCTAGGGGCCTTCTATTAGGTATAGGAGAATATACTTTAAGAGGGGAGGAGCTGTCAAAAATGTTCTACTAATGCTACCGTGATTTCGAATGCAGCGATATGGTCAAACTCAAACATTACAGAATCCTTGAAAAAGGTCCAATAAGGACCGAAACGTCGGGTTAAGAAAACATATAGTTCTTTTTGGTTGACCAAATTAGACTGAATTGCCAATTAAAGATATCATCCAACGTACAGTCGATCACCCAAAGAAAGTCAAACTCAAAGCAATAAACAAGTACGACCACGATTCTCATCAGTCAACGAGATTGAAACTTTTACTACAAATCATTTTATTGCAATAGGTAAATATCATTTAAAATAAAAAATCAATAATTTTGCTTTCGGGATGAAATTGATCAGTAAATGAAATACCTTTGCATGTGCCAAAAATATGTTTTCCACCTGAATTAACAACCCCAGAATGCGAAATGCTGCGCAAAAGTTTAACGAGTTTTCTCAATTTTTAATTATTCAAGTTTTAAATTTAATAAATTTCATGAAAACGCCTTAAAGTATGCACTTTTCATACTGAAAAAGTGATTACTTCCGAAAAGTGCAATTTTATGTATAAATTTGAATATTTATAAAATTTTTGATTATGAAATCGTGTTTAGCAAATACTTGGCAGCTAAAAGCATCCATTCGAATATTCATTACATGTGCAATACAGGCACGGTAACAAAAGTTTGAAAGGGTATTTGAGGTTCGCCAAACACGCAATTACGGAAAATATTGAATTTAATACAGAAATATGTGACTAATTGACTGTAAAACATGTAACTCATCATTCAATAATCCTTTAGCCGGATGATGGTCATTTTCTACAAATTGTTTTAAGTTTAAAGCAATATTTTTAACAAATGAACATCACCCTCACGTCGATCAATTTCACCCCACTGATCAGTTTCACCCGAAATCACGGTACCTCAGAAATGCTTTTCTTCAAAAGTGCGCATCTTGCGATATATGGCAAAATTTTCAATAATTACAAAAATGTCATGTTTTGCTAATTGAAATAATTTTTTTGTATTTGCATTTTTTTTTTACTTTTAAAGCGTATTGACATTTTTTAATGTTATGAAAGTTCACATGATTATCTAAAAGTCACCCATACATAACTTTTTTGTAGGTAATGTCATTTTTAAGTAATATTGAGCCGTTTTTGTGAAATTTCAATTTGAACCTAATACAGATTTTGCCAATGTCACCCGTTTCACATAATTTGTGAAGATTGTGCAGTGCTTAATGAATAAGAAATCGAAAATCGAATTGTGTACAGTAAAAAACATCCGGAAGTTACGATGGACATTCAAACGCAGTTGCTCAATAGTCGGATATGTGCCCCACTTTCAAGTTTCAACTCAATCTACAGGCTGTCTACGGCAGATTTTCAAGGATACAAGGCAACTTATAGAATTGGTTCGCCCGAAATACACCATATATTTACCAAGTCGGATTCTCAGCGGTGCATGAATTCGGACTGCAGGTTACTCATGGCCGTTGTTCGGCTTTTTCCAATAGTCAAATAGCACCCGGATAACGATACCGCGTTTTATGGTGAGATTAAACAATCCCAATACTTGCTACTAATTTTTACTCTTCCAGCGGTAATCAGGTAAATGAAAATTGTAAAATATTAATTTAAAATAACTCGTAGTACGCTTTTTCGTCATGGAAAGCATCCCATCGAATCCCATCCAAATTCCAACTCCAGATATCTATGAAGTGGGCCAAGTTCTTGGACATATTCTGAGTAGATATCTAATCAACATTTCCTCCCCATCCCCGCTGATCGTAAGGACCTGGCCAGGTGTCGAACAAAGAGGTCGTTCAATGAAAGGTCTGTCAAGTCCCAGGCAGCTTTTCTGACGCATTTAACGTCTCTATCGACAGCCACCCCAGGATGTGTACGGTCGGCTATGCTATGCTATGCTATGCTATGCTATGTCATTTTTAAGTAATATTGAGTAAAAAACGGTCAAATACTTTAGACCTTTTCAAATATTAGTCTAGGTTAATAAAAAAATACAACGTATGCAATCTTGCTTTAAAATACGTCTTTAAAGCTAAGAAATTTCATCGGATTCTGAGACAGTTTTGCCAAACCCCTACGGCGAGTTTGCGTGAATTCGTGATACACTCTAAAAAACACACAACCGAAAATGTTCAAAGTGCCATAACTTTTTTGTACATTTTTTTTACCATTATGAAATTTCTACAGATGGTAGCTAACAGAATGAACTTTATTCTCACAAAATATCACGAAGGTAAAAAAATAACTTTTTGAGATATTTAATTTTTAGTAACAAAATTCAGTTTTTTTTAGAAGAAAAACTAAATAAATTTTTCAATGTGTATTTTTCTGAGAGCCACCATTTATTAATCTACAACTTTGCCGAAGACAGTTTTCCGATCAAACAAGCAGTTTCAGAGATATGATTTTTCATTTGCATGTGTTCCATTTTTTCATAGGCCCTATTTGAAAGTTAGTCGAGACTCAATAAAAAGTTTTAATATGAAAAAATAGTTATTTATATTGATTAGAACAGCTGTGCAAAATTTTATGCAAATCAAAAATGCAAAATAAAAAAAATGGATTTTTTTCGTGCTGCTTCGTGGAAAGCCTCATATTCTCTATTTGACAAAATACATAATAAATGAAACGCGTCGATAATTTTGAGCGTGGGATATACCACGATACTCGACACGTCCAACAGAAGTAAAATGCTCGGGCCGAGCGCAGCGATTTTCGTCACTTCGTGTCCAGCCAACGAGAGACGGTTTGGTTGAGAGCTGAGGTTGTCATCGGCGAACGAACGCACAGCGAAAGCAGACAATGGATCACTAAAATAACTAAATTGACCGCTATGAAATGAACAGATAGCGCCACCGTAGCCTTGTGTGTTTGACGTAACTCGACTGCTGTCACTGTGTTACCGTCCATATACGGTAGCGCTTTTGTTTTGATGCGGTGAGTAGCGGAAAAGTCGGCTTCAATGATCCATTAGCCTGTGCGCGCAGGTGTAGTCGACATACGAATGACACTAATGAGTGGAGCTTTTTTGTCGATCATTTAAAGCTTTCAACAGTGTTCGACATTCGATGAGAAACTCTTATTGGAATTGTATGTTGTTTACGATTCCAATAAGATTCCAATAAGATTTTCCCATTGAACCCTCATTGACTGAAGTTCAATCCAACCGTTATTTTGAAGTTAAAAATTTATTTTTTATTTCACGCGAAATTCGATTTTTTTGTAAACCGTATGTTGGACGTACTTCGGAAATATTGCGCTGGATAGAGGGCCAGATTTGCTGTCCAGCGCAATATGTTTCACATATTTATTTGAAAAAAAAATGTTTCAACCGCGAAGATAATAGACTTACGTGAAGGTAAGTAATACTTCAAAAATTATTATTCGTTAAATGAAAAAATAATCGAAGATCAAATTACCTTAGAACTAACCAAATTAATTAGAAACAGTTACTGCAAGTATAACAACAGCTGGAAATTCAATCCTTCTTAATACATTTTTTCGTTAAATTAATGCAAAACTACAAACTAGAAAGATGTTTTTTTTTCAACGGTTGGAAGTTTAATTTAATTATTTATTCATTGTAAAGACCTCCATCTAGCAAAATGTCTTAAATAATTAAATAATGTATTAATTTTGTACTGTATATTTTGATTCTGTCCTCTAATGCTTATCCTTTGACTGATACGCGTATTCCGACTACCACTTGTAATCTTCCTGAGCATCTCCTCTAAGCAGAATACCCTTTTCGAATGAGTGTAATCCATTTTGAACCTAATAATGGATCATTAAAATAACTAAAACGGTCGCTATGCAATGAATAGATAGCACCACCGTAGCCTTGTGTGTTTGACATAACTCGACTACTGTCACAATGCACTGAAGGCCAGGATAGCAATCTAGCGGGACAAAAGTAATTACTAATTAAAAAGCATTTCCGGCACATAGTGTCTTCAACAACGTTTTTTTTTTGTAATAATTAGGAGCACTAATTAACCCTCGAGCGATCGCGCTGTTGTATTTTGTACAACACGTTGAAAAAGTCTCGCTTTTTGTACTCAGCATTAGCGTGGTGCTGACGCAGGTAGTCAACCGCGCGAGTTACGGAAGGTTAAGAAAAAATATTGATTTTTCAATTTCATATGAAAGACCACTTTTTTCTAAACCAGTTTGATTTTTTTCAGATTTTTGTAACTTTATTTTGATAACTAAAATCAATTTCCAAGCGGTTTTTCAAAATCACCTTTTGACCGCTCGGCAACTGCTTGACAGCTCCGCCCAGTACACTTATTGCACAATTATGGGTCACTCAAGGAACAATCATTTCATAACATCATTCGTTTTTCATACAAAAATCACTATTTTTATTTTTTATTTTCTTCATTGAAACTCACAGAACTTACGAAAGCAGCGCACGCACTTTTCGATATTCACAAATGAAGCGTTATTTTGACAGATAGTTTTGTGCCGAACAAAAAAATATTGAAAATATGTATGTTTTGACGTATAAGCCCGTGTGCGATACGTATAGCGACATAAAACAAATCAACTTATGAATGAAAAATGATAATGGCTAACAAAAGCTTGCAATTAATTAGTATTCATCTATTAAAGTGAAAAGTGACTAATAATTGTGTGTGTGACCCATAGTGCAACGAGTGTACAAAATCCGACGAGAGATGGTTCATCAAATCGCTCCCATACAAACTTCAAATTGATTTTTAAATAGGTTCCCCGGGAACCAAAATTCATGATAATTTGGATCTTGGCCCAGTTTGGCGTGCAGATTCAGAATATGGAATTATCTCAACACCGCTAAAGAAGCCAATTGTGAAGAAATTAGTAGTTCGTAACTATTCCGCATAGGGTGCGCCATCATCTAACTTTTTAGTTTTACGTCCTAGAGACTTCACGTCTTCGGCAAAATTGAACATTTTAACAAAATAAAGGAGTTATTTTAAAAAGAAAAATTCAGTAGTCAAAAATCAGTTTTTGAGCTTATTTTGGTGTTTTACGAGAAACGAAGAAAACAATAGAAAATGAAGAGAAAAATTAAAATATCGAAAAAATGGTGTAATTTTCAGATTATATATCTCACAAAACGCAAAAAATCGCAACCTGATTTTTTTTTATTAAATACACATCAATACTAGGCAAACATACTGTCGAAAATTTGGAGAGGCACCACCTTTACTAATACTATTACAAAAGATCAAATATTTCAAAAAACCCGTACGAAGGGGGAGGGGGGGTTGAAAATTCTCAATTTTAGCGTGACGTACTTAATGGATGCTCCCTTGATGTGTATTTGCTAAAAATTTCAGGTTGCGATTTTTGCGATTTGTGAGATATTATAACCTGAAAATTAAGTAACGGTTCAATTGAATTTCAGTCAATGAGGGTTCAATGGGAAAAGCTGTTGTTTACGATTCCAATTAGATTCCAATAAGATTTTCTTACCGAATGTCGAACGCTGTTGAAAGCTTTAAATGATCGACAAAAAAGCTCCACTCATTAGTGTCATTCGTATGTCGTCTACGCCTGCGCGCACAGGCTAATGTGAGCAGTTCCCGACAGTGATGTTGTAGGTCGCATGAGTTTTATTCTGTGGGCTGTCATGAACCATGCATTCACAAGGCTGTCATGGGAATAAGAGTGCGACAGCCATCAAAATGCTATCATGATGCGGTACTTTTGGGAAGCCTGCGTGATAAGTCTGAGGGATAATTTTTGTGATAATTTTTATCCCTTTGGTCATGTTAGGAGTTAGGGTAAAGCTGCCAAATATCAGCTCGACGTTATCGAGGATAAATTGGAGAAAAAGATGGGGAGGAAACCACTTCCGAGATTTTAGTTTATTTTAGAGATTATAGATTAATAAATGGGGGTCTCCAGTTAGCCTAGTGATTAATGCTATGGATCGCCGATCCTGAGACGGCGGATTCGATTCCCGTTCCAGCCGGAAAATTTTTCTCGACTCCCTGGGCATAGTGTATCATTGTACTTGCCTCACAATTTACAAATTCATGCAATGGCAGGCAAAGAAAGCCCTTCAATTCTTATTCGCGGGTGTTTTCGCTGAAGTGCGAACCGGGATTACTTACAGGGGATAGACAAAATGATCGGGACAGGTAAAATTTTTACTTTTCAAAAAATGTTCAACTCGCTGTAACTTTTCGAAACGTGCATCAAATATTTTCAAATTTTCACTGTAAGTTAATCAACTAGTTGTGTATCAGTGGACAACATTTGGAAAAGATCGGGCTATTCTGCACGAAGTTATAAAGATTCTTAAAAAAAGGTATAATTATCCGATAGCCAACTTTGAGCTGTTATATCTCCGGATTCAATGAACCAAATGCAATGAAATTTTGACTATTTAAGACTTATATAATGAACTTTGAGAAACTTTTGTCAAAACTTAAAATTCTTTATACGGAAGAAAGTTATTACGATTAGTTTATTTTCCTAATAAAACACCAAATTTCCTAAAACTTCAACATCGTTTCAAAATTCAAGATGCTTATTATAGTTTATTTAAATTCCCTCTAATTGTCTTTAATATAAATATGTTTTGAAGGAAAGTAACAACATAGCCTTCAATTAAACTAAAAAGTATTGGGATGAATATTAAAAATATACCATTTTACTAAAAAAACATTAAATAAATAAAATCGCTATAACTTTTTCTCTTGTTAATAATTTAAAGTTGTGTCAAACGTTTTTCTAAGCTCATTATATAAGTCTTAAATGGTCAAAATTTCATTGCATTTGGTTCATTGAATCCGGAGATATAACAGCTCAAAGTTGGCTATCGGATTATTATACCTATTTCTAGAATCTTTTTAATTTCGTGTAGAATAGCCCGATCTTTTTCAAATTTTGTCCACTGATGCACAACTAGTTGATGAACTTACATTGAAAATTTGAGAATATTTGATGCACTTTTCGAAAAGTTACAGCTAGTTGAACATTTTTGGAAAAGTGAAAATTTTGCCTGTCCCGATCATTTTGTCTATCCCCTGTACTTTCAGTCCTGGGCACCCATGGTGGTGCAGAGGGCCGAATTGAAAGATTTCCATCCTGGGCGATTGCCAGCCATCGCCTTGACCTATGGCCAGGTCAAATTTCTGTCGACTTGCTTGATTTCGTTATTGAGGCTGCGCCGCCATGAGCCTCTGGGTCTGCCTCTGCTGCGATGTCCTGCTGGGTTCCAGTCTAACGCTTGTTTGCAGATTTCGTTTCCGCCCCTGCGTAGAGTGTGGCCGACCCACCTCCACTTTCGCTCCCGAATTTCTGTCGCTATCGGCTTTTTGGTGACATCGATGATAGAGCTCCACGTTGGAGATCCAATTGCGAGGCCACCATGCACGAATTATGTATCGCAGGCATCTATTGATGGAGACCTACACTGCCGTTCTAAGTATATCTGTACCATGTTGTTTTTCTACGCATACTGTCCCACTGCTCTAACTTAAGTTCTATTTTAAAATCAATGTCTGAAAGATGCTTAACGTTATCATGGAATATTCATTTGTAATGCAAAATGGAAAAACTATCAAATTTACTTCAAATGGCTCTGTTACTAAGAAAAACACAGCAAGAATGCAAAACAACATGGGACAGATGTGTTTAGAAGGGCAGTACAGCCGTTGAGTGTTCTCCACTGATACACACCAGGTTTCACTGGCGTATAGCAGCACAAATTTCACGTTCGAGTTGAAAATTCGGATTTTGGTGCGTCGACTAATCTGGTTGTTTTTCCATACATTTCTTAAGGTGAATATATAACGAAGCCACACTTCAAATTTTCAAAAGCACAAATCTGAGGAACCAAAAGACGGATTGCGCTGAAAAGTTGATCGATTGGTAACCCGCTGGTGATGATCAATCGATCAACTTTTTAGAGCAAACCAACCTTCGGTTCTTCAGATTTGTGCTTTTGAAAATTCGGAGTGTGGCTTCGTTATATATTCACCACTCGCAAAAGCAGCCCTCGCCTTCTTGATCCGTGCACCTATGTCGATCTTGGTGCCGCCATTTGGCTACCAAGATATTGGAAGCTTTCAACATTCTCCACTGATTGCCCAGTTACCCCGTTGCCGCTGAGGAGCGATTGGCAAGATCATGGGTCCGCGGCCCCCTGGGGGCCGTCAAGCCAGTCCAGGAGGGCCGCGACGTTACCAAAAAATGTTGAATTTTTGTTCTGTTTGTGCAAATTACACCAATTTTTAATTTTGTATACCTACTGCCACCCCTAAAAGCCACAATTGAAGGAACAAATTTTCAGTATAAAACACCTTCCGGATCAAAAATTTTCGGTTGCGCCCCTATTTTTCAGCTACGACTCAAATTGATTGTACATGACATCATTATTTACGAAATGTGAGTATCGAATAGACAAAAACGTTCGGTTTCGTTCATGTAATTCTATTTTTTTCTAGAAATTTTCATGGGCCCCAGATGTTTTGACAATTCTTAAAGGGGGTCGCAACCTCAAAAAGGTTGGGAACCCCTGGGCAAAATCATCGAGATTGCTCTGCATATCAGAGCGCCGTTGAGCTAGGAGAGCAACGTCATCAGCCAGTTCGAAGTCATTTAGGTGCCCCATAGGGCACTGCATTGTTTTGAATTTGTATGGGATTTTGAAGTTTCTTGGCCTTGTTCTTTACAAAATTTCTGTAAGAATGAAAGAGAAGGAGAGAATTTCATGCAGCGCCCTATAGTAATGGGTTGCCACAGCAATCCACGATTTGGTTCACGATCAATCGCACCTACCAGGATCGCGTCGATTACAATGAGGAACAGTAGCGGTGGTAGTATACATCCTTGCCTCACTCCAGCAACGACCCGGATGGGATCAGACAAAACACCGCTGATTTGCTCCAGAATAATACGGAGCATGACAATATGGTCCACACAGGATTGTCCGGCACGGAATCCTGCTTGCTGCCGTCGGAGAGTTGCGTCAGTCTTCTCCTGTATCCGGTTAAGGATCACTTGGTAAAGGACTTTGAGAACGATACACAGTAACAATTATCGCATACAGTCAGGTCACCCTTTTTGGGTACCTTTACTAAGACGCCTTGCATCCAGTCGGCAGGAAATGTCGCGGTTTCCCATATGTTGCAGAATAATTCGCCCCCTTAATGCTAGAACTAGGTAACTCGTTTTTGGAAGTGCGGATAAAAATTGCTGGTAAAACTAATCCTGGTATAAAACAAACACTTTGTTGGTCTTAAAAGATGAATCATTATGTGTTTTCGTAGTTCCAATTGACAAATTTTTGTTAATTATGATGTTCAGATATAAACAAAACTATCGAAATTTCGCAAAACCAGTTACCTAGTTCTAGCATTAAGGGGGCGAATTGATGCAGTAGTTGTGCGGATACTACGGGGTCAGCTTTGAGCATCTCAGCTGATATGCGGTCGACCCATGGGGCTCTGTTCGATTTCATACTACGGATGGCTGTTTCTATTTCCTGCACTGATGGAGCTTCGGTGTTGACACGGGTAATGAGTCGAACCCTTGGCGGATCATGCTGAGGTGTGTTGGATGGCGTGACCGACACTTGAAAAAGGTTTCCAAATTGCTCAAACCAGCGTTTCAACTGGTCAGCCGGGTCGGTCAGTAACTGTCCAGACGTGTATTTAACGGACATCGTAGCATTCATCTTGGTCCCACTAAGGCGGCGTGAGAACCGGGATTATCCCACAATTATTATTAGGTACATATTAAAGAGAGTTGGTTTGCAATTCGGTTTTTTAGTCAGTAACTTTTTTCCTCACGCGCCAAATCGCTCTTGCGGTTTTGGAAGGGTTGATTTTTCGTATAATTTCTAATACATTAGGGGGGAGGGGGTTCGAAATTGTGATTTAAGCGTTACGTAATTTTTGTACCATGTCCATTGACTTTTGAGGTATAAACTGACTCAGTGGCGATTGTTAAAAAAAACTAGTTTTTCCCTTCATATGCAAATTTACAAGGGACAGTCCGTAAATGACGTAGCATTTTAGGGAAGAGGCGTAGCATTTTAGGGAAGAGTTTTTTTTCGATTGAGCTAAAATTTCGCACAGTTGAGATGGAACATAAAAAGGGTACACAAGCGCTGTTACCTTTATAGAACATTTTAGGGAATGTTCCATAAAAAAGTTGTTACGTGGGGGAGGGAGGGTGTCTAAAATGGTGAAGATGCATTACTTAATATTCGAATGAATATTAAATATGTAGTGATACATTTTTACGTTAGTTTCTTCAATCCGTGCCATGATCATAAGCCAGGACTTACGAGTCATACAAAACATTTGAGTTTTTCTACATATAAAATCTTACAAAAAATCGTGAAAATTGTCTTAAGTAATTAAAGTGCGTCTCCCCAATTCAGAAAATGTTAGATATGAAAAAACTTTGATAAAAAAAACTTCAAATGAGTGAACTTTTTTTCTCATTTGAAATTACGCTAATGCGCGCAATTTTAAAAAGGCGCCATTTTTGTTGATTTGAATTTCGTTCTGGCGCGCCTACTCCCACCACATAAACATCTCAACAGGAGAGCGAATTTTGCTGCACTGCTGCTGCAGCTCGGAAAACTTACCGCCACTTGACGCTGTTTTTGCCGTATTTTTCGATCAATCCGATGCCCTCCAGCACGTTAGTCACATCGTAGATTCGCCGTTTCTGGCGGACCTCCAATATTTTGGTGGCCTGAAATCAAAACGATAGAGATAAGGACATAAAAAGGCTCGATCCCAGAATTGCGCCCGTCGCTCTCTCGAATCGTGCGCCCGTGAGATATCCGCAACTTACCTCGCCCAGGTTTAGGATGCCTTTCGGTGCTTTTTTCAGGAGATCCACCACATTCACGGTCATCATGGCAAGGGATTTCTCCAGCCGCTTGGACCCGGAAGCGTCCAGGTCGTCCTCCGCCGACGGTGTCCCCGGGAGGCGCTTTTTGCTGTTTTGCACTTCCATCGCGCCTCCACTGCTGCAGCAACACTGCACTCACGCTCAGCCCTTCTTCGGGGACTAGATTTTATTTTTACCGACACGCACCGCTTTGACTCACTCACGACCCGGAAGCATTTCTGGGAATTGTAGCGGACCTCAAGGAACAGATTTTAAGCAGCGGAACGACTCCAAATGCGCGAATAAAACTTGAAAAAATCTGCTAATCGGGACCGATACGACGAAGAAGGAATTCCGCCATTAGATGCACCACCACTCAATGACGACATCAAAATAGGTGTACCTGTCAAAATATAAGCGTTTTGAGAATCAGGTTTGTGCCTGGACTAGGAATTGAGAACTCGAATTTCTCGCTCTGCTGTGCGCCGATGAGAGAACAGGGGGTTAGTCAACGTTGATCATAAACAGTGATTGTGATATGTATTTATAAATTTTATTTTTTTGTTCCGCGGGAATCTCATTTAAACTAAACAATAATCTTGAATAATATTTAATATGTATTGAATAGACCAGAGAAAATAGGCAGAGAAGTGAAGGGTGAACAGCTGCCCGCTCGGTCTGTGGCTCGGATGTTGGCAACTGCCGCAAAGCAGATTAATCCACTCATCGAAGGTAGTGCCTATCTCACATATCGCATCTGAAAATTATTTATACTGTTGTTTTATTAACTAGGAATTATCAAATTGATGTTCCAAAATGCGGAAGCGGCCATTGTGAGCAATATTTTGTGAGCCAATCAAGCAGCAAGAACTGTGAAAATGTGGGTGCTCAAATGCTCAATGAGAAGAAGTGATGGCTATGTATTAGTAAGGAAAGAAAAATGTAAACACTAATAGTGACCAGTGCCGTAGCGTGCGGTTGACCAGGTTGGCCCCCGCCAATGGCGCCAGCCTCAGAGGGGCGCCGAAAAGACCTAAGGCTAATAGCAAACAGGATGAATGCTATCAAGATTTCACTGTAAAGTATCTAAAATTGATCATGTGTTTTTTACGTTCTTCCGATTTCTAAATAAAAATCAGATTTTACTAGGTAGTCGTATTCACAAAAAAAAAAACTATCAGTGAGTTTTTATTTCCTCAAAACAAATTAAATATTCTGGGAATCTTCAATAAGTTTCACTGCGTCTTTCTTCGGAATTTCTTGCAAACTTTCTTTCACAAAATCTTTCAAAAATTCTTCAGATTTTTTTCTATGGATTTCTTTGAGACATTTTCAAATAATTTCTCCTGAAATTCTTTTCTTACGCATACTTCTTTAAAAATCCTAGAAAAGTCGAATCAAAAATTCTTCTGGAGAATTCTCTTGAAAATTATCAAATTATTTACTTAAAACTTCTCCAGAGAGGCTTTCAGAAAGTTTTTTTTGGAATTCATTCAAAAATTATTCACCCGATTCCTCCGGATCCTTCTTAAAGGATTTTATTAGATGATCTTCCATAGTTTTCTCAAGAAACTTCTGCAGATATTTCTTTAAAAAATCTTTTAGAGATTTTCTACAAGGATGCCTTCAGAAATTCCTCCACATATTTCTTCAAAAATAATAAAATTGGGATAAACACTTTTATTTCTCAATACTTATTTCACTATTTATTCCTAGATTTCTCCTGCAAAATCTGCAATGAATTTCTAAAAAGCTTACAAAGTTTCCTTCTGAAATTCTTATAGAAATTCCTGCAGCAATATATTGCTTATATATTGCATATATATGCTTAAGGAATACGGATTAGGATTAAAGATGTGCCATGGATTCTAGAAACTTCTGCAGAGATTCGTTTAACAATCTCTTCAGCGATTCCTTCACAGATGCCTCTGAGAATTTCTCTAGAAATTCTTCCATGATTTTTTTTGAAAATCATCTATTGATTATTTTATAAATTCGACCAGTTTTCTTCAGAAACTCTTCTACAGCTTTTTTAAGAAAAAAATCTATAATATCGCTTAGAAAATTCAATTGATTCGAAATTGTTCCATGTTCATTGGAGATTGCTCCATAAATTTCTGCTATAAATACTATTTTTCCTTATAAATTCTTCTTTTCATCATCATAAATTCCTCCAAAAAATCATTAATTATGAATTATTTTAGATTTTTTTCAGGAATTCCGTTAGAAAATCTGCCATTGATTTCGTCCAAAATTTCTCCAAAGGTTTCTTTTGAATTTCTTCAATGAATTCTTCCAGGGATTTCTTCATAAAACCTTCCAGAGATTTGTTTTAGAAAATCCTCCAAGGATTCCTTAAGAATTTTTTTCAAGGATTCTTTCAAAAAAATCTCTTTCAGAAACTTTTTCAATAGTTCTCCACATTTTTTACAAGCATTTTTCCGGCATTTCAGCAGGAACTGTTTCAGGAATTCCCGCAAAAATTATTCCAAAAATTCTAAGGGAAATTCTTGCTGAATTGTCTTCCGGGTTTTCATCAGTTGTTCCTACGGATTTTTCTGCAAGAATTCCTCCAGAGATTCTAGCATAATTTCATTCAGTGATTCCAGCAGGAATTTTTTTTTAGAGAATTCAACAAAAACTCATTTAGAGATTTTTTCCTAGTATTTCTCCATGTTCATGATTCGTCTAGCACTGAAAAAATTCTATCAATTTTTTGGGAAATATTTTGATTAAACTTCAGAAGAAAACTTTCATAAAGTTAATGAATGAAAATGATTGGCCACATTTTTTTTACAAATTAACAATGTTCAATTGTCGTGGGGCGCCAATCTGGATGCTTGCCAAGGGCGCCATGGGACCACGCTACGGCTCTGACACGCGTTCTTATGGGAGCTTGCTTTACTTGTAGTAGTGACATGTTTTGCACCAGACACGGATCTCACGCACACGAAGTATCGTCTTCCCCACCTCTATTAGACTCTCATTGGAACATGCTTATCGTTTACCCAAGTAACCACAAGCATTATATTCTCAATTTAGTTGAAAATCGGAGTTTTCGACTAGCGAAGTTGGATTTTTCTCCAAATCCATGCGTCGGACCTAACTTCGGAAGTGGTGCGCTGTATAGTAAACCTTGTCCGCTATGCAGCGCATCACTTCCGAAGTTAGGTCCGACGCACGGATTTGGAGAAAAATCCAACTTCGCTAGTCGAAAATTCCGGGATTCAACTGCACGTACAATATCATAACATTAATTCAATCGTATTATAGTTTAGCTAATGCAACATAACTTTTATTTTACATCTGTCAAGTAATGAAGCGTTTAATCTACATTATGAAAGCATTGAAGCATTATGAGATTTTGACAGTTCTGTATAGTTCTATAGAGCCGTTGTTAAATGCTTCATTGCATTACCATGTTAAAAGCTTTATAGCAATCAATAATGCAAGCATTTATTACTTTATATATACCTTTACTAAAGCTTTCATTGTTGTAAACAGAAAAATATCGCTCCCCAAGTAACCACAAGCATTATATCATAACATTAATTCAATCGTATTATAGTTTAGCTAATGCAACATAACTTTTATTTTACATCTGTCAAGTAATGAAGCGTTTAATCTACATTATGAAAGCATTGAAGCATTATGAGATTTTGACAGTTCTGTATAGTGGTAATCACGTTCAAATGTATGCGTGCCTTTTTTGTAGATGTAGTTGTGAAACTGCGAGGAAAATATTTACACTCTTACCCCGGACATTAGTTTTATCATTATTTACCCGTTTTACCCAATTCGATTGGGTAATATTTGCATATGCAATCTGAATAGCCTTTCAATCGGCGTGCACTTTTGTGTGAGGAAAAATTTGCGCTAGTGTTCGTGTGTTGAAATGTCACTTATCTCTATAGTTCTATAGAGCCGTTGTTAAATGCTTCATTGCATTACCATGTTAAAAGCTTTATAGCAATCAATAATGCAAGCATTTATTACTTTATATATACCTTTACTAAAGCTTTCATTGTTGTAAACAGAAAAATATCGCTCAGTTCGAAAAAAGAATTGTAAAACACATTTAGAAACAGAACCATTCAAAAAAAAAAAAAAGAAAAACAAACCAAAATTTTCATGGATTGCTGCGGAGCACTTAGATTATCATGCTCAGATGTTGCTGTTTGAAAATGTATATTATGTATGGTTTTTTGGGTTTCTGGTTGGGGCATGAAAACAATCAGATGCTGAGGGAACAAAAATTATGTGGGGTATCGGTTTCCTTATTTAACATATCGCTCCGATTTCATAAAAGGAAGAATTGAAGCGCTATTTGTATTGTTTCTTATTTATTGTATTTTAGGCAGAAGTGAGCACGTATAAAAAACAGAATCAACACAGACGAATTTATATTCGAGAGTAACATAACTGATGGCATTCAGACCCCGGCACATTTTTTAGAGTTGCTGGAAACACAACTCAATAAGGCACGAGCTAAGTATACGTTACCTTATGTTGCACATTTTTCCAGGTGCAAAATACATGGTATCACACGTAGCACACAGCGTTAGCGCGTCCGAGTTTCATCGTGGTCAGTTTCAACAGTCTAGGTTCAATTCCCGAAATACAATAAAAAACATCAAAGTGAGAGTATCGGAAGATAAAAATAGATAGAAAACTGAAAAACATACTTTTTTCTTTTTTGACATGATGCATTAAAGTATGCATTCCATACGATTTGATTGCATTAGCTATAAGGTACAAGCGTTTTGTATGCTTTAGCAATCACCACAGTAATGCTTGCTTTAAATCAACAATAGTAGCGCCACTTTCGATTTTAAACCTACTTTAATGGTGCCTTTATGACAAAACAACTTTATATCACATGTCATATAATACACTATAAAGCGAAAATAATGCTCTATATAAAGCGTCATGGTTACTTGGGTACGGCAGTGATCCTCAGGCCCATTTTTTCAACTGCTCGTATTGCAATGCCTGGGTGCAATGTGAAGCATTCAACACGTTATCCTTAATTATTTCTGGAGTAGAACAGCTTCCATAAGAAACATTGCAAGGAATTCTATGGTAACATAGAGAACTGGACATCACGTGCGGCCCGCGGGCCGCACTTTGGTGACCGCGGGTTTACGGGAATGCTTCGGTCATAGACAAACAGACGTCTCACTCTACAAACTTCCCATCGTTTCACTTTTTAACGCAGTGGGTTTGCGAAACACAGCGTAATTAGCATTGAGGGCCAAACATTTCAATAGGTCCTATATGCATTTGAGAGACTCTCTTTGTTCACTTTCTCTTTCAATTATTGCAATGTAATGGCAAAGAATAAAAATAGAAAGAATGCCCTCTCCTGCCTTTTTTTCTATGTAAACGTCAAGCGTCAAGACAAGTGGCGTTATCTAAGCGTTTCAAGGTGGAAGCTCTACACAACAGTGTTAGTGATTTGTCATAAGAGAAGATGATGTGCGTATGTTTTGGTATTCGCATACAATCAGTAACGCACACTAGTAGACGTCCATAAATTACGTCACGCTTTTAGGGAGGAGGGGGTTCAGCAAAGTGTGACGAACCATACAAAAATTTTAGTTGTCTCATACAAAAAGTGTGACATAGGGAGAGGGGGGGGGGGGGGGGTTGAAAATGGGCTATTTTTGCGTGACGTAATTTATGGACGTTACCCTATCGCAAGAAGGTTGAACTTCCATCCGCAGATAGCGCTGCGGTAGTGTCCCCCGATCATCAGCGGAGTGGGCATTCTTGATATTCTTATTCTTTGGTAATGGTATACTTTTCAACTATTTTTACAGTATACATCAAAAGACGATTGTTTTGACCATCGTTCAATGCAAGGAGACAATCTTAAAACAAATAAACAGCTAAGATATTAACGAAAGAGAGGGAAACCAAAGAGAGCCTCTTCTGCAGATAGGACCTTTAGACATGTTTGGCCTGATTGGTCGATTATTTATGCTTTTGTGACGATGATTTTAATCGCACTTTGTTCCAAGTGATTCGGCTGTTTGTCTTTGCTTTGGCTATTGCTATTGCAATAAAATTTATAAATTAAAAAAAATGACGATGGTTTTATATCTATAGGCCCACGCAACTAATTTTCGCGCAGGAGTCTAAACAGGTGGAACCTCCGCAATACGTTTTGCATTTATGAATATCTGAATGTTACGTCATTATAGAGGGTATAAGCATCCTTCTTCAATCTTCAGCCTGTGCCGCCATATTTATCCTAGGCATTCCGAAAACATACTATTTAATAGGCTGTCCCAAAATTGCACATAGTCAAAAAGCTTGGGGGCTCACCCTGCAAATGATAGCTTAGGGTGTTAGAAACAAACTTTTGTATGACGGCAACTTTCAGAAATGACGTTTAGAGGTCGCCCCGGCGAGATTTTTGAAAAATGGTCATTTTTCGTAATAAATATCATACAAATATTTTTACCGTACAAAAATTGGCAATACACACTATTTTTATATTTTTTACAGCTTGATATGGATCCAAACTTCTTGGGAAAAATAATTAACGACATGTTTTGCAGGTAACTTTTTGATACTGATTTTTTGAATTTACTAAAATTTGTCATTTTTTTATATTCTGTGCATTTTACCCATCATAAAAAGTATCTGAACCTAATGCTAATTTAAAACAATTTCCATAAAAAAGATAGGAAATTTTGCGAGGAAAAACTTTGCCGAAGACAGCATTGCGTTTTTTCTATCCGTTTTAGAGTTATTCACGATTTACTATTTGGTGAAATTTGAATTTTTAGGTATTTTTCTAAAAATGTCACATAAGAACTTCTTAAAAACACATACAAAGTAGAAAATCACGTATGCCTAACAAGTTTTTGTTTTGATTGTGTTTAGGAATTATGGTGGCATCATTTATTGAATTTTTGTTTCCGTTGACAAATCCATTTTCTTTGATATAGAAAGGTACCTACTAGCGAGAAACTTTATCATTAGGTACCATTTTGAGATGCCTCAGTAGGCCATGGCATTTTTAACGGTGATGTACTGACAATGGTTTATACGAGCATAATATTGTACGTGCAGTTGAATCCCGGAATTTTCGACTAGCGAAGTTGGATTTTTCTCCAAATCCGTGCGTCGGACCTAACTTCGGAAGTGATGCGCTGCATAGCGGACAAGGTTTACTATACAGCGCACCACTTCCGAAGTTAGGTCCGACGCATGGATTTGGAGAAAAATCCAACTTCGCTAGTCGAAAACTCCGATTTTCAACTAAATTGAGAATACACAATCAAACGCGCGGCACATTTTCTATATCATTTAGAAGGTGATACATTCCGCAAAACATGCCGATTTTGGTTTTCAATGATGTTGTTCAAATCGTTCAAAGACATGAATAAAACGTTCTAGTAGTCCCTATCGTTTTGATCAACATATAGGACGATAAAAATGACGTCACTTGTTTATGTCCAAAACTCTTGTTTACCAATAATAGCCTATCTTGTCTTAAATTCTATGCAGTGTATGTGTTATGGTAATCAAATTGTTCTAACCTTTGATAACATTACGTTAACTCACTGGTTCATCTTATCCCACCCGTTTCAATTTGATTCGGTGTATCTTATTTTCGATGTTGATAAGATAGTTCAAGTTAGTAAATGTAAAAAAAAGACATGCTCTGCTTTTTAGAATGTGTTGAATTGGAACTCAGTATCTAAAAATTGGTATTCTTACGTAAGATGTTCGTAATCGCGATTCGTATTCGCCTTTATTCACTTTGCCACTGTTTCCTGGGCTGTTTCACTGGTCCAGGACTCATACGTCTTCGTATACAAAAATAATTGAGAATATCGACAGGAAAGTAAGATAAACGCGAAAATATGGCTCAACATTTTGTGGAGAATATCTTTAAAAAATCAATAGGCAGTACTAAGCTTGTCAAGTCAAGAGAGCTAGCTTTTTAAGAAACCTTTGCTATATAATTTCCATATGAAGGGATTGAATAACAAAAAATAAAAACCAATTAATGATGTCACCATAATTCCATAACACAATCAAGACAAAAACTTGTTGAGCATACGTGATTTTTTACTTTGTATGTGTTTTTGAAAAGTTATTATGTGACTTTTTTAGAAAAATAACCTAAAAATTCAAATTTCACCAAATAGTAAATCGTGAATAACTCTAAAACGGATAGAAAAAACGCAATGCTGTCTTCGGCAAAGTTTTTCCTCATAAAATTTCCTATCTTTTTATGGAAATTGTTTTAAATTAGCATTAGGTTCAGATACTTTTTATGATGGGTAAAATGCACAGTTGATATACTGAAAATGACAAATTTTAGTAAATTCAAAAAATCAGTATCAAAAAGTTACCTGCAAAACATGTCGTTAATTATTTTTCCCAAGAAGTTTGGATCCATATCAAGCTGTAAAAAATATAAAAATAGTGGATATTGCCAATTTTTGTACGGTAAAAAATATTTGTATGAAATTTATTACGAAAAATGGCCATTTTTCAAAAATCTCGCCGGGGCGACCTCTTAACGTCAGTTCTGAAAGTTGCCGTCATACAAAAGTTTGTTTCTAACACCCTTAGCTATCATTTGCAGGGTGAGCCCCCAAGCTTTTCGACCATGTCCAATTTTGGGACAACCTACTATTTAAGCACCAATTGTTTCCATTCTTTTTGGTAACATGCATGCTCACTCCTAACAAAACAAATTTTTATTGTATTTAATACAAAAATAAAAAAGAAAAAAAAAACAAATAAAAATGGCATTTATTAACTTGGTATTCGATTGGATGAAAATGGAAGCACTTTGCTGAAGATGGGTTCCGTTTCTCTATTTATCAACGTTCTCCTCAATCGCTGCTCAATAATAGAACGTTCATAAATTATGTTACAAATTATGAATCTTCAAAATTTATGCCAGAGAAAATTCGAGTAGAAAAGCCAACTTTGTACTCCAGCAATACCCTTAACAATTTATTAAAATTTGTTATTTATGCAACAAGTTGCAAAATGATGTTTTTTCAGCATGATTCGTTGGATAAATACACACAAAAAACGAGAAAAAAGAGCGTTTTGAAAAGAGGTTCATACAAAATGTGTTTGCTGGTAGGTTGCGAAAAATGCTACTTTTTAACACAATTGTACTTTTCGGCACTTCTGATTTAGTGGAAAAATAGGCCGTGTGATCAAAATAATTGATAACTTAGAGAAAAGTTTACGTTTTTATAACGTAACTGTAAAAATGAAATATTTGACTGTTGCGATCAAAAATTCAATCTTTATTTTGTAGAAGAAATACCGATATCAAGCTAATACTTAATTTTTGTATTGAAAGTGGCACATTGGAAAGAGAGCCTTATTATTAGGGACAACTTTGTAGAAGGCCATATTTGTCTCAAAAATCATTTGAAGGCGATGAATGCATCTTTCCTTGTAAATCTGGCTCGTGGTGCACAATGGTTTTCGAGACAAATATTTATGGTCTTCTACAAAGTTGTCCCTAATAATAAGGCCCTCTTTCCAATGTGCACGAAAATTAGGGTGAAACATATTTTCAAAGAAATTGGAAACCAAACCTTTTTTTTTGCAAGAATAACTATATATATTCTTTGGGAAAGTTTTAGATCTATCAATTTTGAGTAAGTTTGCTGAAGACATTTTTATGTAGCTTTAAAATTGACCGATCTAGAGATATTATACAGAATTAGCTTAGGGTGGTTCAAGAAAAACCGGTTTTCTGGCATTACATTTTTCATCAAAGTCGCCCAAGAAACACTTTGAATACGCGTTGTTTCGTGCGCTGAGACGGTTGTTATCTCTTTTGGTTCAATAGTTACAGGTGTTTCTTAAAAATTCATAGTTTTTTGAAAAGGTAATATGACGAGTTGGGGCAAACATAAAAAATATCTTTTGCGAGCATTCAAAAGAAGAAATGTTGTTATAAAACACATAAAAAATAGGGGTGTTGTTTTTGTAACTCAAGTAAAAAATACTTGAAAAGTGCCAATTTTTTTCTAGAAAATCATCAACATCTTTTGAACGGAATGACGTAGCAACATTCTCCGCGCACGGAAATGTGCGTTTTTGAAAGCTCTAAAAGTGGTTCTATGACCAAACTTGGAGTATTTTTCCACAGTTTCCATAGGGTGACGCTAAAACAAATCGTTTTATCTTTTTTTTTGTTAAAAATTTCTCGTCAAAGAAGTCTAATATTGATTCCATTTACATCTTGTTTAAAAAAAACTATCGATATGGTTGCCAACGTAGACCACATTCTGGGCAAGGCATGTGATATACACGATGTACATAAAGCTACAACTTTCTTGAATGTCTCATAATGATTTTATTTGAATCAGTGATGGTATAAACACGGGAGCAAATCTACATGATTTTAAACTATTCGTAGGTACTTTTGAAGAAATTAACTTTCTAAGCGGTGTGTGCTGAAAGGATTATGGTCCTCGAAAGAGCAGTTTTTACAATGTTCAGTGCCTTTTTTGATTATCGTATTCAAGTTGTTCGAACTGTACCAGAATAACCAAATATGTTACGACTGAAGTGAAGATCGTGTATATAATACCGTTGTTAATGTCAAAAAATCCAAAAGCGGTAAATTTTTTCTTGAGGTGCAGGTTGTTAAGTAGAAATTGGTTGATATAGTCCACCGTTCGACTTCCAGCAATATTGTCGTCATCGTGCGTGTAATATCTGATACACAATACGATTTCATTTGTCTGAAAAGTAGAAATACATGAGTTCGTGTGGAGTTGGGGGCGTAAGTTGTACATCAACTTACCTGCGTACTAGTAACGTGTAGCGTGTAGAATATGTATGAAATAAAGCTTGTGTTCCATACGGCGAAACATAATATTGTAATAGAAGGATCAAAACAGAATGAAAACTGATTTAGCGATATGAGCACAAAGTACATAGCCAAACTGCACCGAAGAAATGCGATAATGCACATGTGAGCCATAAACAGTCCATAGTAATCGTTGAATGTCTGTAGCAGTTTGAAAAGTATATTGTACTTATGTAAATTGTTTACGATTTGTTTGGGTTTAATGGTACAAAGTACAACTTTCAAGCTATCTTTCATTTTTGTGACACAAACTTGCACTATCAAAATTTGAATCAGAAGGTGAAAAATGTAAACGTCAAACATTATTCCTTCTATCACATCGACAAATCGCAGACATAGACTTTCCCAAGAAATACTGTGATGAACAAACATATCTATGACTCTTGTAGCAATAACAATAAGACATATAAGCATGACCACTCCCAGTTTGATTGGCATTTCATCAAATTTGAAATCGATACGATGAATTATTTCAAAAAATAATTGCAGTTTATCCATATGTATCACACTATGAATTGATATGGTAAAAAGTATGAATTTCCATTGAAAATACCCGGTTAATAGAACAAACGTTGATGTCTTATCCGGCAGTTTGGATAGTAACAACGGTGGAGGATATCTGTACTGGATCAAACCAAATAGAACAAAGATTAGGTGAACACTTAGTGCATACACACAATAGATGAAGTAAAATTTGCCACGACGTTGTTTGGTGGTCAACACGCTTGGAAATGGGACGAGGCCCAGGAAGCTGAGAATGCGAATTAAATGCATTTGCATGGCGAGAAGATCCATGACTGTGTTCAAAGACTGTGTATCGATACTATGGGAAAATGTACGAATACTTATTTATTTATACACTTCACACTGTAAATTCGCACATGTGGCAGACGATATATGACATCTAATTAGTTGTAACCCGTACTGGACTTGACATTGAGGGAACTCTAGTTAGTCAAATGGGGTGTACCTTGCTGCATAAACATATTGATTTAAAGAAAAGTTCTTCGATTCTTCATTAGAGTGACTTCCTGCCCTTCAATTCTGAAATTTCGTGTCCACAAAGCTGAATTGGACATAAGAACAGTCTCGGATCTACAAAGCAGTAGATATTGACGGCTTCAATACATACATAAGGGTTTCGTATAGAATTGCGTTGCGTTGCGTGGTAACGGAATAATTCGTAGATTGCGTACTGAAAGTTGTCATGTTAAAACTTTAATTCTCTTATTCTAATTGCTTATGGAATGCTATTTGGGAAAGAACAGCTATCCAATTAGAGGTTGAAGTAAAAAAGACATGGGAACTTCCATTGTCGGCCACGCCCATCTTCTCCGTTACGAGGATAGGAAAGGATATGATGATGACACCTACTTTATGAAAGGTCAGCGACTCACCGACGCCCCATAGGTGTCAAGGAGTTGGATATTTGGAATGGGTTGATTGGGGATTCACTATAAGCGAGTGATGCGGCAAGATTGTGTAAGTGTATTTGAGCAGATCATGTAGATGTGTTGGTATGAAGGTTGTTTTAGTATGTTTAAACACCAACGTTGGGAGTGACGAAGCTACACGGAGAAAAAAAATTAGTTAACACAAACGGATTTTAGTTAGATTCAACCGGATGTTTAGGTTGAATTTGGCACAACCGGAATATTAGTTGATTTTAACTACCCGCATTAGTTGGAACAAACTAATGCATCCAGTTGTTATTTTTTCGGAATCTCACAGTAATTTTAACAAACGTCAGTTTAAAATAACAACCTGGGTGGTTGTTCTGGTTGTCAGCCTCTAAATCAACAAACGAAATTAGTTGTTTCAAACCAAATGCAATGGTTTGAAATTCCCGTAATCTGATTTGTTTTCAACAAACTGGTCGGTTGAATTTAACGATAAAATGTTTCTTTTTTGTTACTTTATTATTATTTTTTTCAAAACGAATAAATTATTGGAAAATTTGTAAGGATCACATATTTATTTATTTTATACAAATACACTGATTGAGATAAGTAATGATAACCAGAATAATAATATGATTGTAATACGGATTACTCTCGCATTTTTCCTGATACCAGCGCGATGCGATTTCTTCCATCGTGTTTCAGCTCTCGGGAATTTACGTGGCTCCAGCCAATGTTAATCTTCAGCAAGGCTCATTATTCTATTCTGGAAGTAGATTATCCGAAACTATTACTTTGCACACCACTCATCAACTCATTTGAACATACCTGGAGCTCTCTAACATGCTGCAACACTTAACAAATTGCCAAACTTACTGGCTGGATGATGCACAAAACGGTTCTTCAAAATGGTGGCCATATAATTGAGTTGAGCTCATGACGAGGCTTGTGGGACGACCCAAATGAAACAAACCGCTAATTTAATTTGTTTCAAACTGAAGTTTCGATTAAATTTTCCACAAACAACATCTTAGTTTGGTTCTACCGGCGATGTTTGTTATTACAAACTAATAATGTGGTTTGTATTTCATAACAAACAAGAGTAGCAGTCAACCCAAACATTAGTAAAAACAAACCGCGAGTTTCGTAGCAAACAACAAACCTCTCAGTTTGTTTTTACCGGAATCGATATTACTGTCTCATATTAAAAACAACAAATGAAATGGTTTGTTTCAACCGTCGTTTTCCATTTTGAAACAACAAATTTTTGATTTGAAATAACAAATAACTAAGTTGAAAAAACAACAAACAAGTTTGTTGTTTCAAACCAGCCTGCTTTTCCTCCGTGTAGGAGATTTTGTCACTCCTTGGGCCTTTTTTGCTTCGGGGATGGGGTACAGGCATTTTAACTGTGTCCTGGCTAACAAGCCTAGGCTTAACCCTATCCCGCCCATGACTTCTTTTTGTGTTTAAAAATATTTTTTATTACTTTTGCTCAAAATGGTAGAACAAAATCTTATTCTCTATGCATAAATTATTGTCCAAGGCAATTAGTACTCAAATTTGAGGTGGTGCTCTGGAGCACCACCAGGCATTTGGAGAACTTTATTTCATCATTTTTCTTGATAAATATGTTCAAAGCACAGGATTCTTTACTTGATAATCCGTAAAAATCACTTTCCGAACCACTTTTCTGCAAAACCATTACGATTAGAGACAAGATGTTTCCAAAAGATGTTTCCAAAAGCTATGATCTTCTACGCCCCCACAATTCTAGACTGGGATGCAAGTAACGATTACATTGGAAAATTACACGTTTTTTTTGCACGCTATATGCCCAGCGGTGCATATGTGCACCATCCATATTGCATCAAATTAAGGGTTTACTTACATGTTTCCGTTCTTTTCAACGTTTGACTACGCTAATAAAAAGTAAATCTGTTAGGAAACTATTTTTGTTGCATTCCATGAGGATAACTATGTCGTTAGTTAGGTCGTTAAATTTTGCCATTATTTTTTTGTCGAAAAAATAGGTTTTCGTGGTAACTTTCTTTAATAAAAACATCGAATTTCTATGCGCATACTTAATGTAATGCCATAGAATATAGAAAAACATGTAAAATTATGGTTTACAATTAAAAACATTAAAAAAACTTCATTAATTTCAGAGATACAAGGGTTCAAAGTTATGGTGCTCTACAGACACCCAGGGATAGGGTGCGACTCAAAACTCTTTGCGTGCCGCACACGCTGCTACGAGACAGCACAATAAACCAGAAGGAGGCGAGTACGAGTAAACGGTTGTGTGTTGCTCGCTTACTTTGCCGCGCGCTGGAGCTCTCCTGTCTCTCACGATCTGTCGTATGCACTCTCTCGGTGCTTGTCTCCGTGCTTTGCACTTAACTTGATACTATACGCATGATTGGGAAAACTTCGAATCAAACGACCCATCACTCGTCAACCCTTGACAAGCTTAACAACTTTGCCGAAAACACAAACTCTACAATTAATGTATTAAATGATTTTTTTCTGTTTGGAGACTAGCACAGTCCCAAGCACCGTGCATTACTCCCTGCGCCGTAGAGCTAGTGCTGCGATTTGTCTCTCGCACAATTACGAAAGCTCTCACTCATACGTCTCTGTCTCTCGGCAAAACGGGAGACAAGCACTTGAGATTGTGTGAAGCACACGCTTTTTTCGCACCGCACGGTGCATGCCGCCAATCCCTGAGACACCATGGGCGGGAAAGGGTTAAGCGCCATTGATCGCTCTCTGAAACGCTTAAGAAACACTTTATGTGGATGGGAAGGGATGATATCTATTTAACGAGATGCCAGCGACTCACTGACGCCCTCGTAAATAGAAAGTAAATAGGATTTCGGTACGGGAATGGTCTGGAATTATTAAGGTATGCTGGAATTTGGATGGGATGTAATGGGCGTAAAATATTTTTTATTCAATTCAGTATTGTTGCGGCGAAAATCTGCAATTCTACCTTCATGCTACACTGTATGAGGACAAAAGGAGAAAAGTAATAATGTAGCGACAGTATCATAGCTACCGATCATTATTCAAGTGCGGAATCGTTGGATTCTTAATTTAATCGTATCAGATCCGGGTTAAACCGATGCCTATAAATATTGTTGCCAAGTCAGGATTATTTTACTGAAGAATTGTAAGTATTACAGGATTCACCGTCAAAAGAATGGATTAAATAAACCAATATATTCTAGTTTTAGCTGATAAAAACAATCACCAGAGTTCTAATCTGCTCAAAGAACTACAGTATCACACTCCTTCGGCAACAAGTACACGGAGGAAAAGCAGGCTGGTTTGAAACAACAAACTTGTTTGTTGTTTTTTCAACTTAGTTATTTGTTATTTCAAATCAAAAATTTGTTGTTTCAAAATGGAAAACGACGGTTGAAACAAACCATTTCATTTGTTGTTTTTAATATGAGACAGTAATATCGATTCCGGTAAAAACAAACTGAGAGGTTTGTTGTTTGCTACGAAACTCGCGGTTTGTTTTTACTAATGTTTGGGTTGACTGCTACTCTTGTTTGTTATGAAATACAAACCACATTATTAGTTTGTAATAACAAACATCGCCGGTAGAACCAAACTAAGATGTTGTTTGTGGAAAATTTAATCGAAACTTCAGTTTGAAACAAATTAAATTAGCGGTTTGTTTCATTTGGGTCGTCCCACAAGCCTCGTCATGAGCTCAACTCAATTATATGGCCACCATTTTGAAGAACCGTTTTGTGCATCATCCAGCCAGTAAGTTTGGCAATTTGTTAAGTGTTGCAGCATGTTAGAGAGCTCCAGGTATGTTCAAATGAGTTGATGAGTGGTGTGCAAAGTAATAGTTTCGGATAATCTACTTCCAGAATAGAATAATGAGCCTTGCTGAAGATTAACATTGGCTGGAGCCACGTAAATTCCCGAGAGCTGAAACACGATGGAAGAAATCGCATCGCGCTGGTATCAGGAAAAATGCGAGAGTAATCCGTATTACAATCATATTATTATTCTGGTTATCATTACTTATCTCAATCAGTGTATTTGTATAAAATAAATAAATATGTGATCCTTACAAATTTTCCAATAATTTATTCGTTTTGAAAAAAATAATAATAAAGTAACAAAAAAGAAACATTTTATCGTTAAATTCAACCGACCAGTTTGTTGAAAACAAATCAGATTACGGGAATTTCAAACCATTGCATTTGGTTTGAAACAACTAATTTCGTTTGTTGATTTAGAGGCTGACAACCAGAACAACCACCCAGGTTGTTATTTTAAACTGACGTTTGTTAAAATTACTGTGAGATTCCGAAAAAATAACAACTGGATGCATTAGTTTGTTCCAACTAATGCGGGTAGTTAAAATCAACTAATATTCCGGTTGTGCCAAATTCAACCTAAACATCCGGTTGAATCTAACTAAAATCCGTTTGTGTTAACTAATTTTTTTTCTCCGTGTATCATAATTTTAATTTTATACTACTCATTTCAGTATCATAATGACCTACTTTTCCGTGTCGGTTCATTATGCAACTAAAATGAGTTGCATAATAAAAAAAGTTGCATAATGTTCATAATGCAACCCATTTGAGTTGCATTATGAACATTATACAACTCAAATGGGTTGCATTATAAAAAAACATCATTGCATAAAATGTTGTATGGAACTCGTTGCAAAATTTGATTTTTCAGCACTCTTCGTATTTATCCAACTCGGAAAGCCTCGTTGGATAAATGTACGACTCGTGCTGAAAAAATCAACTTTTTGCAACTTGTCACATAAATGATGCAATGATGTTTTTTCATAATGCAACCCATTTGAGTTGTATAATGTTCATAATGCAACTCAAATGGGTTGCATTATGAACATTATGCAACTTTTTTATTATGCAACTCATTTTAGTTGCATAATGAACCGACACGGAAAAGTAGGTCATTATGATACTGAAATGAGTAGTATAAAATTAAAATTATGATACTGAATTGCATAAATAACTATTTTAATACGTCAATACAAATGATTATCTTTAACAGCTGAAATAGGATAGAAATAGAGTATAAGGAATAAATTTTCAAAACTTTAAAAAATCATGCTTTTTTATGACGAAAATGTTCATTAGAGATAAAATGCCCTTTAACCCCTACTTCCGATGTTTGCTCTACAGAATCATTGAGGTTCTTAGCTGACTATGATGCATTAGTTTTAAAAATATGATTGTTGCTCAATTTGGCAAACTTTAATGCTCACTACTTGTTTCTATAACGGGACTAGAAAAAAAAAATTAAAAAAAAATCGAATCGGTCAATTAATTACCCAAGTAACTATAAAGCATTAATTTCACTTTATAGTGTATTATATGACATGCGATGTAAAGTTGTTTTGTCATATAGGTACCATTAAAGTAGGTTTAAAGTCGAAAGTGGCGCTACTATTGTTGATTTGAAGCAAGCTTTACTGTGGTGATTGCTAAAGCATAAAAAATGCGTGTAAGATATAGCTAATGCAATGAAATAGCATGGAATGTATACTTAAGGCATCATGTCAACAAAAGAAAAAAAAGTAGTTTTACATTTTTCTGTCTATTTTTATCTTCTTATACCTGTTCCGATACTCTCACTCTGATGCTTTTTATTCTAATTCGGGAATTGAACCTAGACTGCTGAAACTGGACTGCGATGAAACTCGGACGCGCTAACGCTGTGCTACGACTACCATGCATTTTGCACCCGGAAAAATGTGCAATATAAAGTAACGTATACTCAGCTCGTGCTTTATTGATTTGTGTTTTCAGCAGCTCTAAGAAGTTGTGCTAGGGTCTGAATGCCATCAGTTATCTTACTCTCCCAAATTCATTCGAAAACAAGCGATTGCAGAACCAATTGATTTCACAAACGAAGATAATATAAAGATATAAATTAGTCTGTGTTGATTCTGCTCTTATTGTTTTCATAAGTGCTCACTTCTAACATTTATTTTATGAAATCGAGGCACTATATGTTAAGAGGAAACAAACCATCATCGTTTAGCAAAAACCCAAGAGCAGTTTTCTCGCTGAAATCTCATTCAATGTTAATAAAAAATTATCACTGCACTCTGGCCACCATCTGGATAACAGTGAAATAATTTTCAATGACGCTTTTGTGAATTAGAGGAAGAAAACTGCTTTTGAAAAATTTATGATTGCTGATGACTGAATGATGGTTATTTGAGCCTTAAATTAGGAATCCAATACCTCAACCCCACATAATTTTTGTTTCCTCAGCATCTGATTGTCTTTATGTCCCAACCAGAATAAAAAAAAACCATACACAATATAAATTTTCAGCAACATCTGAGCATGATAATCAAAGTTCTACGCAGCAATCCATGAAAATTTGGGTTTATTTTTCTTTAAAAAGATTAAATGGTTGTGTTTTTAAAAATGTTGTACAGATTTTTTTTCGAACTGATGTTTTTTTCTGTTTACAACTATGAAAGCATTAGTAAAGGCATATATAAAGTAATGAATCCCTGCATTATTGATTGCCATAAAGCTTTAAACATGGTAATGCAATGAAGTATTAAACAACGTCCCTATACTGCCCAAATTCTGCAAAGTGACGTAAGCGACATTGATAGTTTTGACCCATTTTTTGGTTATTATGCATAAAACTCTTGCTCATCCTATAAGTTTCTTTCCATAGATGATAGATTACGACTAGATCTTGCATTCTAATACAACAGGCATACCACAGCGTTATTTTTACACCAGATATTACATATAATATACCAACAAATATCGACATTTTGAATGGCGCTTACGTCACTTTGCAGAATTACGGCAGTATAGAACTATACCGAACTGTCAAAATCCCATAATGCTTCAATGCTTTCATAATGTAGATTAAACGCTTTATTACTTGACAGGTGTAGAATAAAAGTTATCTCGCATTAGCTAAACTATAATACGATTGAATTAATGTTATGATATAATGCTTGTGGTTACTTGGGTAGTTTTACATTTATGTAACTTAACACAAAACAAAGCAAATCAGAAAGGTCTCACCGGTTACGCTGATGGACGTCTAAAAGGTGCTGCGCACCAATCCTGATCCCCGACATTCCATCGGCAACGCCATAACGAGCCAGAGTTTTTGGAATCCGCTTCACCTTCCATCAGGACGCTCCATAATGAATACGCAATCAATCAGCAGTAAGATGCCATTGGTTGTGTAGAGAAACTCGGCATCCTGGATTCCTAGTGTTGTGCATTTCGATCACACAATCCTTCACACCTTCGCCCATGTGTCCCGGGTGCCGGTACCTGGTTTACCACCGGAAGTTCCGATCGAAGGGCGTTGCGCTTTTACTTATGTTGGTCGTATCGCTTATTACTAGAATGGGACATATTCCTCACCAACACACGCGATTTGTTTTGGATCTTCCAATTCCAAAAACTGAAAGTTTCGCACTTTTCAAACACTAATTATGTTCAGTATTCCTGCGGATATCAAATCAAACCAAATCCCGAAATTGACGTAGTAAATGAAACGAAAAAAAAAATGACGTGCAATTTTTTCTCCATCCGTCAACAAGCGCGGCACACTACTCGCATAAGGGTTTCGTATAGAATTCTTCAAAAACACAATCACAAAAAAAATTGCATTTGATGTCGGCAGAACATCACGTCACTAGAAACTGTTACAGAGTAAGTTAGAAAAATTAGCCTCTCATTCGACCCGAAAGCCACAAACCCAATTAAAACACACTCCATCGTCAAAGACTTGATGTTGTACATAAGAGTGGTATCACGTTACGCGATCTACTGTGTAACGTGAAGGACGGAGTCTCATCGGGAGAACAATCTGGCATATACCAGAACCAGATAGGGCCTTGTTCCTTTTGGGCACTTGCCGCTATAACAAAGTCAATGTTATTCCTAATAATTTAATTTTAGGAACACGCTGAGATACGTACAGTATATAATCCTATACAAAAATTAAAATCGAATGGTTTGAAATTGACTTAGTTATAGCGGTAAGTGCCCAAAATTGATACGCCTGCTCAAATGGTACAAACCCTACCTTACAACGACTGTCCGGCGGTTTACATCGGTCAAACACGCCGCAAGGTCAAGTTACGTTTGAAAGAACGTAAAAACGCAGAGATAATCAACAATCCCAGCAAAAAAACTCGAAGATACAGCACATATGTTAACTTATACGCACAAAATAGACTAGACAAGCTGATCAAGCTAGAGAAAGTCTTCACACTTAAACGCCTTGTTGGTGGCAGTAGCTCCTCTCGGGAGCCACCATTGTTTTATCTTTATTATCGTGACTTTTCGCCACGACAATTGTAAATATAATAAAATGTTGGTGTCAGCACAATCTTCCAATTGGCAGCACGATAAGTGTGGTGTTCTCATTGCGGTTGGACCAAGACCAAATACTTATTGAATCCAGCAGCACTCTCGTCCACAGCTATCGCGATGATCGATGATCATGATGACGAAACCCACAATCGTTTTACGGTACCGATGCGAAGGGATACGGTATTACATTCCGTGTGTGCCAACCAACAAACGAGACGGAATGCATTACTTTCGAACACCGATACTATAGTATACTAGTATACTCACTCAGGGTAGAAGGTGCGTGAGGATGAATAGTTAAAATTAATAGGGTGGGACGGGGCAAGATGGGTCGCGGGGCAAGATTGGGTCAGTTCCATTTTCGGGCGCATTACTCATTTTTTGATTATGTTAATAATTTTGTTAGATGACCAGCACGAATATACAAAAGTTTGGGGCATTAATTGAAAAAATATTCACTCTCATTGGAAATAAAAAATAAAATGGTTTTTAGCCATTTTTCTTATGCGATACATTCCATATAATCTCCATATAAACGGCCGTGGGGCAAGATGGGTCACCTTCAATTTTGAACGTATTTTTGGAGCATTCAAAAGTTATTATTTTTTATTACAAGACTATTTCATAAATGACTTCAATCAAGCGGAATGAACGCTCAAAATTATAACATAAAATAATGATATTTTGATGAAAACATCGGTTTTCAAGTTGCCTTAGGGCCACTCAAATCGTAAAATTTTTTATATTCCAAATAAATTTATAAAATGTTTACTATTGGATATGGGGCAAATATGAATGCGGAACAAATCTTATATTTTGACGTTTTTCGTGAAATGTGAAAAATTTCGAAAATGTGAATTACATAAAAGGTGACCCATCTTGCCCCGCACTTTTTTCACGGCGCAAAATCGATCACTTTTTAAAACTGCTTGTTTAACATCATATTTTTTATTTTATGAACTTTTTATCAACTCTTAGCAGAGCTAACTATTGTATTAAAGAGTAGCGGACGAATACAAACCAGTACGATTTGTATTTACAAAGTTATGGTGATACAACCTTAAATGACCCATCTTGCCCCGCTCCACCCTACATCCAAATCGTGTGTGATAGCATTTCGGCCTTTCTAGACTCAAGCCAACGTACTCGCATTCGGAACCTGAGCTTACCAGAGTGAGAAATAAATACCTTTTCACACTTGAATCTAGTCTAGTCTACACATACAGCCATTGATTGAAAGAATCCTGGAAAATGATAGAATCGACTAATTCCATAATTTTTGTTGTCATTATTAATTCTTGCAGTACATCGGAGATGGTTAGTTTTTTCATTGTAACTTTTTTCAGACATTCTTAGGAATTTTCACAAAGCTATTATATATGATAAAATACATGTTTTCTTTAAAGACGACAAAGTTCTATCTTCAATACTTTTTGATTTTTTTGAAAATTAAAGTTATGAACTAAAATATTTTACAGCTCAATTGTACTGTCAAGGAAGCAAGTGTCCAGCCTGAGTTGAAACAAAATTTACACCTATTATTAACTTCTTTCACATTCAATTGAAAAATCTTGCCCCATTTTGCCTCTGTAAATGTCACAAAGCCGTAAAAAAGGCTATTTTTTTAAATAAATTATTGAATAACTCAAAAAATATCAAAGATACATTGTTGCCGTCTTCAGAAGAAACACGTATTTTGTCATATTAAATAACTTTGTAGAACATTTGAAAATTCCCAAAAATGGAAAAAGTTACAACAAAAAAATTGATTTTAAGGGGTCATTCACGAATAATGGTCCATATCCAAGTCCATATCTCTAGAAATTGAGCAGATAGAGCAAACGTTTGTTCGGCAAGTTTTCTCATAATGACATTTTCTACAACTTTGCTGAAGACATAAACACGCTATCTTCACTTATGAAAAAAAAATCGAACTACTATCTCACTTCTAAGTGGATTAATCACATTAGTGATACTTCCAAAAGAAGGGCTCTTGTTGCGATAGCATTTCATATAGAGAATCCGTTAAGACCAAATTGCTAAGTGAGAACAAACTTGCACGTTAATTCGAAGAATAAGAGTAAGATGAGAAGAATGAGAAGAAAGATAGTTCTCGAAGGACGCTGATAGAGAGCATACCATTAGGGCGCTCGAACTAATTTAGAATATTAAATTGTTTGTGTAGAACCTTTTATAACTGTGCCGATTTGGCTGCCGGCCGTTTGGCGGGTTTAGAGAAACGCGCAGCAACTTACCCAATGCGTCCACACGCCTTGATGGTCCGATGACGAAGAGGCCGAGAGTTGCTCGTGCTGATGCCTCGTGGTTGGTTGTCGGGTCTGCCGTCAACTTGGCGGTCGAGTTGGTGGACGATAAGCCGAATCGTGTTCGGGTTTTATGGCAAACGTCCGGATACACGATTAACATCTCCTTCCGAGGGGTATTAGTACCACACAATAACAAGTAAGTGATATTAATACCTGTGAATTTATTAAACATATCTCTAATGAAGTGCCTTAAATAATAACAGCTAGCACGTAGAAGATCCGGCAGTAGTAAATGCCGATGCCAGTTGATGCTTGCTGAACTGGATGATAGGGAGTGAATAACAGTTGCACTGAAAATTTGTAAGTTCAAGTACATGAAGTACGTTATGATTAAACTAATAAATCATTTTTTATAGCTTTAGCTTACCCACCACCAATCTGAGGCTTTAGATCTGCTGAAAGAAGTTCAGACAACAACTAAAAACCCTACCTTTCGGCAACAGCTCTGATATACCAAACAATTTCTTCGAAGACACCAAATCTCTAAAACCAATTTTTCATGCCCAAAACAATTTCGATCACGAAATTGCCCAAGTAACCACAAGCATTATATCATAACATTAATTCAATCGTATTATAGTTTAGCTAATGCAACATAACTTTTGTTTTACATCTGTCAAGTAATAAAGCGTTTAATCTACATTATGAAAGCATTCACGGAGGAAAAGCAGGCTGGTTTGAAACAACAAACTTGTTTGTTGTTTTTTCAACTTAGTTATTTGTTATTTCAAATCAAAAATTTGTTGTTTCAAAATGGAAAACGACGGTTGAAACAAACCATTTCATTTGTTGTTTTTAATATGAGACAGTAATATCGATTCCGGTAAAAACAAACTGAGAGGTTTGTTGTTTGCTACGAAACTCGCGGTTTGTTTTTACTAATGTTTGGGTTGACTGCTACTCTTGTTTGTTATGAAATACAAACCACATTATTAGTTTGTAATAACAAACATCGCCGGTAGAACCAAACTAAGATGTTGTTTGTGGAAAATTTAATCGAAACTTCAGTTTGAAACAAATTAAATTAGCGGTTTGTTTCATTTGGGTCGTCCCACAAGCCTCGTCATGAGCTCAACTCAATTATATGGCCACCATTTTGAAGAACCGTTTTGTGCATCATCCAGCCAGTAAGTTTGGCAATTTGTTAAGTGTTGCAGCATGTTAGAGAGCTCCAGGTATGTTCAAATGAGTTGATGAGTGGTGTGCAAAGTAATAGTTTCGGATAATCTACTTCCAGAATAGAATAATGAGCCTTGCTGAAGATTAACATTGGCTGGAGCCACGTAAATTCCCGAGAGCTGAAACACGATGGAAGAAATCGCATCGCGCTGGTATCAGGAAAAATGCGAGAGTAATCCGTATTACAATCATATTATTATTCTGGTTATCATTACTTATCTCAATCAGTGTATTTGTATAAAATAAATAAATATGTGATCCTTACAAATTTTCCAATAATTTATTCGTTTTGAAAAAAATAATAATAAAGTAACAAAAAAGAAACATTTTATCGTTAAATTCAACCGACCAGTTTGTTGAAAACAAATCAGATTACGGGAATTTCAAACCATTGCATTTGGTTTGAAACAACTAATTTCGTTTGTTGATTTAGAGGCTGACAACCAGAACAACCACCCAGGTTGTTATTTTAAACTGACGTTTGTTAAAATTACTGTGAGATTCCGAAAAAATAACAACTGGATGCATTAGTTTGTTCCAACTAATGCGGGTAGTTAAAATCAACTAATATTCCGGTTGTGCCAAATTCAACCTAAACATCCGGTTGAATCTAACTAAAATCCGTTTGTGTTAACTAATTTTTTTTCTCCGTGTTGAAGCATTATGAGATTTTGACAGTTCTGTATAGTTCTATAGAGCCGTTGTTAAATGCTTCATTGCATTACCATGTTAAAAGCTTTATAGCAATCAATAATGCAAGCATTTATTACTTTATATATACCTTTACTAAAGCTTTCATTGTTGTAAACAGAAAAATATCGCTCAGTTCGAAAAAAGAATTGTAAAACACATTTAGAAACAGAACCATTCAAAAAAAAAAGAAAAACAAACCAAAATTTTCATGGATTGCTGCGGAGCACTTAGATTATCATGCTCAGATGTTGCTGTTTGAAAATGTATATTATGTATGGTTTTTTGGGTTTCTGGTTGGGACATGAAAAGAATCAGATGCTGAGGGAACAAAAATTATGTGGGGTATCGGTTTCCTTATTTAACATATCGCTCCGATTTCATAAAAGGAAGAATTGAAGCGCTATTTGTATTGTTTCTTATTTATTGTATTTTAGGCAGAAGTGAGCACGTATAAAAAACAGAATCAACACAGACGAATTTATATTCGAGAGTAACATAACTGATGGCATTCAGACCCCGGCACATTTTTTAGAGTTGCTGGAAACACAACTCAATAAGGCACGAGCTAAGTATACGTTACCTTATGTTGCACATTTTTCCAGGTGCAAAATACATGGTATCGTAGCACACAGCGTTAGCGCGTCCGAGTTTCATCGTGGTCAGTTTCAACAGTCTAGGTTCAATTCCCGAAATACAATAAAAAACATCAAAGTGAGAGTATCGGAAGATAAAAATAGATAGAAAACTGAAAAACATACTTTTTTTCTTTTTTGACATGATGCATTAAGTATGCATTCCATACGATTTGATTGCATTAGCTATAAGGTACAAGCGTTTTGTATGCTTTAGCAATCACCACAGTAATGCTTGCTTTATACACGGAGAAAAAAAATTAGTTAACACAAACGGATTTTAGTTAGATTCAACCGGATGTTTAGGTTGAATTTGGCACAACCGGAATATTAGTTGATTTTAACTACCCGCATTAGTTGGAACAAACTAATGCATCCAGTTGTTATTTTTTCGGAATCTCACAGTAATTTTAACAAACGTCAGTTTAAAATAACAACCTGGGTGGTTGTTCTGGTTGTCAGCCTCTAAATCAACAAACGAAATTAGTTGTTTCAAACCAAATGCAATGGTTTGAAATTCCCGTAATCTGATTTGTTTTCAACAAACTGGTCGGTTGAATTTAACGATAAAATGTTTCTTTTTTGTTACTTTATTATTATTTTTTTCAAAACGAATAAATTATTGGAAAATTTGTAAGGATCACATATTTATTTATTTTATACAAATACACTGATTGAGATAAGTAATGATAACCAGAATAATAATATGATTGTAATACGGATTACTCTCGCATTTTTCCTGATACCAGCGCGATGCGATTTCTTCCATCGTGTTTCAGCTCTCGGGAATTTACGTGGCTCCAGCCAATGTTAATCTTCAGCAAGGCTCATTATTCTATTCTGGAAGTAGATTATCCGAAACTATTACTTTGCACACCACTCATCAACTCATTTGAACATACCTGGAGCTCTCTAACATGCTGCAACACTTAACAAATTGCCAAACTTACTGGCTGGATGATGCACAAAACGGTTCTTCAAAATGGTGGCCATATAATTGAGTTGAGCTCATGACGAGGCTTGTGGGACGACCCAAATGAAACAAACCGCTAATTTAATTTGTTTCAAACTGAAGTTTCGATTAAATTTTCCACAAACAACATCTTAGTTTGGTTCTACCGGCGATGTTTGTTATTACAAACTAATAATGTGGTTTGTATTTCATAACAAACAAGAGTAGCAGTCAACCCAAACATTAGTAAAAACAAACCGCGAGTTTCGTAGCAAACAACAAACCTCTCAGTTTGTTTTTACCGGAATCGATATTACTGTCTCATATTAAAAACAACAAATGAAATGGTTTGTTTCAACCGTCGTTTTCCATTTTGAAACAACAAATTTTTGATTTGAAATAACAAATAACTAAGTTGAAAAAACAACAAACAAGTTTGTTGTTTCAAACCAGCCTGCTTTTCCTCCGTGTATCAACAATAGTAGCGCCACTTTCGATTTTAAACCTACTTTAATGGTGCCTTTATGACAAAACAACTTTATATCACATGTCATATAATACACTATAAAGCGAAAATAATGCTCTATATAATGCTCTATATAAAATAATTATTCACTGATGGTGGCCAGTCGATCGACTTATCGGCGCTGCCTGTCATTTGGTTCTTGGGGTTTGTGCTCTCGAGGTTCGGGGCGTTGCTTCGTTGTATCTTCGCTTTAAGGTGAAACGGGACGCCGTGTTATTTTTCCTATCTTGCCTCTCTTTCTAACAGTTTGCCTCGCGATTTTGAAGATGGTAATCTCGAGTTCTATTGCACTGAAGATGATGAAAAACAATCAGCATGTGCAGTGCAAGTGAGCATACACAATGATAGGTTTTTGTTGCAAAATATGAAGTAGAATCTGAGATTACCATCTTAGTAGCAACAGAGCAATGGCGGATATTTACCCGACCGTCCCGTCCGCCCTTAATACTAATATTCCTTGTTTGATTTAACTGACTGTTTTTTTACAGGCGTTTAACTCATTCTATTTCATAGATTGCCAAATTTAAGGGTAATGGTTCAATAGGGTGTTAGCTATCAGAGTGGATTAGAACGAGTTGGCGCCTACAATACACCAACACTGACACACACACACTCCAATACTTACACGCACACATGCACCTACAACTAGCTGTAAAAGACCAGTGGGCGGGACAATGGTGCCTACCCAACAGTTGTAGGTGGGGTGTTTGGCTTAGCTACATGACTTGGTCCGGCAAGCCCATAAACATCAATTGGTAGACGTATTGCCTAGTGAAAAGACAACGCAGATGGGCGAAAGCCAGGGGATGCGTTGATAATAGCAGAAAAATGTGTGAGTCTTATAATAAAAAAATAAACAAACAGTGAAAATTAAACAATATTGGCAACCAAGTTGAGATTTGTTGAGAATTTTGTCAAAAACTTCGTGCTTTGTGTTTTTATGTTCTTCGGAAAGGCGAAATGTGAAATATTTGCTCAGCGTTGACTGCGCTTAAAAACTACAACTAATTTTTAAATGATTCAAGATTTCAACTTTTATTTGATTCGTACCACTTATAAATAACTATAAGCTGGCTTCATGACTTAGCTGAAATGTCGAAATTTTTCGGAGTTGAAATTTCGAATCTTACCAGAACGGATTGTTCTTTTTGTTTATTCATCATTTAATTTGTGTTCAACACTGTGAAAATTGATCGGCATTCTCTTTTTTGTTTGATTTCTTTATAAATTTAACGAGTTATTTCAAATAATCGTTCAAAAATTTCGATTCGTCTTAAAGTACTCCGCGGGCCGCATCTTAAGGCTGCGGCCAGAGTGGACGCGTCACGCGACGCGACGCGGTGCGGCGCGTTTTTGACGCGGCTTCCAACGCGGCTTGATAGCCACAGTGAACGCGGTGCAACGCGTCTGTTCGTAAAGCAAACTGAAAAGTTTTCATAATTTCCGTCACCTTTGCACATGAATACTGACCATAACTATTTTATTTATTAACTACTAGCCGTCCCGGCAAACGTCGTAGTGCCTGCCTACTGCGTTTTTTGACATGCAGCTCCGTAGAAAAATGCCCCGCACAATGAAATTTCAAACTTTCTCGTTTTCGGTGCTTTCCCGGTCGATTTTTCTAATTCTTTTTTCGCACGAACACGTCGGAGCCCTGCACGATTAAAACACTGAAAGAATGGTGCAGATTCGTTGGCCCATTTCCGAGCCTATTCGTGACATACACTGACATAAACTGACCATAATTATATCATCTTTCAAAATACAACAAACGGTGAGAAGTTTTGATAAGATTTTTTGGATATTGGATCACTTCACACCATCAATGTATAATTTCCAACTCGGGTTGCAGAGACAGATTGTGACAGGTTCGCCTTGACAACCAGTAGCACACAATCAAAGTGAGCTGTCTCCTCTCTATCGGTTTAAGAGTCATAACATTTCAACAGTTTTCTAGAGGTTTTTGATGAAAAATTTCCAAGATATATGTGATTATTGTGCTCAACCTAAAATTAAAAATGAACCATTTATCTAAATTTACCTTCAAATGCTATTTACTTCTGATGATTCAAAAGAGGTGTACATTTGGGACAATGATGATTCCCTAACCTCAAATCTACCCGTCCTTTAGGAACAAATTTTGAAATTTTATGAACAACAAGATTTAACGTATACAACAAGAGCTACCACAGGGTTGTATACGTTAAAAAATGGCGCCCTTCGTTTATTTTTAAACAGCAAGGCAATGGAACAAGTTTGTTAACTCAAAATAGTATATTTTTATTTTGAAACTATTTTTTAAGCTTACAGCCCTAGTAGAATACTTTGAGATAGTAAAATAAACGAGAGGGTGCAAACGCCTTTTTGTGCATGAAACATGGTAGGGCTAATGTGAAAGCTCTGCTTGTAATGGGTGTAGAATGACAGAGATTTCGATTATTTCCGTTAAGTCTTTAGTCATAAATTCAAAGGAATTACTGATTTTGATTCACAGAATAGGTGAAAAGTGAGGTTACGAGACGCCACCGGATAATAAACATGTGGTATTATTAATGTTAATATTTTTTACATTCACATTTAAATGCATTTGAAAAACAATTTCGTAAAATAACCACCATGATTTGGTAAAAACGGACGAAACCCACACAAAAATACAAAATTCTCCGCGCGAACCGCGTGACTTCCGCATCAAAAACAGTGCATGCACTGTTTTGTCGTGCGTCGCGCGGCTAAACGCTTTCCGCTTCGCATCGTTCCGCGCGCACTCTGGCATGTTATGATTGGTTTCCCTGTATTCCAATGAACGGAGTTCTGCCGCGCGTCGACGCGCGACTTGTCAAATGCCGCATTGCACCGCGTCGCGCCGCGTGACGCGTCCACTCTGGCCGGCACCTAAGGGTTGGAGGGCCGCAGGATGAGCACCACTGATGTACAGGGTTCTCACAACATTTCTCACGTAACACCCTCTATAAGAACTGGTTTCTTTAACAGAGTTAACACGACTACGATGAACGGAATTACCTTCGCCTCAGAAGAGTTCGAGCACTGTGCGATCATTTGACGCAGCCATTTGAGACATACTCCCAGGGAGGGAAACATCGCACCTGAAACCGACCTGGCAACAAAGGTTAGTTCAAACCCGTTGACAATTTGTAAGAACGATAAGTGTTTTGTCTTGTCTCGCGTTGTTTCTCGTGAATTTCGTGCAACTATTAGAGTATTAAGGATTGTTCGGATAACAAATGCGCACGTATTATTTCAAAATCTTCACAAAAATATATTTTTCTGTTGTTATATACTTAGGCATCTAACAACTAGTGTAATATTTTTAATATGAATCGTTATTCTCTGAAACAAAAAAAAGTTAAAAACATAACAGTAGTAAAATCTATTTCTGCAACACTCTTTGTGACTATTTTAGCCCACTCTGTAACTTTTACAGCGGACATAATTATGTACTAAATTCGCTTTATTACATTATCTCAATTATACACACTCAAATATCTGCAGGTTGCATAACAAATGACGACTGCTTGTCAGTCCCCGTTTCGAGCTTAGTTTAACTTAAATGTATGGCTAAAATTTAGAATTTTATTCTCTACGACTCAAAGCTAGGATATGTACGACATGAAATTAAAGTTCCAAAAAATGGTAAGCATCGGACAAAACTATTCGACGGATGGAAGCTAGTATCTATGCTCATCGGAAGCAAATGCTATCTGTAGGCGGTTAATCGAATCGCATGAAACGTTATAAAAGTGCTGTAGTAAGTAAAACTTGCAGATGCTTGTGCAACACGGATAGTGGAAATCAATGGTCACATAATTTAATCTCAGGTAACAATGAAAATTGTGACGGCAACACACACACATACGCATATCTTGAGGTTCATTCACATTTTTTTCGAATCGGAGAAATTTATTTTTCTTCCTAAGGCACACAGATATCTTTCACCTCAATAATCTCATTTATTAAAATGATGGTCAATACAATGCCAATTTTTTCACAATTTGTAGTCAGACTTACATGAAGCCACCAAACGATGGATTGGGGCTATTTGTGTTGCTACCACTGCTTGGACCTGGAGTACTGCTACCGCTTTGGCCCGGAGCACTGCTTCTGCTCGGACCCGGAGTACTACTACCGCTTGGACCCGGAGTATTACTACCGCTTGGGTACGGAGTATTACTACCGCTTGGACCCGCAAAACTACTACTTGGGCCCGGAGTGCTTCTACTGCTTGGGCCCGGAGTACTTCTACTGCTTGAGCCCGGAAAACCACTACTGCTGGGACCCGGAAAGCCACTACTGCTAGGACCCTGGAAGCCACTACTACTTGGACCCTGGAAGCCACTAGTGCTGGGACCCGGAAAGCCACTACTGCTTGGACCCGCGAAACTACTAGTGCTTGGACCCGCGAAACTACTAGTGCTTGGTCCCGCGAAACTACTAGTGCTTGGACCCGCGAAACTACTAGTGCTTGGACCCGCAAACCTACTAGTACTTGGACGCGGAAAGTTAACCCCGTTTTGATTCGAATTACCACTAGTACTGTAAGCGATAGCCTTCAGCGCTTCTTCCCGTAGAGTCGTTGGTGGTTCGGACAGGATGTCTGTCGTCGTTGACAGGTGGCGAAACTTGTTTGAGAACGCTGTTGAATAAAAAAAGGTTTATATAGTATTAATAGCTCTTTAGTGTGATTGATAAGAAATTGCCTGTTTGTTCTTGAGGTACATTTGGTCGGCATTAAGTTAGAGTGGGCGATTTTTAGGGCAGGTAGAGATCGGTATCCAAGAATTCGATAACTCTGAACTTTTTGACGTTATTTTGAATGCTTATTTCTAATAGACGTTGAAGCATCCAATCCCAAACCTAAGTGAACCCTTAAGGGGCCTAAGGGTCTCAAAATTTGTATGGGAACACAAACACCATGACATTTTTTCGACGACCCACAAACCTTATTTTACTAAAATCAATGATTTTAGAGCCCTAAAGGGCCAAACATTAGCTAGGAGTTTGGTTTTCAATTATTGACGTTAAACTTGGACCACTTAGCCTTGAGATACGGACTTCAAATTTCAGCATGATTGTTTTTAGGCTAAAACGAACATTTTGCAATATTAAACATTTACACATTTTCCATTTTAGCAAAAAAAGGGATGGCCTAATCAACCATTAAAGTTAAAATAAAAAGTATTAAATAATTATAATCATGCCACATAACATTCTCTACCCTTTATATGGGGAAATTAGGTAATGAGGGCAAATAGTTGAAGTAAGCCGCCAGAAAACATACGTACCCGGTCTCAATTCCACGAGGGAGCAATGCTGATCTACCCACAGTTGGCTGGTCCGACACATTTCATCCAGACTAGCAACGGACACCGTTTGGTTGAAGGTGTTCAACAGTGGTTCGAATAGCAAACCAAACTGAAAAAAAAGAAAAGAAACGATGGACACGTAAATGATATACTGCAAAGCACGTAAGAAATCGTGGCGGTAATGATTGAAACCTACAACCCAGAACTTCCAGTTATCATTAGTGCGGTGCCTGACGTATTCGTGGTAGAGGTCTCTTACGCGACTCGTCCTCTGGCGTGAAATTGGAGCGCCACTGGCCGGTAGCGATGCTTGCAGGTTGCTGAAATTTGAAAAGGAAAAATAAAACAAACTATGAGTAATAGTGAATACAAAGAGTGAAGCATACGGTCGTTTCAAGTGGGTTTGTGTCATTTTGACATTTGGCATAAAAACATTTGGCATAACGGACATTTGACATAATTGACACTTGATATAATAAATAAGTGTGCATTTCGATTATGCCAAATGTTTTTATGCCAAGTGGCCTTATGCCAAATGTCCAGCCCCCGTTTCAATCATCTGTCCAGTGTTTTTGATGGGTTAGGATCAAAATTGTATCCAATTTTGCAACTCAACTTGATTGACATCCGAACATACGCTAGGATAAATAATTCAATAGTTTTAAGAATATAATCATAACGGGATTAGCACAGAAGGCCGAAACCATTGTAACTACCAAAAAAGGCCTAACGTAACGAAAGACTGAATGTAACGAAAGGTAACACTATTAAGACTGGTAATACCAACACTGAGTTAAAACACCCACCTCAAGGAGTTGTTCAGCACTTCGATTTCCCGGCGAAGAGTATCCATCATCTCGATGATAGCCTCCCGTTCGAGGCGCAGCTCTTTGATGTACTCGGCACCCTTGTGCAGCAATGCGGCCTTGCTCAGCTGTAACAAAAATAACAAAAACAAAAGATTTTCGGTTGGAACCAGTTCAACCCCGTTTGCCAGGGGGTACGCTGGTGAGTAGGTGGTTTTCGTAGCAGGAGCAGCTGCCCTACCTTAGTATTTGAACTCTGCTGCAGCTTAGGAATGAGCGAATGCAGCATGTCGAATCCGTTTTTGATGTTGTACCGGCGCTTCTGCTCGGCATGAATGTGACCAGATCGGCGCTGATTTTCGCTTCGGTGAAATTTGGCCCCTATACCGGCGCTAGTGGATGGGTTGCCGCGACTAGTAGATGGGCTACACAAACTGGCTTCGTGTGATGCAGAAGACATCGGAGTGTCACTGTCGAACGTCGACATGCTTTGGTTTGAAGTGGAAATGCTAGTGTAGGAAGTGGAGGCAAACGACAGCACCGAATTATGTGGCGTACTGCTCGGAGAATGCTGCTGCTGAGGGCTTTGTACATGTTTGCAAAAGCGCAGCTTGGAGGCATCAAAAGACGCACTAGCCATGGGAGATTGTTGTTGGTAGACAGGCTGTTGCTGATGTTGTTGTTGTTGTTGTTGTTGTTGCTGCTGTTGTTGTTGTTGTTGTTGTTGTTGTTGTTGTTGTTGTTGTTGTTGTTGTTGTTGTTGTTGTTGTTGTTGTTGTTGTTGAATCTGTTGTTGTTGTTGTTGTTGTTGTTGTTGTTGTTGTTGTTGTTGTTGTTGAAGCTGTTGTTGTTGCTGTTGAATCTGCTGTTGTTGCTGAAGCTTTTGTTGTTGTTGTTGAAGTTGAAGTTGTTGATGATGTTGCTGGTGTTGATGTTGATGTTGATGGGGTTGTTGAGCAATTGTTGGATGAGATTGTTGTTGCGACGTTTGTAAGTTACTTATGGCACACGAAGTTGTTGGTTGTTGCTTAACATTAAATGAGGTACTCGTATCTGTAACGAAAGTAGTTGAGAAATTCTTAAATGCACAGTAAACAAAAAAACACAAAAGAGAGAAGATTTCCATTTTGAGCAAACTTATTAAAATCACATATTCTCTTGTTTCATTTATGCAGTATTCCAATAATAACACAATCTTCTTAACCCTTCTTAAGACAGCGGCAGTTTTTTTTATGTTTGATAACAACTTGTTTAAAACTTTCTGTGTGTGTGTGTGTGTGTGTGTGTGTGTGTGTGTGTGTGTGTGTGTGTGTGTGTGTGTGTGTGTGTGTGTGTGTGTGTCTGTGTGTGTGTGTGTGTGTGTGTGTGTGTGTGTGTGTGTGTGTGTGTGTGTGTGTGTGTGTGTGTGTGTGTGTGTGTGTGTGTGTGTGTGTGTGTGTGTGTGTGTGTGTGTGTGTGGGTTAAAAACTGGGCTGTTAGTATGCGCTGCATCGGCATACTAACAGCGCAGTTTTTTGTCCTTTTGTGCAGGAGGTACACAACACACGAATGAAGCCTACACCTACAATAATTTTTTTTTTATTTTTTTGAAACAATTATTTCATACTTTAAATACAGAGTAGAGATACACAGAATTGATTTACAGCTACGAAATGAACAACAACTTTAAAGTAACATAAACACAGTTTTTTTAGACTAAAGACGTATTCTTGGAAAAAGCGAGAAAAAACCAAGTAAGCCTACAATAATCTTATAGAAATACGACTGTAACTCTGCAGTGGAAGAAATTTAAAAAACAAATTGAAAACACTTTTGATGTATTGCGTACAATTGAATTGTTTGTTAGCATCCAGTTGGATGAAAATGCAGCACTCTTAACCCTCTCTTTCCCATGATAGCACAGGTGATCCACTACGTTGCACTGTTCATACAAACACTGGATAAGTTAGATCATTTCATTTTTTTATATCAGATGTTTGTATATGTTTATTGAACTGTTATGTCAAGTTTTTCAAGTTAAATCAAATATTTTCCAGAGTTCATTATATAAGTCATGAATGGTCAAAATTTCATTGAAATCGGTTCATTGAATCCGGAGATACAACAGCTCAAAGTTGGCTATAGGATAATTTTACCTTTTTCAAGAATCTTTATAACTTCGTGGAGAATGGCCCGATCTTTTCCAAACCATTGATACACAACTAGTTGATGAATTTACAGTAAAAATTTGATTGAGAATAATTGATGCACTTTTCGAAAAGTTACAGCTAGTTGAACATTTTTTTAAAAGTGAAAATTTTACCTGTCCCGATCATTTTGTCTATCCCCTGTAGGTCAATAGTTTCATAGCATTCGACCTGCTGCTAGATTAGAATATCAAGATAAATTAAAACTTTAATGGACGAATTATAGATACAAAGTTAAATAAATATTAATATTTATCATCAAGCCACAGCTGAGATGCAGAACATACAGGAATAAAAAGTTTGAAAAACTGTTTAAGTTTTTGAAGAGAGCAAAATATGTGTTCCGAAAAGGGGCTGACAAAATCGGGTCACTTTTGTATACAAATAAAAAACTAAATTTATATATCCGAGATGAACCAGCCCAGGGCTGAAAATCTCGTAAATAAAGATAATAATAATAATAAAAATAATAATAAATTTATTTATGTGCCTTCAGTGCATCCATCTTCCCAAAGGTGGTGATCCACCCCGAAAAACAAAATTTTTCATTTCTAACGATATTTTGGAGTAAAATCATACATCTTTTGTTCTGGTGATTTGTTTAGAAACCATTTTATCTATTTTACATGTCAAAAACCTTGTGGGAAAGAAAGGGTTAACTGTAGCTGAAAATCATTTTGTACTATTATGACCAATTTACATTCGCATGATAGATGTTTCTATTTCGCTACAGTCCAAAATACTGTAAATCTCTGTAAATTAACTTTCCGGGACTCGCGCGGCTGGTCACCACCGCCAGCACTACGCTAATGCTGAGTACAAAAAGCGAGATTTTTTCAACGTGTTGTACAAAATACAATAGGATCACTCGAGGGTAAGGATAAAATTTCGAAAGCAGTTATGCTACTTAACACTTTCTTCAACAGATTCAAACAACTGGCTTGAAATCCATTAGTATTGATGTGGGTGAGTATTTGAAACAATTTGTCGTTTTCATTTCATACCTTTGCGATGTACGCATATTTATAACTTTTGTATGTATCTGCCAATTTGCATTAAATTTCTACAGAGGGTGGTGGAGTATGCAGATACCTACAATGTATCAAACAATTGTCCGTACAGTAATTTTTTGGTGAAAATAATTTTTCATTTAAATGTTTATAACTTTTTTATATGTCAATCAAAAACGCTGAAATTTTGACCAATTATAACCCATATAATAAAGCTCCATTGGTAAAATTTTGAGCGAGATCGTATAAGTTTTCTGAAAGTTATAGAACTTTCAGTAAAACTTATAAGATTTTCGAACACATTTTCAAAACATTATATCTCAATATGTACTTGATGAAACTTTTTCATTATTTTTTTTTGTATTACAGCTTATACCTAAGGCTTTCATATGCAGCTTCGTTTGAAGTTTTATATTCACTACAAAAAATATGAAAAATCTGTATATGTTCAGAGTGTCATTTGGAAATTTATCATATTGTGATCAATAAAAGTGCCAAGTGTTTTCAACTTTTTTAAACTCTCTTAATGTAATATGGATTTTTCGTTCAGTCAATGCACTTTTATTGGTGGAAAACGTTTGGCAGATTATATGTGCAAAATATAGTAAATTTTTAAACATCGTCAGCTACATAAGCACATTTTTCATATTTTTTGTAGTGGATACAAAACCTCAAACACAGCTGCATGTGAAAGCCATAGGTATAAGATGTAACACATAAAAAAATGAAAAAATTTCATCGATCACATATTGAGATATAATGTTTTAAAAATGTGTTCAAAAATCTTATAAGTTTTACTAAAAGTTCTATAACTTTCAGAAAACTTATTCGATCTCGCTCAAAATTTTACCAATGGAGCTTTATTATATGGGTTATAATTGGTCAAAATTTCAGCGTTTTTGATTGACATATAAAAAAGTTATAAACATTTAAATGAAAAATTATTTTCACCAAAAAATTACTGTACGGACAATTGTTTGATACATTGTAGGTATCTGCATACTCCACCACCCTCTGTAGAAATTTAATGCAAAGCTTTAATATTTGGGTCATGATTGGTCAAAATTTTAGCGTTTTTGATTGACGCATAAAAAAGTTATAAACATTTGAATGAAAAATTATTTTGACAAAAAATTTGCTGTACGGACAATTGTTTGATACACTGTATAATGCTTGCAAACTTTTATGATTATTGGAATACTTTCACCAGCACAACCGGGACAATAAGAGGTGCTTACTAATTGATTACTAAAGGGCTAAGCATAAACTATGCATAAAGATAGTGTGTGTGTGTGTGACCTGATACTTACTGGTGGGTTGTAACAATTGCGCCAACAATGCACTGTTATTCATGTTTAACGCGGGTTCGCTGGAAGTAGCATGTAGACTGGGACCGGGAACCATGTTTGTTCCACTTGTCGATGCTACTGGACTCCCGCTACCGCCGGGCTGTTTTATGACCATTGAATTGCTGCGCATCCTCAGCTTGGGACTTGGTTTAGCCTGATACCGAGGGACAGCGAAATTCTCTTCCTTCGGTGGCAACGGGAATGTTGCATTGATGGGCAGGCTGTTTGAGCGAAACATTTCTTTGACTGGATGCGGTGATGTCCGCTTTTGATGCGGTGACTGAGATGAAGACTGCTGTTGCTGGAGATCTTGTAGCTGCTGGTGCGACTGCTCTATGGATGGCTGTTGGCTCATTCCCATTCCACTTTGCTGCTGCTGGTGCTGGAGGCCATGAGGTGGCGATGAATGCCGCATGCTACGCCCAGAGCCGCCATAAGATAACGGGTTCTGGGAAGGAATTTTGTACGGTTGCGGTTGGTGACCATGGTAGGACTTGTAACTTGAGGTTTGAGGATGAAGCGATCCTTTGTAGACGTCCTGTTGGGGTTGGTGCATCATACTTCCGGGAGGAGGCAACGCTTGCGGAACCATCATAGGGGGAGGAGGATAGTTTTGTGCAGTTGGCATTGATATCGACCGTGGTTGCGGTTTCTGGTTGGCTGGCTGGTTTTGCGTTGGAAGTGATTGACTGTGGGTTAGGAGCTTCGAATTCATATTCTGCATCAAGAGGTTTTGGTTACCGAGACCCGAGGTGGAACTGCTCGTCAGATTCATAGCGTTAGCAGCTGGATTGATGGGTTGCGTTTGCTGTAAGTTGTAGTTCATTAAATTTTGATTGTCGGGCACTGCGGGCATTTGGATGATGCCACTATGCGGAACTTGGTAGACGGGATAGGCGTTATTATGCATGTTTGGGTCCATTTGTGGTTGCGACACAATGTTATATGCCATAGTCTGATGTGTAGTCGGCGGGCATTTATCGTAGTTGTGTGGCTCTCGACTGGAAATAAGAAACATATTTAACATAATGTTAGAATGAATATATACTATTTTCGAACCTGGAATGTAAGTACGAACGGCAAATTGAATAACTTATGGTAACATAATATATCTTCAAAATAATAGTCAGTAGTTTACCGAATTCATCTGAATGGCGTGAAAAATGTAGGCACGGGAGACCAAGGCAACAGAGGAAACGACTACGTTAGTACAGCGGACGGCGGAAATCATCCCTCGCTGAGGGAAGCGCCTTTCGAAAGTATGACCCTCCGTCATCTGTCACATAAAACGAATGTTATCAAGCTTCATCGACGGCCGGTCGACAACGGACCAAATCTTCACTGTACGGCAAATCTTCTAGACATGCTGTGAAAATCAAGTTCTAATGCTTCACCGGTTAAACGATTTTAAAGCGGCATACGGCAATTAACCGCAAAGAGCTATGTAAAATCATGGACGAAAAAAGCTTTCCTGGTAAGCTGACCTAACTAATCAAAGCAACGCAACGATGGAAAGGAAGAAACGTTACGATAGACTATCAGGTATCAAAAGGCCGGCTCCAGAGGCACGTTATCCTCCATTTGGGACATTTGTGCCATCGCCAAAATAACAGCCTATTTCATCATCTACCTGAGGGAAAAGGAAGGAAAAAGGATTTGGATGGGGATTGGGACAGGTAGGGAAATAGGAAAAATACCCTGGAAGAGGGTACTAACGCACAAGCGTACCACAATGGGTTCAAACAGCGCCCTGAAAAGGGCACTGTAATAACGCATAAAGCGAAAGAGAGCCTATAGCTCTTTACCACAGCGGGTTAAGAACAACAGAATATCCTGAAGATTCAGGTTTCTGAAGTCAGTTTCACTTAATAAGTGTTTACCGAATACTCGGAAACGCTGTTGCGCGAAAACTGGACAGTTACATATCAAATGATACGAAGTTCCCTAATCGGATTCACAGCTATCACAGGCAAATGAATCAGCTTGCTGAATATTCGCCATGTGATAGCTGAGTCGGCAGTGGCCAGTCAATGCTTTGACCAGCATGCTGCAATTCTGCTTAGACAGATTAGTTAGATACTTCGCCACCCGTAGAGATGGCTCAGCACTATACAATTTGGTTTGACGACATGACTCCAAACTATTCCAATATTGTCTGTGTTGAGTGACAGCCCAGATGTGAATCTGAAGCTTAAACCAACACTTCGATATCGGAATAGCTGGCTCAGGGCCAATGAAGTCATGTGATGCTCCAGAGCGAGCTAACTCATCAGCCAATTCATTTCCAGCAATGGAAGAATGGCCAGGTACCCATACAAGGTGAACAGCGTTTGCTGAATTCAGCTCCTCGATTTGAGTTCGACAAGCGATAACTATCTTCGAGCTGGAGTTGGCCGAAGCAAGTGCTTTAATAGCAGCCTGGCTATCTGAACAGAAGTATATTACTTTGCCCATTACGTGCTGCTGAAGTGCTGATTGCACTCCACACATAAGAGCAAAGATTTCGGCCTGAAAAACGGTGCAGTGTCTACCAAGTGAATAAGACTGATACAGCCTTAGCTCACGAGAATAAACACCAGCACCTGCTCGACCTTCGAGAAGGGAGCCATCAGTGTAACATACGATGCCGTCTGAAATACTTCTTTCCAGATAACCAGATGTCCACTCTTCCCGTGAAGGGAATTTCGTGGAAAATGTCCTATATGGAAAATTACAAGCAATTGTAAGATCACTTGGAGCAAGGACAATTTTTTCCCAATTCACTTAAAGTGGAAACAACGAGGTGTGTGTTGATGTGCGGTTCACAGGAGTTTCCTCTAGTAGACCGAGTACCCGTAACCGGTAAGTGCAAGAAAGGGCTTCTTGTTTGAGATGAGTGTGTAGTGGGGCAACGTCAAAGAGAACTTCGAGCGCTGCCGTAGGAGTTGAAGAGAACGCTCCAGACATCGCCATTAAGCACATCCTTTGGAGATGGCCTAATTTTGATTGGACCGTTCTCACTTCACCCTTTTGCCACCACACAAGACATCCATAAGCCAATATTGGCCGAACCACAGTTGTGTAAATCCATTTGATATACTTGGGTTTTAGACCCCAAGTTGTACCAAAAGTACGCCGACATTGCCCGAAGGCCATACAAGCTTTCTTGATTCTGAACTCAATGTGAGGTGTCCAGGAAAGCTTGGAATCAAGAATGACTCCAACGTACTTTACCTGTTCAGTCACATTGATTTCAGAATCAAAGAGACGCAAAGGTCGAACGCCATTACGGTTTCGCCTTTCCGTGAAAAGAACAATAGATGTTTTACTCGGATTAACCGAAAGGCCATATTGGCGACACCAACCCTCAACTACCAGAAGGGCGTTTTGCATCAGGTCGAAAAGGGTGCTGATGCACATACCAACTAACAATGTTAGGTAGTTGTCGGCAAAACCATAAGTAGGAAAACCGCTATTATTGAGTTGCCTCAATAGCGTATCTGCTACGAGATTCCACAAAAGCGGTGATAAGACTCCCCCTTGGGGGCATCCACAAACACTCAATTTCCTAATCCCTGCTAGACGCAATATCGAGAAGAGATATCGGTTTTTGAGCATTTGGTGAATCCAATTGGAAATCATTGGAGATATACCATGACTCCGTGCGGCTTCCAATATAGCATCGAAAGGCACGTTGTCAAAGGCACCCTCGATATCTAAGAAAACACCCAAACAAGATTGCTTTTGAGCGAATGCTTTCTCGATATCGTAAACAACCTTGTGTAAAAGAGTCACAGTGGACTTACCAGATTGGTAGGCATGTTGGTTCACATGAAGAGGCACACTGGCCAGATGAACATCACGGATGTGATGATCCACAATGCGTTCTAAGCATTTCAGAAGAAAAGAGGTCAAACTGATAGGTCTGAAACTCTTTGCTTCTTCATACGACGCACGACCCACTTTCGGAATAAACTTTACAGTAATATCCCTCCAGGATTTGGGAATATACCCTGTAGCAAAACTGCAAACAAGTAGTTTTTTCAAAACATGTTTGAAATAATCAAATCCCTTCTGAAGCAAAATAGGATAAATCCCATCTGCCCCAGGAGATTTGAAAGGAGCAAAGCTATTAAGAGCCCACTCAATCGATTCTATAGTTACAATACTCCGAGCCGAAGCTAAAGAATCATAACTACAAGAAAATACATCAGGATCATCCGAAGATGTAATATCTACACATCCAGGGAAGTGTGTGCTGAATAAGCATTCCAGAACTTCCTCATCAGAGGAAGTCAGATCGCCATTTGGCAAACGAAGTTCGTTCACCCGGAAATCCTTAGATTTCGCAAGGATTTTGTTTAACCGACTGACTTCACTCAAGCTGGAAACATTTGTACAAAGGTTTTTCCAGCCGGATCGTTCAGCAGACCGGAGAGCTTTCCTGTAGGCCTTGCGAGCCGACCTGAAAGCCTCCGAACCAGCCGAACGTCGTCTGTTCCAACTCTTTCTACATTGTTTCCTGAGTTTCGCCAGATCAGAGTTCCACCAAGGGGTTCCTCTTGTGATCTTCACAGACCGTAGAGGGCATGCTTCTTCAAAAGCTTCCATGATGAAGGTCGTTGTAGTATCAACGGCATCATCTAAATCACTTGGAGTGTCAATGGATGGTGAATATCCATGAAATTTGGCTGCAACCAAATCAGTATAAAGATCCCAGTTTGTTGACCGAGGATTCCTGAAACGCAATGTTTGCGAAGTAACATTTAAATGTTCAAAAAAGATGTAGCGATGGTCAGATAAAGATTCTTCATCTGACACATGCCAATTGGTCAGCTCGTGACTAATTCTGCTAGAGCAAAGCGTTATATCTAACACTTCCTCTCTGGCAGATACCATAAAGGTTGGGCGGTTGCCTATGTTAAGTAATGCAAGATCTGTACTACTTAAGTTCTCCATCAAACTGGAGCCTCTCAAGTTAATGTCTGAGCTGCCCCAGATGATATGGTGAGCATTAGCATCACTGCCAACAATTAGCGGAAGGCCTTTTGAAGTGCAGTATGCGATGACTTGTTTGAAAGCTGTTACGTTTGTAATATAGTTAATACGTTGTAAAGTAGTTTTAAGAATTTTCCATGGATTGCATTCTCCAATTCATGGAAAATTCTTCGATTGTTGCATGGAGTGTGTTACGCTTGTAAATTGTTGTGAACATTTTGTCTGTTTATTTTGTATGTTTTACCAAGGTTTGTACTTATGTCCCTGAAATTTAATGTGCATTTGTAGCGCTCTAAAAATTTCAGGAGCGATCCAGTACAAAACGCACAAGCCGTCCCCTAACACGGACATCAAATTGTAGACGGTCTTGTGTTGTTGCCGAATCGGGATGCCCCCTTAGGATAAGAAAATCCTAGACCAAATCAAGCTATGAATGCCGCAACAGATGCTGCGAACTAAAAGGCGAACTGCCAGAAAAAATACGATTACAGGATTGACTGATGGACCAAGAACAAAAATGAAACCTCGTCATCCTGGGATTGGACTACGTTATCTATTTGGATAACTGGGCACAATTTATGTTATGTGTTGCATGTTTGTGTTTTGTGCATTTGTAATGTTCCATTTTGTTTTTCGTATCTAAGTTCCCAGACGTGGGGCCTGATACGGAAAATAAAATGCAAATTTATAAGGCTCCAATGTATTCGTTACATTGCCGTCCAACGTGGGGCGTGTACATTTGTAAGGTTCCAATTTTTTCGTTACATTGGCGCCCAACTAAAAAACCCACGTTTATGTTATAGTTTATTGTTTCTTTGTTGATCCATCTGGTTTCGGTTAGGTAAACTTAGAGTAGATCAGATATGAGCGTCCGCAACAGTAAAGATAGATGAAGATTAAATGCTTGGTTGATGGCAGTTCTTTGGCCGTTGGTTAATGGCGTTAGATCATACCCTTTGCTAGGATTTGCTGGCGTTATTAATTTTAAGTTAGCCTGGTGGCAATTAGTTTTAAGTTAGCCTGGTGGCAATCAATTTTAAGTTAGCCTGGTGGCAATTAGTTTAAGGTTAGCCTGGTGGCAATTTAACTCGCGGAGTTATCTGGTAAGCGTTTGGCTTACGGATTTTAGTTAGTCTGGTGACACCAAATAAAATTATCATCGCTGCCATCAACCGACCACTTGGAAGGATGGTTAATAGGAGTTTTTTTAGAATTTTTCAAGAATCGCGATTTCGATTCTTGAGAAATTCTTCCGCTGTTGCTGGTGTTGTGTTACGTTTGTAATATAGTTAATACGTTGTAAAGTAGTTTTAAGAATTTTCCATGGATTGCATTCTCCAATTCATGGAAAATTCTTCGATTGTTGCATGGAGTGTGTTACGCTTGTAAATTGTTGTGAACATTTTGTCTGTTTATTTTGTATGTTTTACCAAGGTTTGTACTTATGTCCCTGAAATTTAATGTGCATTTGTAGCGCTCTAAAAATTTCAGGAGCGATCCAGTACAAAACGCACAAGCCGTCCCCTAACACGGACATCAAATTGTAGACGGTCTTGTGTTGTTGCCGAATCGGGATGCCCCCTTAGGATAAGAAAATCCTAGACCAAATCAAGCTATGAATGCCGCAACAGATGCTGCGAACTAAAAGGCGAACTGCCAGAAAAAATACGATTACAGGATTGACTGATGGACCAAGAACAAAAATGAAACCTCGTCATCCTGGGATTGGACTACGTTATCTATTTGGATAACTGGGCACAATTTATGTTATGTGTTGCATGTTTGTGTTTTGTGCATTTGTAATGTTCCATTTTGTTTTTCGTATCTAAGTTCCCAGACGTGGGGCCTGATACGGAAAATAAAATGTGCATTTATGAGGTTCCAATGTACTATTCGTTACAAAGCATCCGTAGGGGATGGTTCATCATGCGGTAAATACACAGAACAATAGACGTACTTCCTGTTGAGGTTTCCAACAGATACATCAATTGTGATAGCACATACATCTCTGGTGGTTAGTTCAGAGATGAGTGTAGCAACTATTGCGTTGTTGACAAGCACACAGGCTCGAGGCATGACACGCGAGTTTGCCAGCTTTCCTGGTAAGCTGACCTAACTAATCAAAGCAACGCAACGATGGAAAGGAAGAAACGTTACGATAGACTAGGATGCCTTTGAGAGGATTTCGTCTACCTTGGAAGAACGGTTATCGCAAGTAATATTAGTAGACAAAAAGAAAGAGAGAGGTAGGCGACCCTTGTGGTCGTATGTTGACAATGAAAGAGCTTTTGCAAACCTGAGTTTCTGTCCCACAAGGTGGCTGATCATCAAGTAAGTGTCAGTGAGAAATTGTAAAAAATCAGCACAATCTCCGAAAATTTCAAAGAAATGATCTTCCACAAATCCATGTTTTTTGCATCAGACAAATGATCAACAAATAAATGAGCGTGCAGTTTTTGTAACGTGGGTTCGTCGTCCTGGGGAACGAGAGGTGAATGCAGCACTTCGACGAACACTTCAATGGATAGGAAGATTGTAATAACCGGTAGACTTTTTCGGTTTTCAGTCTATAGAGCGGTCAAAACTAAAACATGCCGAAAAAGTCTCCCGAAACAAACTCCCAGCAGTCGAAAGCATCCAAGTAGATCGTAATAACGGGAGACCAGAGCAGCGAAAAAAGCGACTACGTCAGTATGGCGAATTATAAGATTTAATCAAAATTTCAAAAGCAGTTTTCTCGTTTGCAACATATTTTTTGTACTGAAAAGGTATTCACGATACTCCAGGTGGAGAATAGAATACGGTAAAACATTGTCGTTACAAACAATTATGTTTTGAACAAGAAAACTGCTTTTGGAATTTCAATGATGACGATGATATCAATGACGACTTCCTCTACATACTTTAAATTCAATAGAACTTGTTTAGTACTAACAATATTTACCTTTCTACGGTGAAGTGCTCGATTAGCTCGAAATAGTCGGGCCAGTCCGACGTGTCTACTTCCTGTGTTGGGTCTGTTGGATCATTTTGCTGATTGTGTTGATCCATGGCAATCACAAACTTTTAATTGACTTTTACGGTACGTTCACAATTTCACAACACAAATTACACGATTTTTTTGTAAACTTTTAGAACATAATACTGATAAAATACGGTGGTAAAAACTCAAGACGCACACTTTACACACTGTATAACCATGCAGCTGATACGTTTCGATTCAGGAAACTTCGGCGAATTACAATTCCAAGCCGCTTTAGGGCTCTGTTTTTTTGTTCTTTTCGATGAGCTGTGCTGTAGGAAAGAAAATAAGTTGCTTAGATATTTAATTCACATAATGAAAAGATAGGGAAAAGGAACCATATCGGCAGGGCATCTATTTTGGGCATTTTTCTGCTGTAACTCAGTCAATTTTGAATCAATTAACACAACTAGTGGAACGCAGTGAGATACATACAATATCTTGCCGTGTACAAAGTTTCAAGTCGATTGGTTTGAAATTGACTGAAATATGGCGAAAAAGTGTTCAAAATACCGGTCACTGCCCAAGTGGCTCGGGACCCTACATGAAGTACTATGCAAGGATTGCTCAATTTATCAAACGAGCACCTTGTTTGTACGATATCTTTTTTTATTTCTCAATAAAATCATTCTCCCATAACTGAAGCAGCAAAACTTATAAGAAGCGAGTTTCTGCCTATAAAATTCCATTATTTATACTTTTGGCATTGGATCATTTTTGACCCAAACCTTGCACTACGCAAGTGAGCTGTTCCCAACGTGATGCAAAAGGAAGGTTAACAACAAAAGCCCTAAATTCCATTTGGAACTCATCATGGTTTCCCGTTAAAATTTCTTCAACCATTTCTATTAGAATTTCCGCAATAACTTTTACAATTTCCATTGCGTCATGGATGATTTTGTTTTATTTTTGTCTTTATTGACGAAATTTGAACCCGGAGTTAGTTCTTCTCAGTTTGCTCCATGAACCATGCACAAAAAAGCGTGGAAATTGACCAGCAGTTCCTCAAGAATGTACCAGACACTCCGCTAGAAACTCTCTTTGGCATTTTTGCGATAGCGAACCCAGCGATTGCGCTGCTTATTTCATTAGAATTCATCGAGTATTTCTCCTATACAGTCTTTTATCATAATGTTTACACTTTAATTCCAAATCTGGTTTCCCACTATGAACGAACCCACTATAGTTGGGTACCATTTATTTGAAAGCCACGTCATTTGTCCAGCATTCAAATTCTTGCACAACGTAATCAAAACTTATTTGTCATATTGGGTTTCTCATTAATGTTTATACTACTGTGATAATTTGAGAATCCACTGAATCATCATTTCCAAGCGAAATTTTACACTAATCAAACTTATTTTGTTTACCTGTCGTGCATCCGACGCCCCTGTCATGAACTCAACCGAACTTGTGTGTGCCAGCCGCTGCGAAGTCGTATGCGAAATTCGACTGTGATGATAATGAATTTCGGCCGAGTCTAAATGGGTGCAAATGTCGCAATAATTCAAAATACTTTTTTTGCATTCTATATGAAAAAAAAAAACTTTGTTCGCCTAGTAAACTTACGCCCGTAGTATCCGAAATGAGAGGGTTAGAAGCAAAAGAGGCGTAAGTGACAAAAACCCACTTTCGAGTAAATAAGGCTTGAAAATTTTCACCAAATTTCCATCCCATACGAAATGAATGTTTCAAAATCAACCCAACTTCGCCGATGAATTGTAATTTTTCTAATCATCGTAAAAATAATCCTTAAAAAGTTCATGAAATCTTGAAATCTAAAGAAATTTTTGAAGTAATCAGCTCAACATCGACAAAAAGGTCACTTACACCCCTTTGCATCTGGGCTTCTCAAGTAACAAGTTATAGTCAAATAGACTAGGTTCTTAGAACCATCATAAAACTAAAATAAAATGGAAAAGGTATAAGGTTTTATGGCAGTTTTCAAAACTTCTACAAGACTAATCATTCATCAAAATGTTACTTGGAATCACCCAGAGGCGCCTCGTCCACATGTTCGACCTGTTCTTGGAACGGGTATAGGCTGAGAATAAAATTCGTAAAATAATCTTTAAGTAGATATACCAAAAGAATAAACTAAATTCAAAACTCCCACCGCACATACCCCATAACAACTTGCACATAAGGCGCAAACATCGTTCCCAGTTTATGAAGAACGAAAGACGACTCCAAGCCATCCACCGGAAGAAACCATATAACAAGAGCATGCGAGAGCCAGCGTTGCGCAGCTCTCTCTTGCTCGACTCTTCGAAACTACATGCCACCGGTTCCCCGATTCATGCGAACGATGGATGCTGTTCCCAAACCAACAGTTTTCTCACTTTTTTGCCTCCGAATGGCAGTGTTCATTCGAATTCATTTCACTTTACGTTGAGCACATAGTGGCTGAGGTGCGATGCAAAGAGATATGAGATCGGATAAGCGTCGAAGCACACTCTGTGGAAACTGTATGCAGAACGCATGAACCGTACATAGTAGATGAGTTGCGATGAGTGCGCAGATGCGATGGAGCTGCTTCGACGCATGTGATCGCATGAGAACGCAAGAGAATGCTTGTCGGGTATGGATTTTATGATTGCGCTCGTTGTGTATGTAAAGCAATGCGGATTTAATGTGTTGGGAATGCTAGTACGTAATATAAAATGCGTTAATATGTTGTTGTTTTTAAACATAACTCAATGCTTTTTCACATGACTTGCATTTTGATGGACCAGACGTAATAAAAATTTATCATACTGTCTATCGATCACCATGTAAAATAACATATTTCATTGCATATAAAATAGTATTCCATCAAATCGTTTAAATTTTTTACAGCATAATTTTGTTATTATATGTTTTGAGGTTATGGCTTTCAGTCTTGGAAGAAAAACTCAAAAACGGATTGTTAAGTCTTCATGATGAAGACTTAACAATCCGTTATTGAGTTTTTCTTCCAAGACTGAAAGCCATAACCTCAAAACATAAGATCAACAGTCGATTTGTTATTATATGTGTATAAGAAAACATTTTATTTTCTCTGTTCGGATTTGAATCAAGTGATCAATGTTTGATATGGTCGTTTGTTCAGTGCATGTTATTCATGTGCAAGTAAGAAAGTTTAAGGTTTTATGGCATTCAACTTAATTGCTAAAAGGATTCTGATTGAAAAGTTCTGCTTTTTTCTTTGTCAGGCAAAATTAGATCCCTTAACGAAAAAAGTGTGATTGATACTCTTTTACCTAATATAAGGACTGTATCGTTAATTATGAGTACACCTGAAAATTGCTGCACAGTCAGGTTTTTTTTACGCGGGGGATACGTATCGCGTAAAAAAAAACTCAGTTCAAATTTCAAAAAAACCGCGTAAAAAAAGTCTCACCATTTCTTGACGAATCATGCAAAAATAAGACGATGAAATTTTTTTTGTAAAAAAAACCGCGTAAAAAAAGACCTGAATGTATCTGAAAATGTTTTGTTTGTTTTGTAAATTAAATGCAATTACACTGTTTATTGACCATCAGAAAGGCCCATGGCAACATTTTATATCTTGCCAGCTCTCGCACCTTCTTCTTGGTGTTCTTCATAAGGTTTTGGACAACCGTTCTGTCGATGGTTTTGGGGCCCAGTTTTTCTTGAATTTGATGACGTCCTCTGCTCCTCTATCCTTTTGCCATAGTTTCCCTTTCATCAAAGCCAAATACTTGTTAATGTGTCTAATTTGCGGGCGATTTGAAAGGTTCATTGCCTTTTCCACAAATTGGACAAGGTTTTCTTCATACCAGTCAAAGGTGTCACGCGCATAGTGGCAGGATGCCAAATCCGATCAAAATAATGTAGGACCTTTGTGCTTTCAGATGAGTGGCAGAATTGGTTTCTGGAGGCATTCCTTCCGATATGTTGCGACGTTCACACTTGGGCTGGTGAAGAAAGGTGACGATTTTATACCACTTTGACAAATTGCTTACCAAACTAATACATTTTCCCAAGTTTTTTGCAAAAAAAATCGATTTCTCCGAATTCGGAACATCAGTGCCACGCTTGACAGTGAAAAACTGTGCCCCTGGAAGTGCCTTGTTGTCCAATATGACATACCTTTCATCATTCATGATTATGCACATGTAATTTTTGCTCAAAACATCGTCGAAGAGTTTCCGAGCCCAAGTTTTCACATAATCCGCCAGAATTTGACTGTTTTTTGGACATTTCGGTTTTGGGTAAGTCTTCAGGGAATTGGCTTCTTAAGCGGTGTTGAGATAATTCCATATTCTGAATCTGCATGCAAAACTGAGCCGAAATCCAAATTTTCATGAATTTTGGTGCCCGGGAACCTATTTAAAAATCAGCTTGAAATTTGTATGGGAGCGATTTGTCGAATCACCCCTCGTCGCATTTTGTACTGGGCGAAGCTGTCAAACAGTTGCCAAGCTGCCAAAAGGTGATTTCGAAAAATCTCTTGGAAATCGATTTTAGGTACCAAAATAAAGTTTTAAAAATCTGAAAAAAATCATGGTGGTTCAGAAAAAAGTGCTCTTTCGTTTAAAATCAAAAAATCAATACATTTTTCTTAATTTAAAAACCCAATTACGCTCCTTGGCGCGCTGAACCATACCAATAGTCGTTTCACACTTTTTTGCGCAATCTATGATGAATACCTCCTTTTTTCTTTTGAAGATTTTGCAAATTTTGCTGTCTAAATTTGACTTGGACGCACCTGGTTTTCTGTCGCGTCCGGGTGAGTCTATCAGTGTGTTATGCATACCGAATCGTTTGACAGCATTTTGTACAGAAAAAACACCTCCAACTTTTGCTAATTTTCTTAGCGATAATCATTTTTCAGTACTGGTCACAATCGATTTTCGCTTCTCATCCGTCAACACTCGCGTTGCTCCACTTGAAGAAAAACTTTAACTTTCAATGAAGGTTATCTTTTGTTTACAATGCTAGCAACACATAAACACACAGCAGTTGTCAAAATAAGACTTAGTCTTTTTCATACAGGGCCTCAAAGGTGTACTCATAATTAACGATACACTTCTTATGATGAATATTGTGTACTTTTAAAGTCATCTTTTCTCGTAGATATCGCCGAAAATTTTGTAATTAAAAAAACCTATACCCAATAATACATACTTGCCGAATTTTTGTTTCTTTTTGCCGAGGTCAGCACAATCAAGTAATGTTTTAATGCCGAAAATCAGTATAACAGTCTCATCACAGACAAACAGACATACTACTTAAATTGCAATCTTCGCACGATTGACCGGTCGTTTTGAAAATGCAGCGTGATTCGGACTGTGTTCGCATGTGACATGGTGGCGCTGCTGTTTCTACATAACGTCTCACTTTTGGAGAGAAATGAACACGACGCCGATCAATATTTACATAAAATGACTCGATCATGAACCTTTATTCATCTTTCATGAATGGGTAACGCCACGGGGGAGTCGTCACCTGCTAAATTATTACATCGAGCCGAGGGATAGTACACCTGCAAACGAATGCTTCGGATTGCGCATTATATAGGGTGCTAGTGAGATGCCAAACGATGTTATTAAAACAAATTTCTTCTAAGTAGTATGTCTGTTTGTCTGTGGTCTCATATTGATTTAAATTTAAATCAACACTCAGATAGCCCAGTTCGGAAAGTAAAAATATGTGTATACATAAAGACATCGCTCACGCGGATATAATTACATGTTATACATTCTTTTCTCAAATAATTAGTTCAATAATCTCAATCTTGTACAGTTACACCAGATTTTTTTTGAATTGGTCGGTTTTTGCTATTGCAACAGGATCAAAACTGACTAAGTTATAGCAAAAAAAACGGCTCGCGCAAAACAAAAAGCGGGTGCATTTAATCTTTCCGCTCTTATAGATGAAACGATCATTTCACTACCCACATCCAAAGAAGCGCTTCAACATACAAGCGACTTCATCGATCAAATCACGCGAGTCGTTGATGCGCACGAAATAGGCGAAAAAGGATGTGAAAACAACATGCGCACCCTCATTGAAAACCTCATGCACTATGGCCTATCAAACTTCCTTCTTCTCATCTCATAACTTATCGCATCCGATCGCATCTCACCTTACCCACTATGGTCACAGCCTTACTCTGTCGCTCATACGTTCCCTACTCGTCTTTGTCTAGAACCAACAGCAGCGTTGTCAACGTTTCTTCCCATTTTTCACTTCCCGCCTGCTTCTCACGCGTACACGCACGCTAAGCGCATTCGATTAAAGTCTTTAAAATCATTTTAAAAATTTACAGTTTTAGAGTGCTAAAAAATGTATGTTGTATCGTTGTTGGGAATTAAATGATTATTTAACAATATCTAAAAAAAATGGAATAACGAACATTGATGGCACAGTATTTAAATACTTTGCCAGCTATGCTTACCGATCAGGTTCTCAAATGTGTGTAAATGATTGTTAGCATGCTGCTCGGTATAGTGGTAATCACGTTCAAATGTGTGCGTGTATCTTTTGTAGATGTAGTTGTGAAACTTGGGGGAAAATATGTGCACTCTTACCCCGGTTGTTAGTTTTATCATTATTTAGCCGTTTTACCCAAATCAATTGGGTAATATTTGCATATGGAATCTGAATAGCCTTTGAATTAGCGTGCACTTTTGTGTATGGAAAAATTCGCGTTAGTGTTCGTGTGTTGAAATGTCACTTATCTCTATACTCTTTAGAGAAAAAAGCGATGGATACCAGAGGCACACAGCTAAACGCAAAGAGCTTCTTCGGTGGAAAGTTTACATGTGTGTAGCAAAACCAGAAATGAATGAAAGCGTGGACTGTGGCTTCTCGGTTTGTCGTTCTACGTAGGCTCAGAACAACTTGCGCAGCTAGAGCATATTTTGGCACACCCAATGTCGTGCGCGCTTGTTATGCATTACATACATCCAGCACGGATGGAGCTGGTGGCGCCGAATGTGCTCTAGCTCGTTGGCAACGGTTTCCAAAGTTTAACTTCGAGGCCATGATACGATCAAACAAAACGATCAATTCTGACTATACATGTCAATGGTTGCTCATCCGTGATTGATCTGAACTGGTACCAGTTGCACTGAGATCCAACTGAATAAGGGGCTGGGCCATTCCACTTATTCTCAAAGTGCAATTTTAGCAGCTCATGCATATTTGATCAATAACGGCGCCGGCCAAGTCCTTATAGTCAGCTGGGAAGGGAAAGGAATGTTAGAGTGTACTGGTTGTTGCTACTAGAGACCGATAGCATTCTGCGTCCCCACAACCCGCACGGACTGGGGTATTTGTTAGACGGAAAGGATGGGAGATCTGGGAGTCACCGTTGGGTCGGTGATGCGATCCATGGATAGGGTTATTTATAGTGTTCGTGATAGATTGTTTGGTGAATAAGGTGAATAAGGTCAAGCGGCACAGCACGCTTTGGTTGCATAACTTATGTCGAATTAGTTTTTGAACCTGGGTTGGAACTGGATTGGCGGAAAATGTGTAAACAAACAACGTCAAACAAACTTTAGTACAAGCGAAACCGAAGTCGGGTTGGGGTTGAAACTGTGATCCGATCCAGTTCCAACCCAGGTTGGAACTGAATCAAAAACGAAAACGACATTATAATCGTTATATATACACTGTGCTGTGAGTGGAAGTTGGAAGGGAGGGAAACGACTTTTTTCAATTCGTTTCTGGTTCTAGCGATGGCTATGAACATATGAATATACATGAGTTGTATAAGTAGAGAAGAGAGAGCGAGGGAAAGTAGATAGAAAGATACAAAGTAGGATGAAAAGGACGGCCCAGGGATTGAACCCATGACCTTCTGCATACGAATCAGAAGCGGTAGCCACTAGACCACCAAGCCCGTCTTTAACTTCGAGGCCATGATACGAGCTAAAACAATTTATGGAAATTAAGAACATTTTCGGAAAAGAGAGCATGTTGGACATGATTGAAAAAAAAACAAGTATCGTCGGTGTGTCAAGAACGTTAGAAAATGACTTCCACCGAAAATGGATTTTTCTAAAAGTCTATGTGAGATACCAAACTTCGGAAGTCGCTCTAAGGCGCATCTGAATGCGAATCGCATTATTATTTATGATGAAAATGTGAAAGATATTTTTCAGAAAATGGTTAACAAACAAGAAGATAAAAATCAGCTTATGTTAAAAACCACAATACTAAAACCAAAAAAAAAACTAGCAAGCATAGTATCAAATAACTCTAATGTGTTTTTATTTAGTTAAATAGTAATCTGTAGAACAGGTCAGTCTGCTAGTCACGAGACGCCTCTGATCACCTTGTTTCAGACCACGTCAATGCCAAATGGTCTGAAGGTTCAAAGGTTATGTTGTTTGCTATGTAAGAAACATAGCGCATACGCTGGTGTTGAACTTCCCCTTAGCAGTAATCGTTCACTAAATCACGTCTGGGCTAGAAAGAACTGTATCAAGTGATAGAAGATCACTTGAGGAGAAGAATTTTCATCAGAAACATATTGTATACATTTTGGAGGTATTTTGAACTTATGCTACTGCTTAATAGCATAAGTTCAAAATACCTCCAAAATGTATATTATTTCCCAGCTGCTAATAAAGAGGTTAATATTTTTAAGATAAAAAATGCGGTTTTTCGATCAGATGCAAGTGCTAAGATTATGGTACTTATCATCGGAACGTTCTTTTCAACATGAAGAAATCCTATGGTGTAAATTTACATGGAACAAATGTAGTTGTCCAAGATCCCATATAGCCGATGCGGTAAGCACGCAGATATTCAGCAAGACCATGCAGAGGGTTACAGGTTCGTTTTTCTGTCAATTCAGGAACTTTTCGTAAAGGAAATTTCATTAACTTACTTGGGAATAATTTCTTTGTGCCTATCACACGATATGCACATGCAAAACAGTCATTGGCACCCGAGCAGGAGAAAATAGCTGAAGAATAACTAACTCAGGTATGGAAAACAGAATACCTAAAACCTGAATGAGGTATTAAGTAGCCCTGCATAAGAGGTAAAATACCTAAAATAATAACTGGTGTGCATTCTGTGCATAACGCATGAATAATGACATCAGGTATGGCAATACCTAAATAATAACTGGCGATTTTTCCATACAAATAGTGATTTTTCCATAATTGAATAATAACTCAAGCAGTCCTCAACACCAAACCAATAACTCATTGAGGTATTGTATCAATACCTACAAAATACCAAAATAAGTTATTTTCAATACCTGGATAACCGACCAATACCTTGTCTTGGTATGATACCTGACTTTGGTATTCTACAGTTATGTGTCAGTTATTTATTCCTGCTCGGGCAGAGGAATCTCTCAGATAATAACTGTAGAAATGTTCATAGAACACTAACCTGAGAAGCAGGCTTTGACCCAGTTGCCATGTTATGCCAAGAAAAGGAGAGGAGAGGTATTCTGTCCAAAACACTCTTAGCCGCTCGCCAGCCCATCGGTGTAAACAACGCATTCTAGACATGCTTGTGAACATATTCGATGGTTGAATGACGATTTTTGCGTTGTATGGGTCATCATATATGACAAGCTTCAGAGTTTCGTGGAAAATGAAGAAAACAACTGACTTCACGAGACAAACCCCAATAGTTTGGAGAAGCGAGAAAGTTGAAAATATTCCGAAAGAAACATCGGGCCAGTGCACCATTGGTGATAGCGGATGAATCACAAGGCAATCAACAACAGATTAAGAGCGAGCACAAATGCAGAGCGAGCACTACTGGAGACGTAGGATAAGATCTTTAGAAATGTCAGCATTAAGACTGGAACTTTTCAAGGTTTTAAATTTTCCTCCCTTTCAGTATTCGTTCAGGAGTTACGTACCGGGGTACGATTTTCACGAAATCCGGTCAATTTGTGTGCGTTGCGGACAATATGGACATTTTCGCCAGAACATTTGAAAAGGTGGCAGAGCTATAAACGCAAAGCAGCAAATGTCGGTATGGCGGTGAATGTTTCAAAAAACAAAGGAAATGCTATAATGCGAATACCAACATGAAAGGATTCGTCTAGAGTGTGGTGTCACCTTCACTCTACGGAGAACCCAACATGCTGAAGGTGGCTGAAGCTGGAAGGATACGGTGGGCAGGGCATGTTATAATAGTTCCGGACAAAAACCTTGCAAAGTTGGCGTTTGCTACTGATCCGGGTGGCCCAAGAAAACATGAAGCACAGGGAGTACGATGGGAGAACCCGGAGGAGCGTGATATGGCGACCATGCACGCTGCACCTGGTCCGCACATTTTGTCTAGAATCAATTCACTGAAAAGTTTCATCCCGATCGCACTGATTATTATAGAAAAGCGAGTTTCAGCGCTTAACGATAGGTAGAATTGAATTTGAAATTTGAAGCTGGAAGAGTTCATAGAAGTATGAAAGGTTTCGAAAGCGTGAACTACAATAGCGCATTATGTAGTGTAGACGTTAAAGAAAGGGCTGATCAGATTATCAGAACCACGAACGAAGAAGAATACAGGGTATAACTGACCAAAAATAAGATCCTACAAGTGAGACAAAACAATAACAAACAAGTATATTACATTATAAGAAGATACGACAACACTATGTTAGTGTAGTGGGTGATAACTGAAGCGCAAGAATGTATGGATTGGAAGCACAAGAAAAGAGTTAACGTAACGGTCAAACGTAGTTATATTTGAGAACGATACTCGCTGACGAACTAAAGACTGTAGACGTAGAGGGTCAGGTGGAAAGAACACTGAAGATTTTGTGAACAATTAATCCGTGCACATCAAGAAACACAACAACCATAGAATAGGACGGAGAAGCTATTGAATCATCAACAATTGAAGAGATTTGAATGAATATAGCGAACGAACGAACAAAAAAATGCTGATCGAGCACCTCAACCTCAAGAAAGTAGGTATCTTCCAACTATTTTGACGTATTCGTGTGCTCCTTCGGTTGTAAGCGATTCCTCTTCGGATATTGGCCCACATATTGCTATCCTACATCCTGTTTCCTTGAAGCCGCTCGAGGAATCCGACGAATCGATAAACTAGCTGAGTTCCACGTGTGACGCGCCACAACGAATCAGATAACCTGGAGAAAATTTTGATTGAGTTCTTGGAGTACAATTTGCAGACTTACCGTCTATTTGTTGACTGCAAAGTGAACTATGTGGGCACAGCTAAACGGCTAAATTCAACTGTTCGGAGCTGCATAAAGAAACCGTTAGAAGAATTGTTGGAAAAAGATGTCCACAGCTGGTGAACACTATACTTTACAATACGCCTATGTCGGCGTGGAGCTATTCTATAGTCGTGTGTCTAGGTGTTCAGGTATATCTAAATCAATAAGCGTTGAAATTTAAATAAAATGTAATGCTACTACTTACCCCAAAAGCCTAGGAAAAGATCGCGATAACCTTGGTTTGGTATCTTTGGTGATATCGTCAGAGGAACCTGGAGAAGATCTCGAACTTTCACTGATAGAGCCCACCAGAGGAACGTTATTTACAACAATGGCCGGCTGCTGGCCAAACTGCACACCTAAAAAATTGCCTAATGCGCTGTTCAGTTGCTGCTGTTGCACAGTTATCACTGATGATGCTGACGCAGCGCTGTCGGAGACACCTTGGGCGAAAACTTTTGCGGAGTATTGTATTGTGCTTGGCGCTATAATAGATGACACTGATGACTGTTGTTGCTGACTGATGCCAGCGGAAGTCCCAGGGCCGGTTATCACAGAACTGTTACTACCAGCCGTCCTCGTAGGTACTAGCTGTGGTGAAGGTTGCTGATTGCTGCCTTCCGGGGAGTCGGTAATCTCTTGGATGCTACTACCACTGCTTATTTGATTCGAACCTAAACAAAATACAGTATTGCTTAGTAAATGAAGCAAGTAATCGTAGCTACTGCATACCTCCAGGGTAACTGTACTCAATAGCTCTAAGTATATCCTCGGAAGCTTCCTCTGGAACCGGTGCCAATCGCTGAAAGTTGAGGAAGTCCAAATCAAGGTCCATCAAATCGTCGAAATTTGGTTGCAGCGGTCCAAGACTTGGTTGGATGAAATCCGCTCGGCCAGCACCACGTGCTAGAAACAAAACCAGGTAGGTAAAACAAATGAGACACAAGTAGCAATCTTACCTATCTCTCTGGAATCTGGGAACGGATATTGTGATAAAGTGGAAAAAAGAGTATCAGTCGGCATACTATCTGTAATCATAAACAGTGGTTCGCTGCTGTGAGGTGACCATTCAAAAAAATCTAGCTCGCTAGTCTGCAAGGAAAGAATAAAAAATAGCAATTCAATTAGTATATTGGCATTAGTTATTCAACCTTTCAAGGAGAGATCTGTTTTCTGTGCAAATATGTGATCAGCAAGTTTACCTGTAAAATGTTCAGTATCAACTCAGACACCATGGACTTCTTCCAATCCCAGAAACTGCTGGCAAACATGCTAACGATGATGGGTTACTTCATATTGGAGAATCCCAAGGCATCAAGTTGTTGGAAATCGTTGATAGGGAATACAAGCTACATTCTGTATGCAATTTTACTGAAAGTCGTGTCTTTCAATGCAGTCTTCTTCTTCAAGGATCCTATGCTTTTTCCCAGCGAGCAGCATGAAGCTACCACATTCTATATGCGGATTGCCGAAAGTTTTTACAACCAAGTTTGCATGATAGTATTAGTGATGAATAATATTTTGAAACAAGGTTCCTTTAAAAAGTTTTGGATGATATTGGATACTCTACACAAGCAAGTCTGTGTGGATTGCTTGCCTTTGCATCGGATTTCCATCAAACTGGTCTTATTTGGTAGTATAATGTACTGTGGTATTCACATACCTATTGTTATATGGTCTTTAAGCACAGTGGATGTTATCACAGTGTTATTCATTGTTCTCTATGTTACTGATGGACTAGGATTTCTGCTCTACCAGATCTATGTACTAATGTTGATATGTGTGTTGGAAAAAATGATAATTGAGATAAACTCAAAGCTTCATATAGCAGTTAGAATGGATGAACTCGTAAATGTACTTCAGCAGCACAATGGCGTTCTGAAGTGTGTCGTGCTAGTTAACAAGTGTTTTGGAGTGTTCATGCTCATCACTATGTTTGAGCTGTTTTTTACTACGATATGCCATCTGTATTTCAACATTTTGGCATCATGGCCTGGAAATGAAAAAAAACATTGCTATTTGATGGCCCTACGTGGAATCACATGGGTTAGTCCTCTTCTGGTGTTGTGGTGCGCCATGGTCACAAAATGCAACAGTTTTGCACATGAGGTAAGTTTCTGCTATTTGTGATATGTTTTTTTTTTATCTTTTTTAACGAGATTTTCCCCGGGTTAGTTCATCTCGGCACTCAACTTTACTTGTTTGTCATTCATATTTTAGTTTCCCTTAAATAATCTTTAATTTAAATTTATAAAGAAGTCGGGACAAAAATGGTAGAATAATGAAGAAAGCATGACTACTAATCAACAGAATGTGACAGGTCTTAAGAGAGCAAAGTTTGATTGATAGCAACGGTTACCGTTGTTGAAACGCTTCCTATGTAGTTTACAGGATACATCGATAAGGCATCAAACTTATAAATTGCTTTAGATCCATCATTCATAGGTGTCAGTTTTTGTAATCACATAATTGCACGGGACCTACTTTGGACATTACGGAATTGATATTAGCTAGTCAAAGCACGTATACTACAAGATGGATTTACACCACGTGCTAACGTACCTACTGAGCTCGACAAACATTTTAGGATTTACTTCCTTGGAATTCGATGCTCGGTTTGCTCAATTTCGGACCACTAGCTGTGCTCGGAAATTGTTTCATATAATCGTAACGGGTGGACTGCTGCTATTTTACGGTATATACGTTGTCTACACTTTTGATAAAGCGGGGCTGGCGTTCTTCCGTGATCGACGTAGCAAAACCGCAATCACCTGTTATTTCCTAGACTGTTCCATTTACATAGTGCAACTGCTTGTCATAATGGCAATTAACATTTGTCAGCCGTATGGATATCTGAAGCTGTTCAATCGAATATTGGCGTTGGAAAACAAACTGAAAGTGCACCTATGTTTTCGATCCAATATAAAGCTTATGTTTTTCAAATGTAAAAAGAAGCAGTTACTCGTGGTGATCTGTTATTTTGGGTGCAACTGTTCGATGGCCGTGTTAAGAGGAACGCTGTTCAATACCTTGGAAACATTGGAGTATGTTGTTCCATACAGCGCAATGATGGTGGCATTTCATATGTATTCTACATTATCTTCGACAACCGCTGGTTTGATCAAAGAACGCTTTGGATTTGTGAAACAGGTGGTAATGAACTGTGAAACACGTTTGCAGTCGGAAAAACAAATGAATGAACTTCTAATGATAAGTTTCCAATGCATAGATGAGTTGTATGCTATCACAGGAATGTTTTCTGCTTGTTTCAGAGTATGTCATATGACATTTACACTGTCGGTTTTCTGTGAAACTACGTTGCAGGCATACTTTATTTGTGAAGGTTTATTACAAAAGGAATATTTAAGCCAGCATCCCATGATGTTCGAGTGCAATGCATTAATGGATGTCTTGTGGGTTGTTTATCAGTGGATTGTTTTTATCTTTATTGTGACTGCAGCAGGGAATTTGAAAAAAGAGGTATGTGTATGTGAATTTTAATATTAGCAAAGTGAAATTTAACTTTCAACTCTGCTTATGATTTTCTCATATTATTTTATTATATTTTTTCTTCCTTTCGATGTTCCAACTGTAATTTGAACTCCCTCCCCTGCTAGTGTTCTTTGAACATTTCCACCGTTATTATTTTAAGATCTTCAAGCTTTATTTGTCTGCCATTGCATATTGTGTAACGTGGAGAAAATTTCCCGACCTGAACGAGAATCAAACCCCCGAGCTGCCCCCGGAATGGCGATGCAAAGCCCTACCCGCTACAATAACGGAAGACTTTTAAATCAGGGGAATAAACAGAACATGTGGTTTTGGATAAAACTAGAACTTCAGTAATGTCAGAATTAAAAATTTCTTTATAACTGCATGCTGATGGCTTCTAGCGTGTATTCCCTTTAATCAAGTTTCAACGAATAACACAGCGTAACAAAAATTAACTTTTGGTCTGTCTCAAGAGCAAACTTATGTGTCTCTGACAGATTTTGGGCCGCTGAATCCGAATCCGGGCTCAGATTTGCTCCAGCACGTCACAATTTTGAGCTATACCACAATTTATAGGGCAAAATATGCGATTTTTGGCTTTTTTGACTGCCAGCCATTAAGCATGGAAATATTTTTTTTAATTAATCGAAAGGTAAATTGGTCAATTAACATCTATATTACCGACTCATGCAAAATATTTTGTGTTACCAAATCAAATTTAATAGATTTAAGCATTTTATGTTAGTAAGTAAACTTGCATGCAACTTTTGGAGGGTGACTTGTATGAGAAATATCGTACCTAACATAAATCGCTTAAAACTATCAAATTCGATTTAGTAAAACGAAATATTTTGCATGAGTCATTAGAATAGATGTTAATTGACCAATTTAGATTTTGATTACTTAAAAAAAATATTCCCATGCTGCATTGCTGGCAGTCAAAAAAGCCCAAATTCGCTTATTTTCACCTATAAATTGAGGTATAGCTCAAAATTGTGACGTGTTGGAGCAAATCTGAGCCCGGATTCGAATTCAGCGACCCAAAATCTGTCAGAGACACATAAGTTTGCTCTTGAGACAAAAAAAAAAAAAATGTTACGCTGTGTAATTGTAAGCAATTGAATATAGCATTTCCTTGTTTGATGCGTGAATGGAAACCCTCTTGGTGGTTCACACGTTCACAAGTCCAAAATATTATAACCTCACATGTTTATCTAGCAATATCATGATACCAATTTGGATTAATTTATTATGCTGCCCGGATATTTCGTTTACATACAGCCTATTTATCCAGCATTTTTGACATCAAACAAGCAGTAGCAATGGAGCTTCCTACTGTTTTGATGTTCATCTTCCGGTATACGAACCTTTTCTGCCAAACGTCAATTGTGTATGACAAGCAGATAAAGGAATTCATTCCGAAAAAGTTCAACTACCTTAGAATTGCGATTCTTTGGATGTGCACGTTGGTGATAACTGTCTGTTTCGTTACCTTGGGTGGACAAATTCTCCACCAGGTCTCTGTGCTTGAGTTTGTTATTCGGATGATGAGCGCTACAGCATTCATTGCGGTTAATGTTTACGCTGTAATTAACGGAATTAGTAAGAATCGAATTACAGTAGAACTCAACAACCAAGTGTTACAGATGGAGAGGGATCTGTGTTCTCGGTTCGAACATAAATTCAATTATGATAAGTTGTACAAATGCGTGCGCTGTGCAACATATTTAGCAATATTCTACTACTGTGTTGTAGTGAGTGGAACGTATTTGGTGAATAACATATTGATCAATGATTATCATTTGTTTCTACCATTCTTTACAATGTGTGTGCTAACAGTCCCAGTAATAGGTCAAACAATACCCAGTTTAACACTGTTGTGGTTGTTGCGACGTCAAATGTTGTTTTTGCGAAAAAAGATCCAATGTGTCATATTACGGAAGTGCTGTCATCGGACATTGCTCATCTGTCTGGATTTCGTAGCCAGTTATCATCGATTGAAATTCATATTCATAAAATGCATTGGTGGACCAATAGTAGGATTTGCACTGTTCACTCTACTGAATGGAAGTTTCCAGTACTACAATGTGCTCCAATATGTTAGCAATCTGGAGGGTAGATCACTGCCAGACCATCTTTTTATGATTGCAACAACGATATGGCTGCTGTCGGTGCAGTTGCAATTCGTAATGTTAATCATTGCCATAGGATGCACCAGTGAGCAGGTAAATACATTTTTTTGCATTGAATTAACACATAGGACAGATTCGACGCACTTCTACACCGGGGTTTTTTTTTGAAATTCATTGACTGATATTTCCGGGCTCTTGTTGTCGATTTTGATTCTTTTTGCACCAAAATAAAGATAATTACTCATAGTCTTGTAATAGTACTCGATACTTTGAAAACTGTTTCGAGAAAGTACCCAATTTCTTGATGTTCAGTCAAAATTTGTAATTCTCTGCGATGGTGTCTCGTTACGCTGTAGTTCGTGTTTTTTAAGTAAAAAGGTCCAATTCCCAATAAGAAAGCATAAATTGAATTTTCTATTCAAATCTGATCGTTTGATATGCCGCGTTGCATGTATTTAACACCATAACCATTATTAAAAGCAAAAGTTTGATTCTCGCGCAAAACGTAACTCGTAGAATGTGGCATACAAAGATTAGGGACATAAGCACTGTTTATTCAAGAAAGTGAATACTTTTTAACTGTATGCTAAAAAAGATTTGCGATTCCTCTGAAAGTGCAAAGTGCAAGTGAGAATTAAAAACTAGGATGGATCTGTGGAATGCTTGTCGAATTTCAATTGTTGCTGTCAACCACGAAGTGGCTACCACAAATTGTATGATCATCATCTATGCTTATACTTCAGCTCACGCTCAAATAGAAAAATATATCGTCATATGATCCGTTATAGATTGGTGTTTGCAATTCCTCAAGCTTTATTTACTCTTCCTTGTTACTTAGTGAATTATTCAGTATAGTATTCATGATTATGAATAATGTAAAAATTCATTCGATTGAGTAGTACATGTATTCCAATCAATCAGAAAACTCAAGAAACGAAAGATAGTTGCTCCGACTAGCCAATCGGCGTGCAAGTATACTTTTCAACTGACTGGAATTAATACACACAAAAGGTCATGGTCGATCAGGATCCCTTCGGTGGTGTCCTATATCTTACAAAACTTTTAGGTCACAATTCGGCGATATATGATAGAACATTGCAAAAGTATCATATATCAAAGGACCGTTGGTCAACACTACTAGTAAATGGAATAATATTTCTGATTTTGAACTCGTTTTATTTGTGGAACTCGCTCAGTGCATTGGAAGAGCGGCTCAGGGTGTTCGGTACAACTCTCGCACTTTTGTTAATTCTTGATAGCCAGCTTTGCTTTTGCTGGGTTTATTCAATGATGTTTAATGGAATACAGAATGCGAACCTTTGCTTAAGGCTTTTGAATAGGCATTTGAATGTGCGGAATAAAATGTCAAGGGAACTTGGAAAACCAGACAAATGCAAAAATAATCGAATAATAAACGGTTGGATAGCTTCAAACTTTATATATAATTTTATTTCCACATTATCATATCAAATGGTTGTATTTTATGATGAAATTAGTTGGCCTGATTGGATCGTGACTGTTATATTCATGGTAATAGCTATTGTAACATATAACTACTTGATAAAGTTTAACGCCTTTCTCATAGCCTTGCGTGCCGATCTGGATTTCGTTGGAGAAAGCACTAAAAGAGCACTTTTACAGAATTGTGAAATAACCGTCCAATCTGAAATATACTTTGAGTTACTGTCAATTATGACACTGATAATGCAGGTTTACTCGCTGCCGATAGTGCTCTGGATAGTTTTGGTGTTCTTCGAGGGCACTGTGCAATGGTTCCAAATCTATATCATAGCTGCGAATGGAAAGTATAAAAAAATATATCTGTTGGAGGCCATTACATACGCCTTCTGGCTTTGGCCAATGATGGTAATGCTGTTGGCCACGATGGGTATCGCAGGAAGCACCAGTCGGAAGGTGAGTAGTTTTTATACAATTTCTAATAAGATGAACATTGACAAAACTGCTTTGAATGTCTTGAAGTGGCTGTTTTTATAACCTGTTTGGGATAGGCAACTTTTGTTTTTCTTACAAAAAAGTTCAACAAGCTGTAAACTTTTCATAGAGTGCATCAAAAAATCTCAAATTTTGACTGTTTGTCAACCTATATGTGCATCATTGGTACAAATTTGAGCTCGATTGGTTAATCTTTCGTGAAATTAGGACAGTTCTGGTAAAATGCTATTTTAAGATGTAGATGCGCATACATATGTGTACTACGATATTGCACAATTTAGTTATAAAATATTCTCCATTGAATTTTTGTTTGAAAACTTTGTATCGCTGATGATTTTAAGAAAGTTTTTATTTAGTTGTTGTTACCTAAATGAAATTCAATTGTATTCAGATTTCAGAGCAGTTGTGATATGTACTTATCTATAAGGAGAGGTTAGGGAAGCTTTACGGGAAAGAAGCGACTGGCGAATTTAAACATTTTAGTTGAGTCAAAGTCCAAATATAATTTGGACTTTGGTTGAGTTCCAGGGGCTCTGGTTGTTTCAAAAGTACTCCAGGGGGTTTAAGGAGCGTTCCAGGCGTGTTGCAGAGGATCTCAGGGAGTTTCAGTGACGTTTCCGGGTTGTCTAAAGGGGTATCAAAGAGTTTCCAGGACGTTTCAGAAGATTTCAGGGAGTTTCAGGAACTAAGGGTCGTTCTAGGGGATTTAAGGGGCGTTTCAGGAGTGGCTCAAGTAATTTCAGGGGGATTCCCTGAAAACCCTGAAACGTCCCCATGGTGTTTTAGAATTTTAAGGGGAATTCAACGAGTTTTAGGGAACGTGGGGGTAGAGCGTTTCACGCAGTTCGAAAAATACCTGTAAAGTTATGACGAATCGAATGTAAGTTAAATAAGGCGAAACTGGGAGCATTTTCTCATTTTTTTTTGGTTTATTTTTTATTAAATAACGAAGCAATATTTTCAATATCGGTTTTCGTACACATGTGGAGCATGGATCAAGGTATCTCCTGATTTTTTCCTGGTGGAATATGTTTTTCGTTTTTGCAGAAACCATTTTTTTGTGAAATTTTGATTAAAAATGGTTTCTGCAAAAACGAAAAACATATTCCACCAGGAAAAAATCAGGAGATACCTTGATCCATACTCAACATGGGTACGAAAAACGATTTCGAAAATATTGCTTCGTTATTTAATAAAAAAAAATCAAAAACCAAACAGTGAGGAAATGGACTGCTTCTACCATAACGAACGAATTGCCGACCTGCTTCGGCTGCTGCAGAGAGTACTAAAAGAGACAACGGGGAAAACCGTCAAAGCTGCGATCAGCCGTTCGATTAGCTGATGGCGGAAAGTGGCTGCCATGATTTATAGCAGATGCATGTAAATTTCAAGCAAATATGATTTAAAATCTGTAAGCAAGCCGTCTGACCAGCAGCGGCCTGCTCGGCTGACGTTGAATGCTGGTGATTTACAAATTTTTGCTGCTAATTTAAGTTGATCTTCAATTTACGTGCTGTTTAACTTTCATATTTTTTTTGCTGTGCAGGGATAGGATATTCAAGGGATTCCTTTGGAATGGAGTTTCTGGTTGTTTTAGGGACATTCAAAGGAGTTCCAGGAGATTAAGGGGCGTTCCAGGAGTGTTCCAAGTAATTTCATGGGGATTTCAGAGCGTTTCAGAGTGTTTCAGGGGTGTTCCAAGGGTGTTTTGGGGGTCTCTGGTACGTTCTAGGGGATTTCAGTAATATTCAAAAACATTCCAGGGCGTTTCAGAGACATTCCAAAGGGATTTCAGGATGTTTCAGGGGCGTTCCAAGGAGTTCAAGGGGATTTCAAAGGCTTTCCCATGTGCTAATCAATCACTAATAATTTATCGATCTGAACATATGTACAGGGGGTGGCCAAAATGTTTGGGATAGGCAACTTTTTTCTCTCTCACAAAAAAGTTCAACGTGCTATAACTTTTCATTGGGTGCATCAAAAAATCTCAAATTTCGACTGTTTGTCAACCTATTATAAGTGCATCATTGGTACAAATTTGGGCTCGATTGAATAATGTTTCGCAAAGTTAGAACCGTTCGGGTAAAACACTTTTTTTAGACAACTCATTTTTGAACTGGCATATCTCGGAAACGAGTGAACCGAATTGAATGAAATTTTGAACGTACACTAACAATATGTAAATGCTTCACAAACTATTAAAACATAGGTCCCTTTTTAAACGTTGAAAAAAGTTATCATGAATTGACACTTTTAGGATTTTTCTCGAAAAAAAATGTAATTTTTTTACATCAATGTCAATAAATTTTAGTGCTGATATCCAAAGATTTTCCACTTTTGTTCTCAAGTTATCTCTAATCAGATATATTAGAGCCAATTTAGTTTGAAGGAAGAACACATTTAGTAATTTTTGTGTGGTATTGTAAATTTGATTTATTTTCCTCTATATGGGTTAAAATTTCAACCCGGTATAACTTAATTCGCCGTGAGGAAATATTACATTTTATAACGTCGTATTAAGTATCAATATATTGTTGATAAACGTTAAAAAATCATTCAATTCGGTTCCGAGATATGACAGTTCAAAAATTAGTTGTCTAAATAATAGTGTTTTACCCGAACGGTTCTTACTTCGCGAAAAATTAATTAATCGAGCCCAAAGTTGTACCAATGATGCAGGTCGAAAAACAGTCAAGATTTGAGATTTTTTGATGCACTCTATGAAAAGTTACAGCATGTTGATTTTTTTTTGGAGAAAAAAAAGTTGCCTATTCCAAACATTTTGGCCATCCCCTGTACCTATGCTCTCAGCAACGTCAGTACTTCCTTCTACAAACGAAACGGGATTATCAATCATGGAAAACCCTACAAGAATTATGGTAGCTAACCAATTCCTAATACCATCAGTGATTCCGAAGTGCTAAAAAATACGTAAGCAATTCGACTATAAAGGCGAAAACCAGAAAAATAAACGTCTTTCACTCATTTTCCACGTCATTTGTGATTCTTAATGTAAAATTTTGTGTAATTTATTCAACAAATGCACGAGATCGGTTGATCGGAAGTAAGTTATTGATGAGCATTGTGTAAAATGTCATCAATGAAGTCTAGACAACAGCGAGAACTCCGTAAATTATCATTTTTCATTATTTTCATTTTGCAGCATTTGGTGGGGCAATGAGAGCGCAAGTCAGTCCAAAGCCGATGATAAGGAGGGGTAATGGCTGAATAGTCTTTGCTGACCACATAAACGCCATGGGATAGGAAAGGGGTATTTTGGTGTGGGATTAGGGTGTTGGTACAGACTTGACAATATCAATGCTATTCAGATGCAAAATAACTTTAAGGCTCAATAGTGAATAGCATACCTTCCAAAACAAAAAAAAAAACAATAATGCACAAAATGCCAAGCATGTCATACACGCAAAACAAGAAAAGCTACCAAAAATTGAGATATGCCTTTTCTACCAATTTATGTATTAAAAACGTACAGAAAATGTGATAAATCATAATCCATTCGTTGTATTAAGATGCGCTACACGGTTTCATAGCTTCCATACCACTACACACAAACACCTCCATTCAAACCCGAGAAGTTGAACCGGGTTGCGTCTAAAAATAACTTTCGCTTCGCTGCTGAGCTTCGCGTCCTATTGTCTACATGGAATTTTCCACTTGCAAACAGCAACCTGCTGGATGCGGGCTTTTCGGTGCACAATGGGTCTAGAGTCGTATTTACGAAGACAAAAATGTTTCTGCCAAGTTCTGCCATTTCTTTTTTTTCATTATTGTGAAATGATTACGGTCAATCAAGTGTGGCTTATCCAAAAATCTGCTGATTAATTATTCTCTATACAATATCAGAATGTTTTACAAAGTTATAGCAAATTTACAAAAATCAAACATTCGATTGATTTGATTGATTTGTCTTTATTAAAGAGACTTTCAGCCGTTGGATAAAACATTCGAATCATTACAACTTTTCGAAAAGTTTTCAATAAATTGCAACTTTTTTGCCTTTGGTCATATTTTAGTCGAGTCCAACGATACATGAAGACCAATACATTAGTCATAAACTTTCAAAATTTAATTTAATTCGGTTCGCTTAGTCCTAAGGTACAGTAATTTGATAAACGGAAGTCAAAAACTAGATATAGATAGAAGGGCTCTAATTTAGTGTAAAGTTGAATAATCAATCAAGCCCAAATTTGCACCAATTAAATCAAACTCGTTGAGGAACAAGTAATCAACATAGTTTTGGTGGACTTTATAAAAGGATACAACTTGCTAAAAATGTTTTAGGCAATTTTTAAAACTTAGCATGCTTTTGTATACACCACTAGGCGGTGCTAGAGGTCAAGCAAATTTTATATTTAATATATCTCAGAATTCTGGTCACTTACAAAGTTGGTGTCTTTGACAATGTTGTTTGGTAGGTCAAGGGCTTACAGTTAATGGTCCACTTGTTTCGAAATTTTGCCACAAGGAAGCGCAAGTTACACATTTGCAAAATTATGGAAATGAATGTTTTTTTTTCGTAAAGCAATCAAAAAGCTGTAATTTAGTTTTCTTTGAACATATTTAAGTCAAGTCAAAGGTTTTTCAAAGAGCTATATATTACTCATAAATGTGCAAAATTTCATTTCATTCGGTTCACTTAATCCAGAGATATAGCACTTTAACGAAGAACACTCAAATATGAAACATTTTACTAGAGTCGCTCCAACTTCATGTAAAACTATCCAATCGAGCTCAAATTTGTACCATTTATAGCTAATTAGTTGTGCAACTAGCAGATAAAATTTGAGAATATTCCCTACATATTATAGAAAGTTACAGGTTGCTGAATATATTCGAGATAATAAGTAAAAGATACATGCTTCTTCTAATTTGCAACTAGCGCCGTCTACTGGCAGAATCCTGAACCAATCAGCTAATCAACTAAAACGCCTTAATAAACCAAACAACATTGCCGAAGAAACCAATTTTCTAAGTAATCAGAGTTCTGAGATATATGGAATATAATAATTAATTTATCGTCAGCGCTACCTAGTGGTGGAATTTTGAATCAAACGGCCCATCACCAGTAAAACCTTGGCTGGCCTAACAACTTTGCCAAGTATACCGAATATTTAAGTAATCATGGTGCTAAGATGTACGGTACGGAAATTTCGCCAGTGCTACGTCTTGCTGTCTGTGATATCTGTCATACCAGAGACAAACAGACGTAACACTGATGAAATGTTTATACCAAATATCTCATCATCCTGGTTACTTAGAGCGTTGGTGTCTTCGGCAATATTATTTGGCTGGTCAAGAACTAACAAATGATGAGCCGTTCGATTCAAAATTCCACCACAAGGCAGCGCTAGTGAGCAAACAAATATTATATTCCATATATCTCAGGACTCAGATCACTTAGAAATTTGATGTCTTCGGCGATGTTGTTAGGTTGGTTACGGCCGCTCAGTTGATTAGCTGATTGGCTCAAGGTTCTGTCAGTAGGCGGCGCTAGTTACGAATTAATTGAAGCATGCAACTTTTATTTATTATTTCAAATATATTCAGCAAGCTGTAACTTTTTCAAAAATGCACCAAATATTCTCAAATTTTTCCTGCCAGTTGCACAACTAGTAAGCTATAAACGGTACAAATTTGGGCTCGATTGGATAACTTTACATAAATTTGGAGCAACTCTAATAAAGTAGTTCATATTTGAGTGTTCTTCGTTTAATTGCTATATCTCTGGATCAAGTGAACCGAATGAAATGCGACATTGCACAATTATGACTAATACATAGCTCTTTGAAAAACCTTTGACTTGACTTAGACATGTTCAAAGAAAACAAACTTACAGCTTCTTGATTACTTCACGAAAAAATATCAATCATTTGAATGATTTAGCAAACGTGTAACTAGCGCCGCCTAGTGGACCATTATAACTGTAAGCCCTTGACTCACTTAACAACGTTGTCGAAGACACCAACTTTCTAAGTGGTGAGAGTCCTGAGATATATGAAATTTAAAATTTGCCGTTTATTGGTGGAATTTCTAATTAAACGATCCATCACCATCCATCATGGCATCGCACATAAAATTATTAGAAAGCAGATTTTTGAATCAGTTTAACCAGACGAACCACCTTAACATAACAATAATAGGGAATAGGGTCAACAATTGAAAATAAACTTTCTAAAACACAATATGTGTCTAAAAACTTAAACAGTTTTGTATTCGTAAATACGGCTCTGGGCCCATTGTGCAGTGTGGCGGCTGTATCACTTCCATCACCAAGCCACGTTTGTGTTGATGATGATGGCTTTCAGCCTGATGTCTATCTATGTGCAGTTGTAGTCGTGCTGGTTAGAGCGCAGGGTACTGTGAATCACCATTACAGTGCCTCGGTTCGGTTCCCGCCGCCGCCCGTATTTCTTTTTAAACATGTATTGGTATTTGATGCCGCCGCTGCTGCCATGATCAGTCTAAAAATAGAACAAATAATGAGAAACCAATGCGACAGAGCACACGCACACATGCGAAATTTTCCTTTTCCAGATTCTAGGAAGCCAATACAATTTTTGGTATACTGCCACCTACCAATTTTTGTATTTGCAAGGCCCTAATACAATATTTGTATATGTTTCATACCCAACTGTATTAGAATCTGCCAATCTCAGGTTGCGTGTAGAAAGAAAAAGCGCCCGATTGTTTATTTTTTCAATTACAGTAAGGACCCGATTTTGTCAGCCCCATTTTGCGACAAACTTTTTGCTCTGGTTATCTTACGGTTAAACTTTAACCAATTTATCCATGCTTATCATCAAACTACAGCTAAAGAGCAGAACATAGAGGGATAAAAAGTTCAAAAAATTGTTTAGGTTTTCGAGGAGAGCAAAAAATGTGTTCCGAAAAGGGGCTGACAAAATTGGGTCACTTATGTATATCAAACGGAAACTTCTACCCTCTCCAACTCGCCAGTCACCCCGGAAAAATGTCCCTTCAGTTCTGGACAATATATTATCCCCAATTAAGCCTTTAATCGAATTGTCCGCGTAGTCTTGTAGTACCCCTACTAGGTAAGAACCAGTTATTGCCATACATATTAAATGCTAGACATGACCCCATGAATAGCATTTGCGTATGTAAAAGCTTTGCTGATGTGACTTTCCTATTAGGCAATTCTCTCATCTCATGTTTGTCTTAAAAACCTTGTCAAGCTTAGAAAATTGAAGTTAATGAGCAATACATTACAAGGTTCGAATTCCCATAGAATGAGATCATTCATTCGCACTACAACACCAGCAGCATGATCAGTATAACTATATCAGATGACTTGAAGATTTTTACAGAATTGTTTGCCTTTGATTATACATTCAGCTATTCCAATCATTACTGCAAAGCACATCGGCCATATGCCTGAAATCAAAGCTTCCTTGAAGATATAATCCAAGCCCAGGGAGAACTCCGTAAATTATCGCACGAAAATTCGATATACCGTCGTGCGGGGCTACTTTTGAAATGCGGGGCTACTTTGGACATTTTTGAATATGGATTTTTTTAATTCAAAATATGGTTCAAATCTGTTTGATGTCTTTGGGACTATTATGAACCAATGTTTTCCCCTTTATTTGGTTAAAATTGTTTTTCAAACAGACGCTTTATTGCTCGCCAGTACGCAAAAAAAACATCGAATAAACCAATAAAATATATATAACGTATCAGAACATTTGTTCTTTTTTTTATTCTTCAATCACTTAACCTAATTTACAGCTCTTTTGTCCACTAGGGCACTGCGTGAGCGATTCCAATTGGAAGCTGTACTTACAATTTGTACAGCGCCTAAATGTATTCTGTTCTAATTCTACTATATCCAACTGGTTGCCGTTGCGCTGCTTTCACTTTCTACCCTATCATGGTAGAATGATGAGCACGAGGAAGCTGATGTGTGGCTGTTGGTTGTTCCAGTTTCCAGTCCGATTGGGGATCCATTATGAGTAGCCGTTCGACGATGTCGAAGTATCCGGGTCCATTTGAGCCATGGGACTCAGAAGAGGGTCAGTGTCAGCTGCTCTCAGGGGGAAAGAACAACTGACGAAAGTGCCGGGGCTGGGATCGAACCCATGACCATCTGCTTATGAAGCAAACGCGTAGAAACTACGCCACGGGCCCCGGCAACATTTGTTCTGTATGCATTGTTTCTACAGTTCATAAATTTCAAAGGGTTGATCAATTCATTCAAAATGTATCAACGTAGCATATACAATCGAATATTTTAATCGTTATACATTATGATCTTTTCACCTAAATAAACGATTGATGGTCCCTTTTTAAACCTTCGAGGACGCGCGCCATCAAGCAGCTGAAACTGCATTGCACTCGCGCTGTATACGACGAGCGAAGTTTTTTGGTAGTGTTGTACTTTTTACAACGGCGCGCGCGCTGAAGGGTTAAGGCTGTCAATATTACAATATCGCGCTGCTCATAATACCAAAGATAGCACAGAACCATTTAAAAACGCATATATTTATTGAAATCGTATACGATATAGTATGCTACAGTATTGGTACAACGTAAATTTCCAAATAACTCAGCAATTTTAAATGCAGTTTTGTTATAGTTAAAAATGTCCAAAGTAGTTCCCATCCAGTTCTATATGAGATGTATCCGATTGGTGTATGAACAACTTTTTTTGTTTATTGATGGATTTAGCTCAAATTTTGCATACATTCTACATACATACTCACGATTATTGTATGTAAAAATTGTGGAAATTCATTAACTACTCTGGGAGTTATAATGTCATAAAGTTGAAAAACTATGAAAAAGTGTATAAAAAAGCCCCGTACGACGGTAATGGTTTCGTTGCCTCTCCAGCATTAGACAACATTGTATGCCAGAAGAAAATATAAATGCACAGCTATAATAGGCGACTTCCACTTTCAAATTTTTCATCAATATTGCTCAACTATGCCATAGTTTCAGAGTATGAACGCAAAAGTCAGTTGACTTGACTTGTAATTTTAAAACAAATAAAATGTTCAACAAAATTGGAAAGCTAATTCTTTACAGCTTAGCATAGAGCATATGCTTCAAACAAAAATCTTAAGGGAATTGTACTACGTACTAGTTAGTATTAGAGCAGAGTAATCGCTGGAATTAAAAAAAATCTGCCTGCCGATGAATCATAGGCAAATGGCAATTTTGTTAACGAAAGCTCTCAGTTAGAATGTTTGGATTTTGGTCAATTTTCAAGGAAAACACGAAAAGGACGGACAGACAGACATAGGGCTAATTACCCCAAGTTGTTATGACTATAACAATCGCCGGCCGTGTTGACAATTCATCATCAAGAGTGATGAGTTACGTTCTATGTCTTTGCTAGCTAGGATGAATAATCAAACAATATTGATGAGCACATTGCTGAAACTGTGCCGTCGAAAAACAGTGGGAGGTGAACGTATTCTCCAGCCGCATTACCCAGTACTGGCAGTGTCGGACCCAAAACCATGCAACTCTATGAATTGCTTAGTTACATGTTTAAAATTACCAATTTATTCTGCCAAACGTCGATAACGTACGATAGAAACTCTAAAAACTTCAAGGAGCATAAATTTAACTACTTGCTGTATGCTATCTATACGGTGCCAATAATGGTCGCAGCAGTAATGTATATAGCCATTGGAGGACACCTGATGGATCACAATACTGTACTGCAGTTTGTCATTCGTTTGATCAATGGGGCTGCCTTTGTGGGGACCAACTATTTGGCCCTAGTAAATGGTGTAAAAAGTAATTCCATTTTGGTGGGCATAGTGAACTGTGTAATGAAAATCGAGAAAGAATTAGTTATATTAGATTTTGATTATGAATTCGATTATGGAAATTTGTGTAATTGTGTTAAAGGAACTATGTGTTTAGCAGTTTTTTATTATTGTTTTCTGTTGGGAGGGATGTATGTGCTGAACGGTGTTTATAAAAATAACTTTTACATGGCGGGATCGATGTTTGTTTTATGTTTTGTAAACATCCCTTCAGCAGGGCTGTTTTTAAATTGTTTCATAATCATTCGATTAGTGCTTCAAAAGTTGTCATTTTTGGAATCCAGGGCAAAGTATATTGCTGCAGACAACAGATGTTACGAAAAGACAGTGAAATACGTGCAATTTTGTTCGCGACTGTATTGCCTGATACCAATCGTAGCAAAGTGTTACGGGCAAATTTTAATTTTGTATTCGTTGTTGAGTTTATTGGCTGGAAGTATGCATTACTATGAGTTATTCGAATACCTTCGCAGCATTGAAAGAAGAACTGTGGTGGATCATATTTTCGTAGCTGCCAGCATATTGTGGGTGATGTCCATACAACTACAACTAGTTGTGCTCGTTGTGACAATCGGAAAAACCACTGATAAGGTAATTTATTTGCTGCTTGGTCACAAAAGTACTTTTTCAATCATGATTACATGCTTCTATACATGTCATAGCAATTGTATTTTCACGATGGTCAGTCGTGACTATAATGCCTACCTGTCTACCCTTCAACAGATGTTATGAAAAGTTCTTAATCAACCAAATGCCATACAACCGCATAGTATAACAGAAAAACAGTATAATCTACTACTGGCACTATTAAGATATGGACAAGCAAAGCCCATTGAGTGGTATCCAATACCTGACAAACCTATTTACCCACTGCTCGGTTGAATACAGTGAATCACAGCAAAAGTTTCACATTGCGAAAAAACGATGGTTATGTGTACTTGTTAGCAGTTCGTTGTTCTTGATCATGAATATATTTTACTTGTGGTATGTGTACATTACTCTCGACACAAGATTTGATTCATATGGTAAAATTCTCGCGCTGTTGCTGATTCTTGACAGTCAGCTGTGTTTTTGCTGGGTTTACTGCATATTGGCTAACGGATTGCTAAAGTCCAAACCGTGCCTAAAACTGTGGAACGAGCACTCGCGATTACGGAGAACAATGAGAAAAGATCTTCGAGGACCGAATTACGCTAGGCCTTGATGGTTAATAAATGGTGCAATAGCTACTAACATTCTGTACAATCTGTTGTTTTCATTGACGTATCAAATTGTCTCAGCTTACGGCGATGCTAATTGGACTGACAATACCGTGTCGGTTATTTTTGTGATAATTGCAATTGTTACTTTCAACTATTTGATACAGTTCAATGCTTTTCTGTTGGTGTTGCGTTGTGAATTGCTATTTATTGCTAAATGTATTAAAAAGGCAATAGCACTGAAAGACGATATAAGCGTTCAGACAGAAATATATTTTGATTTACTGTCAATTATGGCACTCGTGGTAAAGGTACATTCAATGCCAATAATGTTCAGCATTATGTTGGTGTTCTACGAAGGGACAGCGCAATCCTTTCAAATTTACCATATGATATTTAGTACCACTGCTGATGAGAGAAGTGTAATGGATGTGATTACGTATGCTGTGTGGCTTTGGCCAATGATAGTGATGTTGTTATCCACGATGGTTCTTGCTGGTAATACAAGTAAGAAGGTAAGTACAGTGAATGCAATGATTCTCATTGTTTACACACACATGTGAATACCCTGTATCATATGTTTATACTCGACGTCATGTGAAAAAAAAACTCGATAAATTAGGCACGACGTATGCCGTACCACTACAAAATTTTGTTGATTACGTAGTGTTCTGTAAAAGGTGTCGAAATTAGAATTTCAAAATTATGACTAGCTCCCACTTCGCAAGTACCGTGAAAACTGATTCTGCTGTAAAAATGACTTGAGCAGTTCACAAATGGCGTGACGCTTCCGTTTCATTCTTCCGCAAGGAAACGTGAAATTTAAATATAGGTAATAAACTATAGAGTGAGAATGTCGCTGACATTGCTGCCGCAACATTTTTTGCTGGAGGACATAGACAGGGATATAAGTTTTAAAGCGAAATAGTATGCAGTTTAACCCGGCATGTTTGCAAACGAGAACAAAGGGAACACCAGCAACATTCGCCCTCTATAGTTTAATAACTTTATAACTCTATTCTATTAATGTTGGACCAATTCTCAAAATTCTTGTAGGTGAATGAGAAATTTTACTAATCCTTTTTTTTTTAGATTCAGAAGCTTCGCTTTAAGAAACACATATAACTAATTAATAAGTCTGTTGTTTTAGAGTAGACAGCAGACCCATCACCCGCACCATCATTCATCAAGTTCCATAGTTCGGATGAATTGGAGATGAGACAGGTAACAAAATAATGAACCATCAACTCTTCTCGTGTATGACAGATGGACGGAAATGAGAATTTTTTTTGTGTAGCCAATGTTCCTGGAAGTCACCACCGTTAGTGTACAGAGAGGCGATGTCTGGTATAGAACAGATGAACACAATCTTACTTGTTACGAACTTGTGTGGTTTTACTTCTGCGAAGTTCAACAAAAAACTTAACATTTACGAAAGTGCCCAATGGAAGTCACCTATCATTGCTGTGCATTTATGTTTTCTTCTGGCATACAATGTTGTCTACTGCTGGAGAGGCAACGAAACCATTCTATCGAATTTTCGTGCGATAATTTACGGAGTAATAGTTCTCACTGTTGTCCAGATTTCATTTCTGACGTTTTACACAATGCTCATCAATAACTACTTCCGATCAAAAGATCTCGTGCATTTGTTGAACAAATTACACAGGATTTTACCTTTCGAATCACAAATGACAGTTGGAAATAAGTGGAAAACGATTATTTTTCTGTTGTTCGCCTTTTTAGTCGACTTTGTGCTTACGTCTTTATGGCAGTTCGGAATCACTGACGGTATTAGGAATTGGTTAGCTACCATAATTCTTGTGGGGTTTTCCCTGATTGGCTTTTGGTCGGATATTTATTTGATTCTATTCGTTAACATTATGATGCTGGTACAGGAGAAATTTCGCTCGCTCAACTTGTTGATTCGACAATCTCGTTCGGAGAAGGAAGTACCAACGTTGCTGAGAGCATATTTTGAAATTGTGTCATTAAATGGAGCGATAACGCGCGCATTATTGACGCCGATATTGATTTGGATTATGTGGACATTTATGGAGAATACCATGCAACTGTACTTAGCTTGTGACTATTTGATAAATCTGAAAAATGAATACGAAAAATTCGACGAAATTGCAGGATCTCTTTTAATGTTAGTTTCAGTGCAGATGAAATTTTCGGCAATCATGTGGGAGATTGAAGCTACATATAAAGAGGTAAATGACTTTTTTTTCTTTAAAATCAACAACAATACAACCATTCTAGGGTAGTGAAACTCAGTTAATTATAACATTTTCCGATGACTGAATTTCTCTCAAAATCTGATTAAATGCTGGAAAAATATACTTGTCCACTTCTGCTAGTAATGCAATGTGAAAGATGTGTGATTTATAAGAGAAGACTTATATAACTGTAAAGGCGTGGACGTTCAGCATGACTATGCTGCGGGTGACGGGTTTGATTCCTGGCCGGTTCAGAAACTTTTCGTAAAGAAAATTCTATTGACTCCTATGAGCATAGGGTATCTTCGTGCCTGCCACATAATTTACACATGCAAAATGGTTAATAGCATAGGAAGCTCTTAGTCAATAACTGTGGAGGTGCTCATAGAATACTATGCTGAGAACCAAGCTTTGTCTCAGTGGGGACGTTACACCAAGAAGAAGAATGCGCTCAAATTAATCAAATAGTAACCTATAACCAGCTGTCACCATATCAGTCAATCATTTTTTATATTTCATCAATGGTCAACAGAGTAATAGAATTCCATCACCCCAACATTACTTCTTCTCATATATTATGCATATCGTAAACGAAATGACTGTATGAATCGAAAGTCATAAATAACTGGTAGTCCACTGCAGCGCAATGGCCAGCGAAGATCAGCTTGGAACGATACTATTTCTGACCAACTGGAACGCTTTCACCTCGGTTGAATTTGATAGAAAATTGCGGTGTTACAAAAGTGCAAAATGGAAATTACCGATAATCGTCATAAATACTGGCTGGCTCACGGTATACCATATTCTCTATATCATGGGCTACGAAAATACAGCATTTGACGCGGATTTCACCGGATTGGTTATCGAAGTGATAATGGTCATCAGTGTGCAACTGATGTTCATAATGGTCTACGTTATGACGGCCAATAACTATTTTCGATCGAATGAGCTAGTGTGGTTACTCAACAAGCTGAATCAAATTCATCACGAACAGTTAGCAAACGTTATTGTGTTAAGGCGAGAGATAGCGCTTTCCTTGTTACTAGCTCTACTCTTCCATGTTAGCAATAATCTTGGATGGCAATTTTTAGCCATTGGCGATTTGGAAAAGTGGCCTGCAATTGTGATGAACGTGTTGTTTACGTTTATATGTTTGAGAATCGATGTGTACGTGATATTGTTCAACTGCATTATGACCATGGTTAAAAGGAAGTTTTCCATGTTCAACTTGCTAATTTGCCAATCTAGACAGGAAAGTGAACTTGTGCCACTACTGAAATTACATTTTGAAGTACTATCATTGAACGGATTGATTACGCGAGCACTGATGACACCATTGGGCATATGGATGATGTGGAGTTTTACGGAGTGTACGGTAAACTTGTATGTGGTTTACGACGGCTGTGAGACAGATTCAGAAAAAAATATTCCGTACGTATTTTTATCTATTTGGTGGGTATTGTCAGTTGTGGTGAAATTTTCCGGAACAATGTGGCTGATTGGAGCAACATTTGAAGAGGTAATATTGGAAACGGAGCTTTGATTTTGGATGATATTTTTTGGAATACTGCACGTAGATAAATAATAACGCCAGCTACAGCCAATTTGATTGATAAAATACAATATATTAACAGATGTTTTAGTCATACTCCTGCAGTTCTGCTAGTCATGAAATGTATAAACTGAATGATCCGTGACAGTAGAAACAAGCATCCCTGTATAACCTAAAACACCCTACAATTCGCATAAATTAACCAAATTGTAATCAATAACCAACTGTCGCCGCATTGGTAAAATCTTTGATTAATGGTGTGTTGAGTAATAAAATTCTATCACCCTAATATTACTTCTTCTCATATATGATTCATATCGCAAACAAAATAACTGTAGGAAACACCAGTGATAAATAAGCCCTGATAGTCCACTGCAACACAATGGCCAGTGAAGATCAACTTGCAACGATACTCTTTTTGACAAACTGGAACGCTTTCACATCGGTTGAATTTGACTGCAATTTGCAGTGTTACAAAAGCGCTAAATGGAAATTACCTATAATCGTCATCCATACAAGCTGGCTTGCGGTATATCATATTTTCTTCGTCTTTGGCTTTGACAATACAGCGATCGACACAGGATTCTACGGATTGGTTATCGAAATGATTTTTCTCATCAATGTACAACTAATGTTTGCAGTGATCTACGCTCTGACGGCCAATAACTACTTTCGATCAAATGATCTAGTGTGGTTGCTCAATAAATTGAACCAAATTAATTTCGAAAAGCTGTCTAATGTTATTGTGCTAAAGCGAGAGTTAGCAATTTCCTTGTCACTGGTTCTACTCTTCCATGTTAGTAATAATATTGTATGGCAATTTTTGATTGGTGGTTTGGATAAGTGGCCTGTAATTGTGATGAACACCATGTTTTCTTTGATATGTTTGAGAATAGATTTGTATGTGGTATTGTTCAACTGCATTACGGCTATGATTAAAAGAAAGTTTAGCATTTTAAACTCGTTAATTTGCCGAGCTACACATGAGAATGAGATTGTATCACTAATGAAATTACATTTTCAAATATTATCTTTGAATGTATTCATTACGAAGGCACTGATGACACCTTTGGCCATATGGATGATGTGGTGTTTCACGGAGTGTACGGCAAACTTGTATATAGTTTATGAATTCAAGTCGGATAAAAAATTTTTGCATGTATTTTTATCTATTTGCTGGGTATTGTCAGTTGTGGTGAAATTTTCCGGAACAATGTGGCTGATAGGAGCAACATTTGAAGAGGTAATGAGTAAAAAGTACATAGCTTTAATCATATTTATAGAATAATATATTCAACAATGCCAGCCAATATGCTTCACAATAAATATCAATGGATACTTGTAAACTCAGTACAAAACTTGATCTCAAGAAATCTGCATGGAAATCTATTCAGAATTCGTAGCAACATGCTTCTGAGAGTTTCCCAAATGCCATCCCGAATTCTTTCTTGAATTTCCTACGAGGTTTTCCCTGTAATTTCTTCCTAATTTTTTTACACAGTTTCTTAGTTTTTTTTTCCGCAACTTTTCCCAGAATCCTTTCTTAAATTCCTGGTGGTTTGTCGGAGTTTCTTTGTGGATTTCTTCAGGAATTGCTCTCAAGATTCCATCCAGGAATTTTCCCGGGTTTGCTCACTGAGTTGCTTCCGGAATTTTATGGTGTTCCTTCCGGGATTCCTGAGAGTTCACGTCATTCGCCAGACGCGATACGCGAGACAAGACATAACACTTATCGTTCACACTTAATAAAAATCACCGACTTCGGTATTATTTTACCGAAATTTCAACCATTAAGTTTTTTTACCGGAAAAATTCTGTGACGTTTACCGAACTTCGTTAAAATTTATTTTACCGAAATTTGGTATTTTTTACAGAATTTCGGTAAAAAACCATAACCGTACGCTCAGCAGTTGAGATTTCAGTGAAATTACCGAACGCGATTAGCTGTGTTCTTACAAACGTCAAAGGTTTAAAATTACCTTTGTTGTCGACCGGTTGCGGGTGCGATGTTACCCATCCTCGGAACGATGTCCGATTCTGTGAATGTCGTGTACCTAGTTCTTACGTTAGCAAAACAAACCAGTAAATGATACTCCTGAGAGTTGTTCCCGTGATTTCTTGCAGAGGTTCTAGGGGGATTCATTCCAGAAACCATAACGAAATTCTCCTTCCATCGGGGATTTAGTGGGGATACAATTCCTTCGGGGATTTAGTGGAGTTAATCACTAGATTTCTCACGTTGTTTCTATCGAAATTTCCCTCAGAGGCTTGCAGAGTTCCTCCAGAAATTTTCCTTATATTTCCACCCCAGATTACTCCCTATGAGATGTCCCAATTTTTCTCGGAATTTCCACCGGAGTTCCTCTTGTTATTCCATCAGTTCTTCTCGGAGTTCCTCTCGAGATTTTACCAGTTACCAGGATTCATTCCGACATTTCTTCGGGAGTTTCTTACTAAGAACTTCGTTGGCTATCCCAGGAGGTATTCCGAGAAAACCTCCTGGAAAATTTAGGCAAGAGCTCTCGGAATATTTAATCTGACTCTGTTAGTATTTAATAGAGAAATCCCAAAGGAACACCCGAAGGAATCCCGGGGCCACATTCGGTAGGGATTCTGGGAAGAACACTGGGAGAAATCCTGCAAAAATCTGTAAGAGAAATCTTAGAACAATCACAGCAAGAACTCTTCCAAACAAGTACGCGGAAAAGCCTGGAAAAACTACTGAAAAAATCGGAGGTAAAACTTTATGAGAAATATTAACAATAGCTCCTATAGATATCTCAAAAGCAACTCTGAATGAACCCTGGATGAATTATAAAAACTCTGAGAGACATCTCGGGAGCAACACCGGAAGGAATCTCCAGTAGAATTTCAAGAGAATTCACAAAATAAACTTTAAGAAGCATCCCGGCAGAAACTCTAGACGAAAGTTCATGATAATTTCGTGAAGACATGACAGGAGGGACTCCGAGAAAAATCCAGCAATAGCAATAGCGGGAAATCCTTTGGAAGGAATTCCGGGAGGAGCTCCTGCAGAAAACCGATAAAAACTTATGAAGAAAGAAAAATCATTGGGAGAACTTTGGTAGAAATCCCAGGAATAACTCCAGTAGAAATTCTGGGAGAGATTGTTCGCAATGCTCTAAGAGAAATCTCGGGAAAAAATCCAGAGAAACTCCCGGGAGGTACACCGGAATGAATTTCTGAAAATAGACAACTAATTTTTGAACTGTCATATCTCGGAAACCAGTGAACCGAATCGAAAGAAATTTTTAACGTCCATCAACAATATAGTGATAGGTGCTTGATACGACGTTATAAAATGTTATATTTTCTCGCGACGAATAAAGTTATGCCGGTTTGACATTTTCACCCGTATAGAGGAAAATAAGTCAAATTTACAGTACCACACAAAAATTACAAAATGTTTTCTTCCTTTAACCCAAACAGGCTCTAATATATCTTATTAGAGCTATGTTGAGAACAGAAAGAAAATCTTTGGATATCAAACTAAAATTTAATGACATTGATGTAAAAAAAAATACATTTTTACGAGAAAGATCCAAAAAGTATCAGTGCATCATAACTTTTTTCAACATTCAAAAAGAACCTATGTTTTAATAACTTGTGAAGCAATATATCAATTGTTGATAAACGTTCAAAAAAGAGATGAACCAGCGTAGGACTGAAAATCTCTATAATAAAGTAATAATAATAAAAGTTCAAAATTTCATTCAATTCGGTACATTGCTTTCCGAGATATGACAGTTTAAAAACTAGTTGTCTAAAAAAATAGTGTTTTACGAGAATAGTTCTCACTTCACGAAAAAGATTAACCAATCACGCTAAAATTTGTACCAATGATGCACGCACATATAATAGGTTGACAAACAGTCAAAATTTGAGAATTTTTGATGCACTCTATGAAAAATTACAGCATGTTGATTTTTTTTGTTGGAGAAAAAAAGTTGCCTATCCCAAACATTTTGGCCACTCCCTGTATTTCAGGCTAAAACAGTGTTTATTCAATTTTAGTATGGAAAATAAGCTGAGCCAAAATTTCTCCGATGGAATATTTTTCAAATTTATAATTTATACGATATAGTAAAACTTTTAACATTCTGTGAATAAAAATCCGAGGTACATGGAAGTTTGATAGTAATTGAAATTTTGATACCATGTACTTTATGGAAGACATCCTGGATATATATTCCGCATGATTCCTAATTCAATAAGAAATCCGTATATGAAAAAAATATTTGAGGTTTGCGGTTGTATTGAAGGAAATGCGTTAGTATAACGTTTCTATTAGATTATCACAATAGAAATTAGATATTTCACAATAGAAATAGGGCGTAATATTCCCATCTAATCACGCAAATTCCCATTTTCGTCAATAATATCATCCAGCTATTTTAACGTTTTACTTACACAGCCTAAATTATTCATAATTCATCGCAAGTAACGACATCATGCTCCGGAAGGGTCGTAAATCAATCAGAACGCAAAAGATTTTCGGCAGGATGCCATCAGTGTCGTTACGACGGTGCCTTAATCCTATCATAACCCTAAATAACTGGCTGGGCTTCACGGGCATTGAAATCCGTCAGGATGGATCCTTACACGAATCCAACTTGTACATTGCGAACGCGTTAGTGAATTTGGCTCTGACTGTTGCTTCGATGGGATGGAGCGTCGTGCAGTTTTTCAAAGGACTATCAATGATTATGTACAGCAACAGTATCATGTTTGTTTATACGGACTTTCTGGACGTAGTTATGAGCTTTACCCAGTACCTCAGTGTGATTGCCAACGGCCTGCTACAGAAACGATCGACCATGCTTGTGATATTGGCTTTAGAAGATCTTGATGATTCTATAACATGTGTAACGCGGATTCGGATCAACTACGGAATTGTTAAAAAAGGAATCAACTGTGCCCTGTGGATTCACAGCACGTTTATTGCTGTATTATTAGCGTATTTCTTTGTACGCACTTTTCGCAATGGCTTAATGAGCATTGAAGAATTTGTTCAAAATATAATGTTTGTTTCAATAATGTACACAACTTATATATACTTTTTGCTGTGTATAATGATATCACGGGCATTGCAAGTACAGTGTTCAACTTTGTTGAAATTTTTCACTGTTAACAAAAAGCTTGCTAACGATATAACGATTATACTGTACCTAACAGTCATAGGAAAATTGTATCCATTTATCCAATCATTCAACAAGTGCTTTGGATTACCATTGTTGTTACTGATAATGCTTACATTTGTGAAAGGATTTCTCGCGATTTTCTATGGTGCACAATCGCTAGTTTTGAGTGCGTATATAAACGGTTTTGAAGACCTAGGTCCCTTCTTCATAATAAGCTACGGCGTCTGGGTAGGCTTCATCGTGTTGTGGATGGTGGCAATTGTTACGATTTTATCAAGTACAATCGACAAGGTAAAGTTTTCCAGAAATTTCCAGTTGTTTCACAATAAATTCAATGTCAATTATTGCATAGTTGAAATCCCTTGACAAATGGTTGAATCGAAAAGGCAATATATTTTACAATTTTACCAAGATTTTCAACCGTTGGGTTCATCAACGATTGTAATTCGCTTTCAAAGGAGAAACCTACATTTTTGTGATGCTCCTTTGCTATTTTATTTTTAATGAAAAAATGCCATTCATTCAATGTAGACAAATATTATTATAGAATAAAATTAGTATAGAATAAACAGTTGAGCATATCAGCATATTTAACATTACATCTATTTAAAGATATCCCAACTACAACTGCACATTTTCTCCATTTTATTTCTCAGGCCAATGAAACTGCCCTTTGTACTAGGCACTTCGATGACTACAGCATGAAGAACACCAAGATCACCAAACAGATAAACAAGTTTTTGCTGAAAAACTTACACCAAAAGAAGAAGTTTTCCGCCTACGGATTTTTTGACATCGATAACAGTGTGATTTATACGGTATAACCAGCTAGCCTGGAAAAATTTTGCACGAGAGATTAAACTGACACGCTCGATCTGTAATCTTTTTTGACAGGTATTCAGCTCCATCATCACCTATCTTGTGATACTGATACAATTCAAACAGCTGGAGAACGATCTGACGCAAGGTGGTAAAACTGGAAACGTTACGGAAGGCTGATGGAATGAGCTCTCAATGGGTTATGATAACATTATTACTTTCTTTATTTCAACTTATGAAAACTTGTAATTGTAACTTTTTAAGGCTTTTCCGGTAATTTTCTAATGCACCTAATCTCTACGATAGAAAACCGAAAAAATGGACAAAATAAGGAGTTGTAAAATGCGTAATTTGAAAGGAAATAAAAGTATAGTTCTAAATCGATCACACTAGAATAGAAAAATTGTCAGATTTAAAAATAGCACATAAAGCCATAAAACAATGAAGTTCGTGCCCGTCAAACATTTGAAGTATTCGTTTTGGTTTTATACAGTCAAACAAGCACCATCATTATATGGTGCATATCACATTGTGCAATAATCATATAAGCTTAATCGATAAGATATATCTCAGCTTCTCTGAGCTATTTTATAATTTCAGTATAATTGTACGAATTAGGTTAGTTGTTGTAGTACGATGGTTTATAAAATGTGTAGCGTCAGAAAAAATAAATGGAATAAAGGCACAGAAAACATCAACTCTCCATGTGGAGATCTCTCGCCCAAGAAAGCAAATATTGAGCACTTACCGTATCTACAATGTTGTTAGCACCGAGCGCCTTGTTCACGTAAAACCGGCGCCATTTTTTGTACTCAGCCTTTATAACGTTGCACTTTCGCTTCCAATATTTTCCTTCGAGTAGGATTGCCTGTTTCGAGAAGTAGGAAAGTGTGTAAAACATCTAATAATTTACTGTATTGAACCTAGGAGTTTGAGGATATCTTACCTGAGGCGTGTTGTGTACGTCTACGTCTAATGGAGATGCAAATTGACAGACTAGAGTTTTTCGTTTCATAATAACTGGAAAGAAAAATAGAAACAATCACACAATTAACGTCAACATATTTTTTAAAGTGCAGTCAATTAGTTTTAAGTCATATTGTTAACAGCGACACGGCAAAATTTACATTCATTATTATCTAAACATATTCACAGATTATTAAAAGAAGATGTAGCAGTTTTGGCAACTGAATAGAGTCATCATGAGTTTAAAACTAATTAAGTGTATTATTCATAATGATATTTCAAAACATACGAATAAATGGCAAAAGTAATTGTGAAATTAGGCTCAGTGTACCAGTTATGGCTATAGTACCTCAAATTCGCCATAGTTGATTTTCAACCTTAAAAGATACAAATCAACAAGAAAAAAATCGTGAACAACAGATCACGATCACAAAAGATGATTGCAATCATTCAAACTTCACAATTTGCTCAAATTATGGTAGAAATAAATCATTATCCTTAACTTTTCGGTTTCCTTGCACCCTATTTCGCCATAGTGTACCAGTTATGGCAAATCCCATAAGGAATGCATGTAAATAGTGCGAAGTGGAACCCAAATTAACAAATGTGTCCATAACTGGTACAGGGTTCCTATCATTGGCACACGCCGTAATAAATACTAAAAGTAGTTTTGGCTCCGTTTTTATATTTTTCCTGTAAAGTTTGAAAACTAATCAATCATTTGACTTATTGTTTACATTCGTCTGTCTTCTTCTTATTTTTGTAGAAATAGTTTTTCTTAGGTGGTGCGATAACTGGTACAGGCACCCTATATTTCATTTTTTTATGTCGAAGAGTAAATTCTGGGTTTTACTTTTTGAAATTTCACTAAGAGTTCATCCTAAGAGTCGCCCAGATGCTCATTTTGATATTACTACAAGAATTATTCCGGAGTTTTCGTCAGAAGCTCCTATTATATTTCATCTAGGATATTTTTTTTCATTCAGAAATTCCCTTTGAAATTTCTCCATGAGTTCCATTTAGGAACCGCAGAATTTCTTCCTGAGATTTCTTCAAATAAATTTCTGAAATTCCATCATGAATTCTTCAAAGAGTCCCTTTTGGCATTCCTCCAAGAAATTCTTCTGGGATTCATCCATGGATTTCTCCAGGATATATACGTAGTTTCTTTGGAGATTCCAGCAGGAGTGCTTTTCATCCTTTCTTGGATTTCTGCAAAATCTTCTGCTTAATTCCTTCCAAAATTTTCATTTCTCCAAGATTTCCTACTAGGTTTCCGCCCAGGGTTCCTTGCTGAATGAGTCCATTCCAGCAATCCTCCAGGAGTTTGTTCTGGGCCGTAGATTTCCAGTAATGCTTCTGAACCCTGAAGTAATGCTTTTCCGAAGGGAACCAGGGTCCCTGTGCACCTCTGATACTGTACAATGCTGGTCAGCCGAGTCGGTCAACAGCTAATTTAACAACTGTTCACGGGCGTCGAAGCCTCACTAAGGCGACGAGAGATATCACAGAGGGGACGAGTGTGTTATGCAAATCCTCCTGGATTTTTTGAGGACAGCCTTAAGAAGTGTCTGTTGATATTTTAAGAGAAATTCAGAACTTCAAAATTGTTTAAGTTTTTTAAATCTTTTTATATAGTTATCAACGAAAATTATTTTGAATATCTTCGACATCTTCTTAGAGGGTTCGAAAAGTCGGCACATCTAACAGCCATTTTTTGGGGGAGAATATGTGCTTGCTGACTGTTTTGGAGAAACATCTGGTTTTCTATTCCTTAATCCTTTGGAGACGAATTTGTCATATTAGCCCAGCCGAGAAAACTGACCTTTACAAACGTGGTCTAGACCAGCGAGGTTGCATCCAAAAATACAAAAATACCGTTATGGGGAAAATATTGAGCGAATTTTGGTAGAATATTGTCTTGCTTGATGTTGTCGTTTCAGGAGTTGGCTTGGAGAAAAGTTATTAGATTAGGTCTTTCAAGGGCTTGCAATATAAAACAGGGAAGTATAGATATTTCGATACATATACAGGCATACCTCGATAGTACGTACACCACCGCTTCGTTCGTTTAGTGTACGTACTATCGAAACGTACGTACTATCGAATCACAAATTTTGATTTCAAATTTCATTTTCAAATCAAAGAATGTTATTTCTAGAACGTCAGGATTGCCAAAAAAAAATACATGTGGCCTAAGGAAAAATTGGAAAAATCTTCTTGTGCTCTGGGGATGCTTCGTAGAGGCATCTCGTCCCTGGGAACTTATATTGTTTTTATTTGAATTATCTTTTAGAACCATCCAAACTGGTCTAGATATAATTAAATCGATCAAGATCAGTTATATCTTGTTATAGAAACATTCTAGAAGTATTTTTTCCTGCAATATTTATTGCCGTGATCTTTTAAAAATCTTCTGAGCATTGCTCCTTCTAGGACACCTCCAAGAGTTTATTTTTTTTACGAGAAGGGATTCCTAGAGGTATGCCGGAGCTCTTGGAGGAATTCAAGGAAAAAATATTTGATAAATCTGTAGGAATCTCGCAATGAATTTCTGGAAGAATCTTGGAATGAATTCATGGAGAAATCCCGGAACGAAATTCCTGGAGGTATTCAGGAAGAAATTCCTGAAGAAATCCTGGAAGCCCCGAAAGTATTACAGAAGAAATTTTTGGTGAAGTTTCGGAAGGAATCTCTGGAGAAATCTCTGAAAGAGATCCAGGAATCTCATTAGGAATCGCAGAAGAAACTCCTGGAAGAATCCTTAAGGAATCCCAGAAAGAATTCCTGAAGAAATCTCGGAACCAATACCTAGAGGAATTTCGGAACTGAAAGAAACTTGAAACTTGAAGAAATCCCTAAAGCAAGCGAGAAAGCGAAACGTCTTTCCCTGAATCCCGCAATTCGGGTTCACCCAGAAACAATTGAATTGGTATAGCCTATAGGGCAATACAAGCCACGGTTGCTAAAGAGTTTTTTTTTATGTTTTGTGGCCTTTTTGTTCGTTCGGACTTCAAGAGATTTCTTCCAGAATTTCTCAAGAAGTCCCCAGAATCCTCCAGGAATTTCATCCGAGATTCTCCGAATAGTTTCTTCTAGGATGTCTCTGGATTTATTTTATTGGTCTTCCAGATGGTATTCCTGGAAGTTCTAGCAACTTCACCCAGAATTTCTCTAGGAGTTCTTTCGGAAATTGCATCAGGAATTCTTACCGAGATTCCTTCAAAAACTCCTTGCAACAATCCGTAAGGATTTATTCCTGGAATTTCATACGAGATTCTTCCCGGAGTATTCAAGAATTCCTTCTGAAACCCTTCCAGAAATCCTACAAGATCCCTGATAAGAACTTCATTCAGTATTCCTCCAAAAGCTTCTCCGAGATCCCTCCAGGAACTTATTCCGGTTTTTTTTTCGGAAGCTACTTCTGATTCAAGTATTCCTTCTGGGATTCCTACAATAATTTCACCAGGTAATCTTTCTGGGATTTTTTCCAGGATTCATCCGGAAATTCCTCCGGGATTTCTCCGGGAATTTCTTCTAGGTGACTGTCAGGAATTACTTTTCAGGAACTTTTACCGGGATTCCTCTTAGAGCTTTTTCTAGGAATTCTTTCAGAAACTGATTCCGGGATTTCTTCGGGAACTTTTTCCAGGAATCATCTAGGGACTCTTTTTTGGTCTCTACCAAGAGCTTCGTCAGGAATTCCTGCAGACACTTCTGGAATTCTTTCAGATGTTTGTAATGGAAATCGTCCTGGAGTTCATTATGAATTTTTGGAGTATTTTGTTTATGGAATTCCTCATGTAGTCTCTGTAGGATTTTCTTGAATAAACACAGGAAAAAGCAACTTAGTTATAGCTCCCTCCTAGAGCAATTCTAGAATAAGTTTGTGGAGAAACCACGGAAGGAATACCTGGAAGAGTTTCAGGAAAAATTACTTAGGTAATCCTAGAAGGAGTAATGCTGAAGGAATTTTGGAATTGATTTCTACAGAAATCCAGCAATCTCTGGAAGAATCTCAGGGAACTTCCTGGAACAATCATGGCAAGAGCTTTTGACGGAACCCCAGGCGGAACCTCTTGAGGAATCTCAGAAAAAAAAACTCCTGGGAAAACCCCAGAGGAAACTTCTGAAGGAATTCTAAATAAAATTTCGGAAGAATTTCATTAAGAGCTTACGGAATCCCATAAGAAAGCTCTGGAACAAATTTGTGGACAAACCACGAGGGGACTCCCGAATGGCATTCTTGTGGAATCCCAGAAGGAACTCCATGAGGTGAGCCACCAAGCCACCATTTAGTTATAAAACAGCACATGCACGAAAACCCCCCATTTTGAATTAAATCCAACCACTCATGATAAGCTGGCATTTTTTTAATGCGAGAGCTGACTTTTTTTTTTAGTCTGAATCGTAAACAACAAAGCCACGAAATGTCAAAAACTAAGAACATTTTCTTTAGCAACCGCGGCTTGCAGCACCCTACGGTACTCAAAGTTGCTCAACCCTTTAATACCCAATTTTTTTATTTTCATCTATATCTATATCATTTTTCGTCATCTAAAATCGATTTAAACATGTTTTGGAAGATGATTTTTTTTAATTCTCGATTTCGTGATTTTCGATTTTAGATTTTTCTAATTTTTATTTTTGAACATCCCCACACTTTTATATTTTTCCTGGAAGCTTATTTGGGATACGGATTTTTTGAGACGGAAAATTTTGAGATTTTATGATTATTGTTGAAATATTTCAATTTATTTTTTTTTTCATGTGGAAATTTAAAATATGTTAAATGTTGCGAATCAATACCGAATAAACAAAGACTTCTGAAAGGTGACTAAAACATCAATTTTTCAATGATTAAAAAAAAATGTAAATACGTTTTAAAATACATCAAAAACCATTTTGAGATATACAGAACAGTCTTAAATATCAGCCAAAAATATGAAAATTTTGATTTTCCACAAAAAAAAAATTACAAAAATGCTCAAACTGTACCCCGTCTAAAGGCGGGGTTGGGTATTAGAGGGTTAAATATCCGAACTCATGGAAAACTGTTGAATATTTCGTCCCCTTAATGCTAGAACTAGGTAACTGGTTTTGCAAAATCGCGAGCAATTTGTTTACATCTGAACATTCACCACAATAAACAAAAGTTTGTCGATTGAAACTACAAAAACACATACTTTCCAAAACGAGTTACCTAGTTCTAGCATTAAGGGGGCGATTTTATAAGTACCGCAAAAAAAACCTGAATTGTTGGAAAACGAAAAAAAAAATAAGTGAAGTAAGTGAAGTGAAATCAATGGTTTGGATAAGTAACTTGATTCATGTTTTGGAGAGCAATCTTCGCCGAGAAATTTAGTTTTTTTATTACCACACAAAATAGAACCACCATGTGCCTTTTTGTTTTATTACAACGTTCTATTGGTAAAGAAAGCGTTTAGTTAATAACTGTGCATTGTGCAAGTGCTTTTAGACCACTAAGCTGAGAAGCACTCCTCCCCATTTGGGATGTAACGCCAGAATGATGATGCCAGATATTATGACTGGCAGAAAATGTCTCTGTAAAGCGAAAATTCTGCAATAAATTCATCAAACGTATTCGTTCATGCCTTTCATTTCGCAACATTTTAAAACTGTTTATTTACTGAAAATCCGTGTTATAGGAGTCTGCATAACACAAACTCATAGTATCGGAGTCTCTGCTATACGTCTACTAATGATTCGAACTCATTTTTGTAGATTAAAAAACTAAATTTTGGTGTACGTACTATCGAGGCAAAATGTACGTACTATCGAGGTACGCCTTAAATTAAAAATATCATTTCATACTAGTTTTTCTTTTGGACTCCTTTGTATGCGAGAGTTTTTGGAAGTTGCGAGAATGTTGGAATGTATGTTATTTAAAGAATTTGTAACTGCTCCAAAAAAATGTGATATTAGTACTCAATATGCTTCCGATCAGTTTATTGAATGGAAGAAAAATATATTCGTAAAGTGAACAACTCAAGAAATTAAAGTATGATATTTACCAAGCGATAACGCCTCTTCTGGCTTCTCTTGTATCTGGTGCGCCGAATCACGCAAAATTCAGGAACTTTTTTACCCATTTTGTACAACATATAAATTGTTTTTGATTGTTTCTTCTTAACACAAGCCACTATCACAGCCCTCACACAAGATAGTTTGACGATACTTAATCTACTACTTAAAACTAAACGCGTTCAAATTCTACGAAAGCTATGCTCTCGATAGTATGGTCGTTCAAAACACGTGTTGAAAATGAAAAAAAAAACACGTAAACACCCCGGCACCGCACTTCCGACTTTCCCAACGATGATCTCACGATGTTTGGTTTTATTAGAGCACTTGTGTGTAAAAAAAAAAAACAAATCAATCGAACAATCACAGAGCGGCGGCTACTTGGTGTCGAACGAGAATCACGCGTTTCCTAGGCACACCTCCTTCCGTACAACAAACCGGACTGTTACTGAACGGAAAGCTCCGTGTGCCGCACTTGAACCACGGAAGATTGTGAGGTTTCCTGCTTTTTGCAACTGTACTTTTGAGCGATTAGAGACAGTGTATAAGCGAGGTGTGCGTGACGGTATCAGCAAACCCGACAGATTTTCTTTTCTGAAGTGAGGACATACAAAAGTGGCATCCTATACAAACGGTACACAATAGCCCGCTGATAACGATGCCGGCCGTGGCGGTATCAGCAGCAACGGCAGACGTCTGATTCGGCCCGGAGATGTCTGAGAACGGCCGCTTAGTGCAGGAGCAGGCTGATAGTTTGATGAACTTGAAAAAAAAATCGCAGTTCCATGTTAACGGGTTTTAATTGAGACTGGAATTTCAAAACAAAAACGTCTGGCCAACCAGACATTGAACATCGCACATATGTAGGCGCTTCTATCCTACGGAGTCGGTTCAGGCCATGGAGACGCATGGTACTTTGTGCATATACCGCCCCTGTAATTTGTTCTTCGATTGCATGACTTGGTGAAATTCATTAAACGATATCTGGATTTTTGCGTTGTAAAAACACGTTTTATGATATCCGTAATGCGATATTTCAGAGCACTTGTTGAATTGTGAATCATCAAGTCATAGGTACCGGATGCAACTGGATTACATTTTCGGTCGATTCAATGAAATGTTTGGCAGTTAAGAAGCATAATCTGTGTGATGTTTTTTTTTATTTTCATATAAAATGGTCTAAAACATCTTCTTCTACTTCTTCTTTTTCCTGGCGTAACGTCCCAACTGGGACGTCCAAAGCCTGCTTCTCAGATTAGTAATCAATGAGCTCTTCCACAGTTAAAAACTGAGAGTATCCTTCTGCCAATGATCATTTTCATGTTTATTGTGTGGCAGGCACGAAGATTCTTTGCCCCAGGAAATTTACATTACGAAAAGTTCCTGGACCGATTGGAAATCGTATTGCTAAGTGTACACGAAGAATCGATCGAAGGTTCAGAAACATGTAAATATATTATACGTATGTTGAACACTTATATTTATATCAAAGAAGACAATTTTCAAATCAATTCTAATCCGCATTCTGAAGTTTATATTACTTGCGATCAGCACCTGTACAAATACAATCTTATCAACAAAATGCTCTTAAGTTTTTGCCAGACATTGTAGAGAGCAATGCCATGTGAGTGGCTAGCTAATTATCAGTGCTTTCTGTCAGTTTTAAGCCGCTACCATGTGTTTGGGTGTTATCAACCGGCGGAGGGTGTGTTTGACTGCAGTGAAGTGCTTTGTTATTTATAGGGTGGCTGTCTACAGTTGGCTATTAGTAATCTCCGAACTTTTCCCGAACAGTTCGCGTTCTGTATGTTGATAAGAATTCCTTCAGAACGCGCTCCTTTTTGATCTTAAAACTGCACCGTCTTCGCCCTCAAATATATTAGGGGGTTTGAGTTCAGCTCATTACTTTGTTACGCAATATAACACGTAAAGTCGCTGATGAAAGATTCGACATTTCGGTATTGAAAACAGTTTTCATCCTGCTGCTGACGTGTACACTGTGGTGCCAAGTCAGATGATGGTTCTTGACTTTTAATTATCTTGACATGATCTGCCACAGATTTGACGTTCGACTTTATCATTGAAGGAAATTCAAACAGTCAACCAAGTAAAGCGGGAAGTTGTTCAATCATATAGGGGAAATTACGTATTTTCGGCTGTTTTGTTCTCTTCATCGTTTTTTTTTTTTAAATCTGTTGATCTCAAAGTTGGCCTCAAATCCTTCCCAATCAAGCTGAGTTATACAGGGTGCGGCAGGAAAAAATGCGAAAAGTTCAAGGTACTATTACACGCTAAATATGGAATATATACGACTATTTTTTCATGACAGTGTATCGGTCAATGTCTATATTCTAGCACTGAAAAATAAAAATTAACATATTTGATGTTAAACATGTGATAATGTAGGCCTAATAAGCGGATATCAATAAACTGCGCGCCCAATGGTCATTAAACAAAATGACTATAACAGTAACAAAATTAGCTCAAATTCGATGAACAACCAGACCACACTGATCCAGAGCCATGTAGTTTCACATACCAGATGAAATAAGTACATATATTTGATGATATTGTAGAGAAAATCAAAAATTTTGTTTTATCAGATGCGAAATTTAGCGACCTGTGTGATTTTCTGCGGTTTGAAAATTCTGGTTGTCTTCATCTTCAGGCGCCACCCTGTAAAGGTTAGTGACCAAAATGGGAAATTTTTTAATTAACTTTTCAGAAAACTAGCCTATTATAGATCATGGAACGTTGAAACATAGATTGGTTAATGTCAAATGGACGAAAATGAGGTTTGAAGTTTAAAAACACTTTCGCATTTTTTCCTGCCGCATACTGTATGCCCAAAATTTCACGAAAACCCCCCCATGACGAAGAGAACAAACCTGCCGATAATACCTTTTGTCATCCTATCAACTTAGATTCTTGTCAAGAGTATCAATACACTAGCATGATCTCTATCCCGTGATAACTGTCAGCATAATCACACTTCGCAACGAGAGATTGTCTCAAACAGGACAATGTTTCTGTAGAGAGTCTTGCAATACGATTTTAGAAAATTCACTTCGGATTTACAAACGTTGTTCAATTGTAATAAACGAATCATCAAATCATTACATATTATGTTCATACTAATCTTATTTGTGAATGCAACATACGCAACACATGAATGTTTCCTGTTCAGTCCTGAATGCTGGGCAGTGTGCTAGGAGAAATACAGGTTTTGGGTATTTAGATATAGCGCATTTAGTTCACCACTGGACTATCGCACTAGTTTTCAAGTGTGCGAAAACGCAAATAAAAGTGCGCGATTGCATCCAATCGACTCGGTGTCCTCAGAGCACTTATTCAGCATACATCAAAGTATTAGTGCGCCGAAGACATCAATTTGATTTGATGCAATCGCGCAGTTTTATTTACATTTTCGCACTTATGAAGACTCAGTGCGCAGTCCAGTGGTGAACTAAATGCGGTATACTATTAATATTGACAGATACATGTGTAGAAATAACTACAGCTTTTCGTTATGGAAATTTCCTTGACTTCCTTGGGTATAAAGTATCTTCGTGCCTGCTATACGATATACACATGCAAACTGTCATTAGAAAAGATAGCTTTCAGTTCATAACTGTGGAAGTGCACATAGAACAATCTGTGAAGCATGTTTTGTCGCAGTGGGGACGTTACACCTCGAAGAACAAAATGTAAAGAAAGTTGCAGAAAATTGCACTTTTTGAAATTTATTTGTATATCAAATGCTTTGTGAAATATCGTAGCCCTTCGAAGAATGATATCCCTACTGGAACTCAGCCTTCTCGCAACTTCAGGGTTGGATAGCGAATGAAAATTCAAAATAAAATTTTAATTTTCGAGGATATAACCAACATCTGATCGACAGGTATGTTATAACTCATATTACCCGAACTGGCTCCGTTTCCACTTCAAAGCGTTCTAAGCCGCAAACAACACCAACACTTAAGGTTGAAGGATTCGTCATTGACATTATCGTCATCATTGAAATTTCGAAAGCAGTTTTCTCGTTTAAAACTGAAATTTTTGCAGAAAAAAAGTATTCACTGTTTCGCGTGTGGAGAATGAAGCGCAGTGAATACATTTTCAATGCAAACATTAAAGTTTTGAGCGAGAAAACTGCTTTCGTATTTTTAATTATGGAATCCTTCAACCTTAATACTGGGAGCCGAGATGAGGTGTGCGAATTAAAACTCTGCGCGCCACACACGCTGCTACTAAACAGCACACCCTACTAGAAAGAGGTGAGTATGTGCAATCGGTAGTGTGTTTTACACTTACTTTGCGCTGGAGGCACTTGTCTCTTGTGCTTGGCACTGTGCTTCACTCTTCGCAAGATTGGTGTAAGTTCTAATCAAATGATCCATCATTTGTAAGTGCTTTAATTTTTATAAGCGTTTTTTTTGTTGAAAGCATCAAACGAATGCACAGTGGCAAGCACAGTCCCAAGCACTGTGCATAACTCTCTGCGTCGTAAAGAGTAGAGCTAGTGCTACGATTTGTCTCTCGCACAGTTACAAAATGCTCTCACTCAAAAGTCTCCGTCTCTCGGCAGAAACGGGAGGCAAGCACATGAGATTGTGTGAAACACAGGCTTTTTTCGCACCGCACTGTGCATACCGACAATCCTGACTGGGACAGGTTACACTAGTAACGGAAAAGCACGCGTATCCCAAAAAATCATATGAACCCATGGAGAAATTCATATAGGAATTCTTGAAAAAAATCTTTGCAGGAATATCTGTTAAAAATCCCATAGAGAAACCTCTAAGGAAAAATCACTGTAAAAATCTTTAATGATATTTCTGAAGGAATTACGAGACGATCTGAAGGAATATCTGGACCAATTCTAGGAAGAATCCTAGTAGGAATGGCTTGAGAAATTCTAGAATCATTTCCAGGAGGTTTCAAAGTAGAAATTGCTAGAGGAATTCCAGAATCAATACAAACAGCTATTCCTGTAAAAATACAAAGAAGAAATCCTGAAAATCCCCAGAGGAGCCCCCGAGAAATCCATAGAGAAATTCAAATATATGGAAGAGCCCTGAAAAAATCCCCGAGGAATCCCTCGCTTTACTTTTTTTTTTGATAATTCCTGGAGGCAAAAATCTTGTACAAATCTTGGACAACGTCATGCAGAAATACCAGCAAGAATTTCTGGAGGATTTGCAGCAGGAGTTCCTGAAGAAATCCCAATAAACACTTCTGAAGGTATCTAAGGGCAATGCGTGAATTGTCCTGATGGGAAATGTCTGAAGGGATTTTAAGAACTTTTTAGAGTGATCCTCTGTAAAATCCCTCGATAAATCTCCGGTAGAATTTTTGAAGAAATCCCAGCACAAATTCCTTAAGGAATCGTAACAGGAACTCCAGAAAGAATCTTTAGGGAAACCCCTACACTATTTTGTGGATAAATTTACATCGTAATTCTAAGAGGAATTATTAGAGAAATCTGCGGAGAAATCCTTAGAGGAGTTCTTGTGTACTGGACACAATTACAAGTTATTAGAAGGCACAGGATGTTGCTCACTGACAAATTGAGAGATGAAATTTGTAAAAAAAAAATCGCATTCTGGTGGGATTCGAACACATGACTCCGTATTCGGTAGACCGGTGCTTTAATCAACTAAGCCACAGAACAAGTAACGATTCTGCGGAATAGAAAGCCAAACTGATTCCGAAGCCACACCATGAACACTCCTTTTATACAAGAATTGTCAATTAGAAACATTTTGTGCCTTCTAATTATAAGTTTTTCCAGCATGTTTCAGAGTTCTTGTGCTCTTGGAAAAAGTCTTGCAGGAATACCTACCAGCGAAAATTTCTGAAATTATTACAGGAGGAATGACTGGAAAACATATTAGAGAAATATCTGAAGGGATTCATATAGAAAACTTTGGATCTCAATAGCAACAATTTGAAAAAAATATTGGGGAACTATCTGAAGGAATCCATATAGAAATCTCCGGGAGAATTCCTGGTGGAACTTCCGGAGGATTTCTACAAGCACAATTTCTTAGAAGAAACGAAGCAGAAATGCCCTCGCAGCAAGAATTTCTGGAGAAATCCCAGCACGAATTTCGGTAAAGGTCCTTTACGTCCACTTTTTAAACGACGCATTTGCCTCACTTATTGGTGAGTACAAATCTGGAGATCCGTCAATCAAAGTGGGGTGAAAAAATTATTCGATGTTCTTTGCAAGTGAACAAGCAACAAGCCCCTTTTCAGTTTTGTTGCTTTTCTAGATAGTCAGATTTATGCTCTTGAAATGTTGAATGAATTGATAGGCGGCCATTATGGTAGCCATCTTTGAACTTTAGCAACAGTGTCCTCAAGGGTTTATAATGGTGAAATACCTTAAAAAAAGTATTGGAGAAATCTCTGGAAGAATTTCGGCAGAAATTCCTGAAGCAATCCAGGCATGAATCTTAGCATATTTTTTTATAGAAATCCCACAGGATGCATCTCTGGAAAAAGGAGCATTTTTTTCATTTTTCATATTGGGACAGGATTTATTTAAAGAAGTGATTTCTTCCCCAATGTCATATGTTTATATTTATTTTATATTTTTATATTTTATATTTTATATTTATGAACGACGTTAGACGCTTATTCAGTTGCAGAGGTAAGTGAGAAACTTTCAGCCAATTAAAACGATATTAGTTTAAAAGGTTGAATACGATTTTCAACGAAAAAAAAAATGTTTTGGAAATCGATGAAAAATAAAAAAAAATTAGAAGCAATAGTTAGAACATCGCTTCCCAACTTTGGCTCTCGCGACCCCCCAGTCTGTTGTCACCCCGCTTTTCGTAGAACAATCACTGCGCGCCTGCAAACAGTTGGGGTCGCGAAACGAAGGTTGGGATACCATGCGTTGGAAGCATTTGACCTTCCTAGCAGAGGCGTCTCGTCGGTGTGTTCAACCAGTTCATTGCACAGGTATTCGATTTGGAAGAAAACAATTAGGAATTATTTCACCATCCCTTTGTCATTTTAAATTAACATAAATTATATGGATTGAATTGTATATAATCACAGAACTTAAAAAAAATGTTTTTACAAGACTTCAATACATTGCATCTCCGTTGGAACAAAAAATCTGGTGCGTACCACCCATCCCACCACTATAAGACAGTCGCCCAACCACCCACCGAGAAGCAAAACAAGCACACCGCACCGTATTGATTGATGCACCAAGAGGTAAGAAGAAGAGTTTTGACATCCAAGCGATGTGCCGTTTACATCCATCGACCAATCAGCGACGAGGATCTAATCGACGGCACACCGCTTGGATGTCAAAACTTCTTCTTCTTTTCGCTTGGTGCATCAATCAATAGTTCAACTTTTTCTGTTGAACAAGCTCTCATATATGAACGCCCCAACACACTGCAATAGGTCGGATGTTCGTATACGGCTGAAGGTGTAAATGTGTGAGATCAACCCGTTCTACAAGCGAATTTGAACAACGTTTGCTATCACATGCTGAGAGTCTCTCGTGCGCGTTTTTGTTTGACGCTAAAAATGATTCGCATAGGATTGAGTTTAAACTCATTTAAATCGCACATGACAATGCTTCCGCAGAAAACGGATTTTAGCAGAAAAACGTTTAATTACGTGAATATCGTCATTTTCTTATCCCAAAATCAAAAAGCGCTCTATGATTACAACTTAATTCTAACAGAACAATTTTTGCTAAACCGACATACCGCTGTGTGAGCCACTCTTACCGTGTTGCGTCAAAAAGCGCGGTAAACTTGCATGCAGCTTGGCGTCGGTGTGTCTCATCGTGTTCAACCTATAGATAGTAGAGTAAACATAGATCCGTGTTGATGAATCCGTTGTATCCAAACGAACTGTCAAAATCTGTATCCAAACGAGCATGACGTCACGATTTGAACAACATCAATGGAGCACATGACGTCATATTCAACTGTCGCACTCTTGAAAATTACTACTTACACGCTTGAAACATTTTAGTCAGCGGTGTCCGCGGATCTATGTTTACTCTACTATCTATAGTTCAACCCACCGGTTTGAACGAGAGAGAAAAAACGAAGGAAAAAGAGAGTCTCTCACCGTAATGCTTTCAATGCGCGTGGCTTGCGCATCAACCAACCATGCGTACCTGCTGCTGAAGCTGAATGTGCTTTCATTTGGCATGTTTTGCGTACATTATTCAGTGTTAATTAATTAGTTAAATTGTTATTAAACTTTTCCTAGCCGGGCTAGCTTGTATTGATCAACATATATTTAGTTATGTTCTGCTCCGCGAATGCGCTGAGAAAAAGCCACGCTTCAATATTTTTTGGCAAGAAATTTGAAGTGCTACCCATTTTCATTCTACACATTAGTTGTTTTCCGATAGAATGCGTTTGGGAACGTAAGATTAGTAATGGCACTGAGACCCCAGTTCCTTAATTTTCAAACAGAACTGAAAAACTTACTTTGATCGGCTTTAACATTGAACCAAATTAACCCAGATGATTGTAAGGATTAGATTGAATAAGGTCTATTTCAGAATCTTTTTCATTATCTGGAAAAGTAGTTTTATGATTGTATGTTTCGTTAATCACGTCAGACAGACATTCAAGCACCACAACATGGTGGCCATGCGAAGGATTTGTTGTTTGACGACAGCTTCCTTCCAGTAGTGGGAAGGGAAATAAACCCAAACTCCAAATATGTACCCGTATGTACCATGATAAGCTTAAACGATTGACGTTGGTAATCGAAAGGCCCCGAATTCATTTTGGCTCCAACAAATCTGCGATTATTCAGAAGAAAAGTGCACCACTTACAGTTTTGGAATGCATTATAATATATAATTCTCATCTCTCATACCTGTTCTTCAACATAAGTGTACCAAATTCCAATTTTGAATTTATCCTCAATGTTGAACAGGTCCCCTATTAGACCACGCGTCGCCTTTGCTTCCTAGGCTGCTTTGCAAATTTTGAGACTAGAAATCAGCTTTTTAGAGAAAAATAATAAAAAAAAGGATATGGTTTTTAGAAAATTAAAATTAAATGACATCTAACATAGAACCGCGATGAATATTACTTTCAGTGTATTTTTTTTTCTAATCGTCCTTCAAACATACTGGCACATTTTCAAAGACATCATTCCAATCCAACAAACCGTTTTCAAGTATCAATTTTTTGAAGATGAAATTCAGTTTTCTTTTTCATACGCTATTTTTAAAAGTTAAATGAAGAATTTTGCAAAACAAATAACATGGAACATATTTTCAGATAGAAACTCATATACTTAGGGTACGTGTGCCAACAGTAATCTCATGCTCCCATATCCCTTTCGTGACGAACCAGCACAATTGTGCTGTTGAGCGTTAGAAATTTCGCATATTTTTTCACCTGTTCAGATTTTGTTTTATGTGATGTAAACTGTTTCAATAACTCAGCCATTACTTATACTTGTTTGTGTGTAAAAAAACTTTTGTTTACGTTGCCTGTGAGATTCACCACAACAAGATATACAAAAAGTGGACAAAAACCGTAAAACATGAAAAAGTCTTGTCTGTCGCATAATTTTCATTTTCGTAGTCCAGGTAGTCAAAGCTAGAAATCGAAAGATAAAGAGTAGTTCTTTCAAATGAGATAAAATAATTGTTGTTTTGTTGGGAAATCTAAGAGTTCTGGAGAGCCAAAGTTGAGCCATTTTTATGGAGATTTCAATTTTTTGCGCTCCGTCACGAAAGGGATATCCATCCTATTCGGAAACAAGCGATAACGGCACCGATTGATTCCGTTTATTTCTGTTTTCATGCGTGCTCACTTCTAACAAAAATACAAAAAGTATGAAACAAAACAAACAACACTTTAAGCCTTGGTTTTTCGTAGGATAAATCATGCTTGATGAGGGAACCAAAACCCTATGTATGACCAAAATTTCGATTCGTGTATTGAGGTAAAAATGCTCATTATAAAAAAAATGTGCTGTTGTGTTGGAAACTTCATTACTGTGATACACTAACTTTATCTTTAATCTGACGTTATGTTTAAACAAGGACAGAATCAACTTCTCAGGTATGAACTCATGCACAATTTTTGAACGAGAGCTTTTTAATCAATTGATCAATTTTTATATCGTATAACAGGCACAAGAAAGTAAGTCTCCAACCAGGAATCTAGCCCGTTTGCCTTAGCATGGTCTTACTGAAAACCCATGGGTTTACCGTTTTTGCTATTGCAAATATCAAATATCCCTAGATGAAATATTTTCAACCGTACAGATTGGGAAACCGAAGATTCAAACCGACGATGCTAGGGAATAAAATATTTAGGATATTTTAGAACCAAGAGTCTAAATTTCATTCGACATGGTGGTAATACATTTGCTTTACAGTGCCCACTGTCTTATTGTTGACCGCCATATGTACATATATACATCATCTAAATAGATTTATATTCAAGCTGGCTTTTCCATAAAAACGATATGACTCATGAATCCATAAAACAATAACTAGTAGAACAATAAAACAAAAGCGGGATTATCCCGATATCACATCAGGACTACATAATCACTAGCAGTTCAATCGCCACAGATAATGGTAAAATCTCACAATTCATACAAGATATCAGACTTACATTGCATGTGCCAACATCTCCAGATAACGTTGTTCAGCCGAATTTTTTCCTTCCACCGCAGTCGGATGCCTTTGAAGGGGTTCCATTTTGGCGATGTTAGCTTTTGTCTGCAAAGATGAAAGAGAATATGGATATCTTGTTAATATTTTACTGCACGCTATCCGACACTCCGATAACACTCAACTGACAAAATTGGCGGCAATCAGCGCGTATTTAAGAGTTCACTACTAATTATACCGAACAATGTATCCATGGATCGAACACATGGACACCTGTGTGAATAATCAGATCGAAAGCTCGATGCTCGGTCTGTTGGTCTAATATTCTGCTTGATGTAAGTTTGTTCGAGCAACAAAACGCCTGCATGTAGACAGTTACAACCGTGTCGAAGTCCCACCACCCCTTAGAAACACGTGAATACTATCAACGATGACGTTTGAGCGAATACTACCATACCTATACAGAAAAGCCGACAACAACAATAATTAACAACAATGACGATCAATCCATCACTGCGCACTTGAACCACCACCATTTAAATTAAAAAAAAATGTATAGGTATTGTTGTTGCTGAAAGCTTCGTTTGTATAGGTATTTAAATTGCTAAAACGAACCCAGACACTAGACTGGAAACAACTAACTGCTACTAGTTTGATTGTAAGCACCACGTCCGCGCTGTGCCGCATGGAGGCAAGTCAAGACAGTCAAGCAATGGGCAAACAGCCGCCTGCTGTCGCGCCCCCTTTTCCGAGGGCTTACTTTATCCGGTCGGTGGTAGCGATCGCGTTGCATGTGAGGCACTAAACAGGGGAGCAGAGGTGGAGGAACAGAGAGTTGTTTTGATGTGATGATAGAAGAATTCAATATCGAGGAGAATGTTTAACCTTGAAATGCAGCGCCGTAGATGCTATATCGTAACAGGCAGCGACGTTGTATGTAGCAACATTATTATATTTTCATTATTCAAAGAGCACATGATGAAATGATAAATACATGAGGAAAATTGAAGCATATTATTACACAAAACGTTCATAGAATTTCTGTTCACTATCTTCGACAGTGATTCCCAAATTACTAAATTCGGCCCATTTTCTCAGTTCTTCAAATGTTTGGCAGTTCGTCTTCTATTCTCTTTGGCGTAACGTCCCCATTGCGACAAAGCCTCCTACTCAGCTTAGTGTTCTATGACCACAGTTATTAACTGAGAGCTTTATCTGCCAATGTCCATTTTGTATGCGTGTACCACGTGGCAGACACGAAGATACTCTATACCCACGGAAGTCAAAGAAATTTCCATTACGAAAAGTCCTTGGACTGACCTGGAATCGATTACGTCACCCTTAGCATGGATAATTTGCATACCAGTATCTCTCTACTTCTGCTTCGTTCAACGATTTCCAATAGAAACGAAGCATTTTTTCATCATTATTAAGGCTTGCAATACATTGAAGATGCACAACAAGCATTTAAACGGCTAGACCAACAATGCGACAATATTGAAAATACCTTTGGCTATCAACTTTAAAGTTTAGTCCATATTGAAGCATCTGACCTAATACCAACCGATCAGTGTTTATCGACTCGAAGTTACCGCTCGAAAATCTCTATACTCGTAGTGCAAGATCTTTATCCTATTCTGTTCAAGTAGGGACTAACCTATGTCGCATTGGGTGGATTGTCGCAACAACTGCAAGTTGAAATTCGTCAACATGCCAAATGTATTTTTTTTTTGTTATTTTTGATTTCTCGATCCAGGGCAAGATATGACGGAATGCGGTAGGCTTTGTAAAATAATTCAGCGGTCTCCAGGTAGGCTAGTGCTTAAGGCTATGTATCGCCAATTGTGTTCTAACAACAACTAATTTCGAATTCGAACGCTAAATTTTGTTGTAGAGCGATTTTAAAGTTCCATAAAATTTCCAATGAATTGTGACGCTCATGCGTCCACTATTTAAAATGTGACAAATCGGCGTTGTGTTTTTTCAACAAGTTTCGGAACAAACAACCTGCTTTTATTTACCTATCTAATAGTACACTATAATACATGTTCATTAGCTGCCAATTTTCAATATTGTAAAAAATTCACCTGGGACAGCTATCTTCCACCGGTAGTGCAGGATTATACAGCTATCTGCTCGGTCGCCTTTCGTTGCAATTCTGAGGTTTTGAATAAAAGTAAGTAAACCCAGAATTTTCAGCTTTATTTCGACGATCTCCGAAGAAAACTTCCCAAATCAAATCATCATGTTACAGATTATTTCAGAAAATATTCCATGTGTTCCTCCAAAAGTGTCACAAAGAAATCTTTAACGAAATCTGGCATGAATCGCAGCAAAAATTCCTCCATAATTTTTCACAAATAATTTCAGAGATTGTTGGAGACGTTCACTCAGGGATTACTTCAGAAATTCCTCTCGATATTTATTCAGAAATTTCTCTAGATATTCGTATGTAGAATCTATTGGAGATTTCTTCAGAAAATCTACCAAAATTTCTTTAGAAATTCTTCTAAAAAATCTTCTGAAACAATAATATAGAAAATAGTATTCTGTCAAAAATTCCCTCACGGATTCTTTCAAAAAAAATTCCATGGATTCATTCGGAAATTTTCTTTAGAGATTTATTTAGAAATTTCTCCTATTCAACAAATTTCACAATATTTTTTTTTCTTCAAAGCATCTTGCATGATTTACTTCTAAAATTCTTCATTTTTTTATAGAAACTTATCCATGAATTTAAGCAACAATTCCTCCAGGTATTCTTTCAAAAATTTGTGCAGAGATTAGAGACGAACCAGCCAAGGGCTGAAAATCTCTCAAATAAAGATAAATCAATCAATGTGCAGAGATTCCTTCAGAAATTTCTCAAGAAATATATTCGCCCTTAATAAAACTTTCAGCGATGCCCTCAAAAACTATTTCAGATAAATGTTTTAAAAGTTTCTTCCCTGGTTACTTTGTAAATTCTTCCAAGGATTTCATCAGAAAGTTACAGAAGTTTCACAAAGAGTTGTATAATAAAGTTATAAATAAGTTTCTGCAGAAATTCCTCCAGTGATTTCTTTAGAAAATCCTTCTGAGATTTACCATATTTTTTTCGGGACTTTCCTAGTTTTTTTTTCCGAAAAATCCTTCGGAAATTCATTTAAGCATTTTTTTCAAACGATCTTTCAAGGATTTGTTCAAAAACTTTCTCCGGTGTTTGCTTTAGCAATTGCTCCAGATAATTTTATTTTTGAAAATCAGAATTTCTGTCAGAAAATCTTTCTGGGACTTTTTTAGAAATTCCTACAGGGACTCTTTAAAAAAATGTGAGTTCCATTCGCAAAATTTCTGCAGGGATTCCTTAAGAAACTGCCTTAGGGGTTCCTTCAAAAATTTCCGAGAGATTTTATCAGAAAATTCCCCATGGCCTTCATTGTAAATATGGCTAATATTCTCCAGAAATATCTCCAGATATTCTTCCATAGATTTTTTTACACATTTCTCCAAGGATCACTTTGAAAAAAACTTTCACAGATTTTTAGATAATTCTTTCATGGACCCTTGCTGAAATCCAACCTAGGATTCTTTTAAAAAATCTATCACGACTTCCTGAAAAAAAATCCCAGGGATTCCCGGGTAGAGGCTAATGGCAAACAAAGGAAAAAATAATAACTGGTTTTGCCATCATATCTCGTTTTGCCATTCTTCTGTTATTATGAAAAACTTAAAATGGCAAATCAATAGCAAAATATACAATCATAGCAAATCTTGCCATTGATATGTTATTCATGAATAATGCTAAATAACACATCAACAACAAAAATTACTATCATGGTAAAACTTACAATTTAGCACCTTTTATAATAAATTGTATAAAATATCAAAACAATAACATAAGTTACATTCCTAGCTAATTTTGCCATTATTTTGATATTGTGAGAAATTATTTATAAACATTAGGCACCATAACATATTTTACGTATATTAAAAGTAAAGCATTAACTATTATATTGTATATTTCAAGCACAGACAAACAGACGTAACACTCTGATAATTCCCATCGTTCACCGATTTAACGATCTTCTTCAAAATTTGATAGTTGGCCAACTGCCCAACCGTGGCGCTCGCATAGTTTTTGTTCGAGTTTGACGTTTGCTCACCACCGCCACCTAGTTGGTGGTTGGCCAAACATAGTCCTTTTAGCATTGGGCGAATATGTTTCCGTGACTATGATTTGAATCGTAAATTGTTCGAAGTGTTACGTCTGTTTGTCTGTGTTTCAAGCATAACTTTTCAATTCGACGTATCTCGCAAAAGTAAACAAATCCGCTGTGTGTTTGATTCGCAATGGATTCTATTTGATGCACATCAATTTATGTTAATTTAGAACTCAAACAATTAAAGAGTATACACAAAATAATACTGTTTTTACATTGATTGATGAACTTAAATTTTATTGAAGAAAAAAAAAGAAATAGCTCATTTTACCTTCCTTCTGCTACTTTGAAATGATAACTGAATCTACCATTATTTTAAAATTGAATTTGAACAACTAAACCTACCATTATTTTGATCGCCACATAAACAGCTAAATTTGTTCTTATTCTGTTATCAATAACTCAAGAATGTCATATTTTGTTATTTACCGATAACAATTAATTTGGGTCTTATTTTGTTATCAATATCTCAATAATAACTTATTTTGTTCTTCAATTTAATTCGCATGCTTTACCATTACTTTGTTATTATAATGGCAAAATAAGTTATTTTTAAGTTTTTCTGCTACCAAAATTTTGTTATTATTTTTGTTATTTTAACTCTTATTTCAAACAAACAAATAACACATTTTGCCATTCAAACATTCTGTTTTAATGGTAAAATTTGACATTCTTTTGCCATTAAGCTCTACCCGGGTTCCTAAAGAAATTCTTTCAGGAACTCCTTTGGAAACTCCTCTTAGATTTATTTTAAAAAAATCATCCCGGAAATTCTAAAGAAATTCAGTCAGAAATCATTTAAACTTTAACATGTCCTTCAGAAATTTCTCCAAGAACTCCTTCAGAAAGTCATGCACGTATAGCTTCCAAAAATGTTGCATAGATTCTTTTGGAAAATACTTCAATAATTTCTTTCAAAAAATCTTGCATAGGTTGTTCCAGAATTGCATCTACGAAATTGTTCATAGAGATTCCTCCAGATTTTTTCAAAGTATTCATTTAGAAAACCTTCCTAAGAACATTCTCGAAAAACCCCTATTTTTTTTTAGAAAATGGTTCACCGATACATTGAGAATCAGAAATTCAGAACTACTTCAATTTTTTCTCAGAAGCTTTTTATGAATTTTCTCCAAGGATTGCTTCAGAAATTCTACAAGAGATTATTAAGTAAATTCCCAAGGTTTCTATACATTCCTCTAGATATTCCTTCAATGCATTTCTCTTCCAGAAATTGCTCCAAAAATTTCTTAAGAAAGTTTTAGAAAATCCTCAAAGGTTTCCTTCACATTTTTCCTACAGATTCTTTCAGAGATTCTTATAAGGATTCTTACGGAAAGGCTGGAAGATATTCTTGCAAGGATTCCTGTAGAAATTCACACATATGTATATCAGTGCTGACGCGATGCCACTTTTTGCGCGCCAAAGCGTGATTGCCGCCAAAAAGCGTTGTTCGGAAAAGTAGTAGCAAACAAGTATAGCTTTCGATTTCTGCCGAAAGAATTAAGTTTTGACAAGTTTTAGTGTAGTTATGATTTTTGAAGCTCAAATGGTCGGCGTTAAGTCAGAGAAGACCATGTGTCTTTTACTTAGTTTCTAGAAAAACGACTTTAAAGTTTGCAACTCTATAAGTTTTGAGTTTTCCAACAAATGTTCTTAAATTTTTGCCATAAATCTTAATAACTATTCATCACAGCATCGCTTTGTATTGATCGCGATAAAACGTAAAATAAAGCTTGGAACCGAGAAATTGCTAAGTAATTGATTGTACTTAGTCCACTCTGACTGAACGGTTTTTGGAAAATCTTCAATCAACTACAGTTCACACTCAAGTTTTTACATATTTGATGAAAAAATAATGCACAAGTAGGACAACAGTTAATAGGAGTAGTGTAAAATGTAAGCAGGAAGTTTAAAATTTGATATTTCTGTTATTACACTGTTGGTTACCATTTTCAATGTTTATGTTCAGTTAGAGTGGACTAAGTACAACAGTTTAATATCACATTAAGGGTAGTCAATTAATGAGCTATTTAAGAATTCTTAACTAACAACTTTTGAATGTATTTTCATAGTTCGGTACGTTTTTGAAATATTGTAGTTACACAGTTCATAATAATTTATTCAGAGGACCGGCATTTTTCAACAATTCGTTCAGACAGAGTGAACCAAGTACACAATTCTTAAATAATCGGTAAAATCAATTTCATCATGAAACGGGTATTGGTACATTTCAATATGATGCCCAACAGCTACTAAACAAACATATTTTGATTTGGAAAGGATTACGGAGAATAAGGTAATTTCAACTATTTTTCTTAGAGACACATGGTCCACTCTGTCTGCACGCGAAATGCCACAATATGCTTCAACACGATGATCTGTAAAATACGATATTGACCACAATAAAATGGAATTTAACGTGCTTTCTTGGTCAAAAATTATCATAAAATGCGTTAGGGAGTCATACGATTTGGAAACGTATCACATTTTAATGATAAACTATTTTATTTGTTGGATTTTAACCAATACATATTTTTTCAACTCTGTTGATACCAAGCATATGGTCCACTCTGACTGCACACTGTTTTCGATTTTTGCAGCTCAATCAAAAGAAAATTTTGCTATAACTCTCGTTAATTGTAACATTAAGAAAATTGGGTGAATGTTCCATGTAGCTTAAGTAAGTCTTAATCAAATACCCTAAAAATCTAATTTTCGTCAATTTTGTTAGTTGGTCCCCTCTGACTTAACGCCGACCAAATATAGTCGAAAAACACCAAATTGATTTGATTCACCTCTTAATTTCAATGGATTTGGCTGAAATTTTGACCAATTATTTCTTTTAGGATGCCAATCAAAATATGGGGGTGGACTTGAGAATCAGAGAACATTTTTGAAAAGCTGGACAGGCCTAATGTATATGTATTTTCTTAGAACTTCCTCCAAGTGTACCTCTAGGAATTTCTTCATGGATTGCTCCAGGAATTCATTATAATTATCCGATAGCCAACTTTGAGCTGTTATATCTTCGGATTCCATGAACCGAATGCAATGAAATTTTTATCATGGCTAGTATAATGAACTTTGAAAAACATTTGACTTGATTTAAAATTATTAATAAGAAAAAAAGTTAAAGCGGTTTCATTCATTCTATGTTTTTTTAGTAAATTTATCTATTTTTCGTATGCATCCCATTACTTTTTCAATTTAATGCCAACCATTTGGTTGCTTTTTTTCGAAACATGAATATATTTGAGTCAATTAGAAGGAATTTAAATGAACTGTAACACAGTGAAACAAAAATTAACTATTGTTCTGTCTCAAGAGTAAACTTATGTGTCTCTGATAGATTTTGGGCTGCTGATCCCAATCCGGGCTCAGATTTGCTCTAGCACGTCATAATTTTGAGCTATACCTCTATTTTTAGGGTAAAATACACGATTTTGGGCTTTTTTTGACAGCAAACCATTAAGCATGGATATATTTTTTTAGCAATTAAAGGGCAAATTGGTCAGTTAACATCTAAATTAACGACTCATGCAACATATTTGTTTCACCAAATAAAATTTGACTCATTTAAGCATTCTATGTTAGTAAGCAAACTTGCACGCAACTTTTGGAGGGTGACTTGTATGGGAAATAACGCACCTAACATAAATCGTTTAAAACCATTAAATTTGATTTGGAAGAACGAAATATTTTGCATAAGTCGTTAATTTAACGACAAATTTTGCATGAGTCGTTAAGGTCCTTAATTTAAGGACAAACGTCTTGAAATCCCGCTTCATCATTGCATCGAAACTTCAGACGCACAAATCTCAAGAAGCAAGCTTCAAACAACAATATATTTCATTATTTTGTTCTTGCTCACTTGTAATTAGCTTAAAATGAAAAGCTCAGGTGCACTGGTTTTGTTTACGAAGAGATTTGTGCCCTCGAAATCGTGAGTAGGTGCCAAAGCCAGCCATTATGGCGGCCATTTTGGGATTCTAACAAGTCTGTCCTTTTTTTTTTTTTTTTTTTTTTTTTTTTTTTTTTTTTTTTTTTTTTTTTTTTAAACCCTCCACTGACCCCCATACCAAAGAGCTCTCACATCGAGCCCCCTGGTAATGGACACTTGCTAAAAAAAAAGTTAACATTCGCGGAGATAAGTAATACTAATAAAGTGAAATCCCAGTGGAACTTAGTTCCTTTGAAGGGATTCACATAGCAGTAAAAAAAAATTAAGACTACAAAAAACAACTAAATATTTACTTAATTCGTGATAACGAGTGTGGCTACAGTATTCAAATGACTAAATTAAAATAACTAAAATAACTAAAATGTAGGGAAAAACTAGCAGGAGCCAGAAAAACCTACATATGCTAATTGGTTGACACGTTAAAATATATGTTCATTTACCTTCTGTGATATGTACTGTTTCAGTTTGCTTTTGAATAATATGCAGTTATGAATTACTTTTAAATCGCTAGGAAGTGCGTTAAACTTTGATGGACCATAATGTTTAATACGTGTGAGACCTATATTCGTGTATGCTCTACTTTTCACTAATTCGTTTGCATGTCTAGTATTCTGTAGAGTAGCCCTTGTTGAGAATATTATGTTTTTGCGAAAACTATGGTTGAATAAAGAATTATGTACATACATGATTGTTTGACAATCGCGCAACCCTAGAATAGGAATTATTTTGTGATGTTGACTTGTGTAAAGTGAGGTTGTCGGATACAAGTGAGGAAGATTGAAGATTACTTTTACACATCTGTTCTGCAACGTCTGCACTCTTTTTAATTTTGACTTAGCGGCATGACCCCAAACAATAATTAAATACTGAATTATGGAATGAATGCATGCATTATAAAATTGTAGCAAAACTTCGTTGGGCACGAAAGATCGCACTCTTTTCATAAGACCACATAAGGATGAGATTTTGTTAGAAACATGCTTAATATGAGTGTCCCAAGTAAGACATGAATCTATGTGCAAACCTAAGTATTTAAAAGATAGCACTTTTTCAATATGAAAGTTGTTAATACATGGATCAGAGTGTTGAGGAATGGATTTGCGTAAAGAATGAAAAACCATATATTTTGTTTTGCTGAGATTTAAAGAGAGATGATTGCCATTGAAAAACTCCAGGAGGGTAGCCAGATCTGATTCAATGTCTTTTATTATGGATTGTATTCTAAAATGAGGGTAGAAAAGAGCTGTGTCGTCTGCAAAGAGTCTAGGGGTTCCATAAAGTTTCAAATTGCCTAAATCATTAATGAAAATTAAAAATAAAAGGGGACCAATGTTACTCCCTTGAGGAACTCCAATATCAATGGTGCGTAAGCTGCTTCGAACACCATTTAGAACAACAAATTGTTTTCGTTCTGAGAGATAACTTTTGATCAGGTCATTGGCCAAACCTCTTATGCCATACCGCTCGAGTTTTTTAAGCAAAATGTCATGGTTGATGGTATCAAATGCCTTCTTTAGGTCAATAAACAATCCCCCCACTATCTTTTTTTGATCAATTTCACAAATCAGATCATCTATCAACTCTACAATAGCGTTTGACGTACCACATCCATCCCTAAATCCATATTGTAGTTTGTACAACACGTTATTAGCACTAAAGAAGTTTGCGAGCCGATTGGTCAAAAGTTTTTCAAAAAATTTATTAATTACTGAGAGTGTTGAGATTGGACGGTAATTGGAAGGATCGTAAGTGTCACCAGACTTAAAGATGGGGGTCACCTTGGCTATTTTCAAAACATTTGGGTATGTGCCAGTTACCAAAATTCTATTGAAAAGTTTGGAAAGCATATTTGAAAATGATCCTATATTGGCTTTTAGGAGATCAGCTGAAAGGTTATCATGTCCACGGCTTTTCTTAACATCCAACTGGCTTATTAATATACTTACTTCACTCACGTTAGTTGGCCGCAAGAAAATAGAATTACTGACTGTCCACATGTTTCAAAACATCGAAATTGTTCTGTGGGAGCTTATTAGCTAAGTCATTGTGTGTCAGTCAACACCTCAACTACATCCCGATCCGAATGTAAAACCGCACCATCAATTCGTAGTTTCACTTGTTCAACAACTTTTGAACGACCAAAAATTTCATTAACCTTTTTCCACACATTAGAATGGCTAGAGGTATTAAGAATATTTTCGTAGTACTCGCGTTTACAACGTATTTTAGCTGCTTTAACTTTTTTTGAAACATGGACCAACATATCTTTAGATCTAACGTCGTTAGGATCATTTTTAGATTTTTTAAGGTATTGATTCTTCAATTGTATCAACCGCCAAAGGCTGTAAGTCATCCATGGACAATGATCCCCTTTCAATCGAACAATTTTAGTGACAGATCTTGTACACTCATTTAAAAGCCTGTTATATGTGTCTATGAGGGTGTTCAAAGCAGCATCAACGTCTTCAGTTACTTGAAAGTCATTTAGAAATACAGAGAATTCATTGTGCAGTTTAACACGATCAACAATATTCATATTCAGTTGCTGCTGTTTTTTATCATTGCCTAAGGAAATTGACGAAATGATTGGAAGATGATCACTAATCTCATTGAAAATCGTATGATTGTGAAGCTTTGCAGCATGCTCAATTGGACATATAAAATGGTCTAAAATATTCTTGCTAGCAGGACGTGTTGCAATTGTGTTCGTACACACATAACCATAGGACTCTAAAAAGTTTTTATATCTGTTTACCACGTTATTATTATGCAAATTAATAGGTACATTCACGTCGCCAATTATGAGAAACGGTTTTGACGGAGTTGCAGTCAATAACCAACTTTCAACAATATTCTGGAATTCGGAGTAGTCAAACGAAGGTGGACGATAGATGCCAACGGTATTAAAAGTATTTCCTTGAAGTTTAAGTTCCAAATGTATATAGTGTAAGCCGCTAATAGTTTGGGTTTTAATCAGTTTATAATCTAAGGAAGTTTTCACGAATACAGCTAAACCACCTGCGGAATTATCACGACAGGAGAAGAACGCACGATAGCCAGGAATATTGTAAATTGTACTATTTTGTTTTTTCATCATAGTTTCACCAACAACAATAACATCAATATCCATACCACACTCATTTACAAAATAAATTAACTCATCAAATTTTTCCATATCGTTCAACCCTCTAATATTCCACTGAATAACATTTAAACAATTAGTGACAACTCTTACATATTTTTTATTGAAATCAGACAAACAATCGTAATAGGTATTTTGGATCATAGAAGTTGTTGAATCCATTTTTAATCATATTAAAATCCAAAAAAACAATAAAACATAAAAGATGAAAAGTGTGATAAACATCACTAATGCGTGCTTTTCTTACGTTTCGGTGAGGGAGTATGCTCACTGTTTACAATATGCATAGGACGAATAAAGTGGTTCATAACGCGATTGAGATCTTCTCTATTTTTTACCAATTCCGGCTTGCTATTTTCATCCTTTTTAACCAATATGGTACCGCCCCTTCCAGCCCAAATGTATTTGACATTAAGCAATTCTTTCGATTCTCTAAGCTCTTTGAGCAGTTCCAATGATAAAGGACTTAACTCGTCACGCAAGGTCACGGTTGTTGCTTTCCCATTCACCGCCAATTTTGAATCAATCACAGTAGACATTAGATTCCCATACTGCTTTTTCTTATTGAACACGACTTCTTTTGATTCCTTATCAGCGTCCTTAAATTAACTTGCAAAAATGGAAGTTTCCAAAATACACTAGGTTGAAGAGAGGCAGGCCCCAGTTTTGATGGGAATGTAGAGGCAAAAGAAAAAAAGAAGAAAATGCCAATAGAATACAGTACGCTTCACCTCTAAATAACGATTAAAGTGCAAGTTCATCTGAAAATGATGTAAGTCTATTATTTTATACTAAGTCAAGCATTGTTATTTACAAGTTTGTTCCGATTTACACTAGTTGATCAATAATCAATGAAAAATGTCCTCAACGTTTCAGTGTAGTCCTATGAAGAGGCCAGTTTGTATTTTCATTTCCTTTCAGAAAAAGAACCAAAGCACTCAAACTTCTACAAATTCGTCAGGACCGGAGATAGAACTTAGGTTACAATCTTAAATACCACGCAACGACACGCAACTACATGTAATGCTCCCTTCAAACAGCTTCCAAAAGGAATTCCGTTCAACTACTCGATATTTCCATGAATCCCTTTAATATCGACTAGTTGAGGCAGAATCGTATAAAATTCAACATGACCAAAATAGATGACCGATCAAAACCGATGCATCAACCCTATATGAAACTGTGCAAATTAGGTAGGTATACAACGTGAAAACTCACGTTTCCCCAGCGGTGATTCTAAGACACAACCAATCCAATCGACGACCACGTTGTTTGCGCCGTTTTAGCTGGAATAAATATGATTCAGTCTAATTTATTTGTTTTGATAGAAATTGTAGGATCCAATCGTATACAGACGAGACGAGGTTGCATTTTCTGCACGTCGACGAGCGGACGTAAACACTAAACAGTTTACCGATGGTGTCAGGCCATTCGGCCGAAGGTCATTAGGCCGAATGGTCATTAGGCCGAATGGTCATTAGGCCGAATAGTCATCAGGTCGAATATCATTGGGTCTTCTTCTTGCCGTTACGTCCCCACTGAGACAAAGCCTGCTTCTCAGCTTAGTGTTCTATGAACACTTCCACAGTTATTAACTGAGAGCTTCCTCTGCAAATGACCATTTTGCATGTGTGTATCGTGTGACAGGCACGAAGATACTTTATTGATGCTGAATCTACTGATATTTTACTCATGATTTTTTCCTTCTTTTAAATATAAGCTGTTCTTTCTAGTATCATTGCTAAAATAGTTTTTGGCGCTAAAACTGCTGATATTCAATTCATAAATTTTTCCTTCTTTAAAACATAGGCTATTCTTTCTAGTTTCATTGTTAAACTAGTTTTCGGCAAAAATTGTTGGAAAAGGTAAAAACAACGGCTAACTTTCAATTCGTCCTGATGACCATTCGGCCTAATGACCATTCGGCCTAATGACCATTCGGCCTAATGACCATTCGGCCTAATGACCTTTGGCCTAATGGCCTTCGGCCTAATGACCCAGCATCTTTACCGATCAATTCGCTGTCGTTGTGTTGAAATAAAACAGAAGAAATGAAGTTGGCGAGAAATAATGTTCAACATGCCTGCTTTTTGGATTAATTATTCGTTTGACAATTGCTCAATTAGGCAATCCGAAGAATTACTGAAGCATATTAAGGTTTCTATTATCTTGAAGGGAGCCGTACAACTGCCAGCTATCTCGCTGGGTGTCTCCTCCTGATAAGCTAGTGCGGGAAACGAAAACTACGAAGAGGCGTTATCAGTGGTGCTTTGTTATACTGAACGATTCACAGCCTTTCCGCGAAAGATAAAACAAGTGCACGCTGGGAGTGGTATGAAATCTAATTCGATGAAATCTCCGCACGTTAGATTGTGCGTCAGATTTACCGTACAGCATAAATCAATTGATTATTATACTGCCGTTTTACGCCAAATTGTCCCATGTTATATGGGAATCCCATATAATATGGGGCAATTATGCATAGAACGGCATTATAATAGTTCATAATATTATATTATAATATTATATATTCCATCTTATATTTTTTTCTGAGCTACCATGCCTAGGGTGACGAGTTTAATTCCTAGTTTGTTCAAGAACTTTTCGTAATTTCTCTGATTCCTTGGGCATAGAATATCTTCGTGCCTGTCACACGATATACACATGCAATGGTCATCGGCAGAGGAATCTCTCAGTTAAAATTTATTGAAATGCTCATAGAACACTAAGCTAAGAAGCAGGCATTGTACCAGTTGGGACGTTACGCCAAGAAAAAGAAGAAGCAGATGTTAGGGGTTTACAAAGATAATCAGAGAATGATACGATCAGATAAGGGACAATCAATTGTGCAGAAAACGATAGTAAATACTAAGCAAATGAATATTAAGCAGATGACCACTACCAGCTTCACTTCAACTCACTCGCTAATAACACCGAAACAAACCTAGAGATTGCACGAATCAACTAGTTCTGCAATCACCCTACGCTAATGCGACACCATCCAGCACATGGTGTGAGATGCCGGCAAATAAAGACTTGGCATTTGATACCGGTTAGAACCAGAAGTACCCACAGTAGACGGGGAAATGCGTTTCAAATCGTTAATTCGTTCCGCTTCACCTTCGTTTAACTCTCACCAGAATCTGTTAGTGCGGTGGTGGTGCGGAGAACAGCATTGCGCCGGTAACTATAAGAGGGGTGAGTGTAGTAGTCTAGCTTCGCGCATCCAGCGATAACCTTTGGCGTTGATGTGACACTAAGTTCATCATCACAGGGAATCTTCAGAGTATAAGCAGTTACACAATAGAAAATGGTGTTGGATGCATTTGATTAGAACACTTTTGATTTGGCTTTCTATGAGAGGAAAATATGGACTACACTCATAAACTCATTATACGAGAGCAGTAACGAAATCTTCAAACAAGCGTTAGATCCAAAGGCTCACGGGTGCGCAACAACGTGTTTCGCATGTTTCTTTCAATGAAAAAACTTTCATGAAGATAGAAACTCGTTTTCTTTGGTTAAAAAGGCGAGAATTGATTTTTCGAGTTTAAGAAATGTTTGGAGGTACAGTCAGATTTATTTAATGAACCAAAATCTAAATAGTAAACTCAAACGAGAAATCTGTGCTGTTGTACGCCAGTGAAACCTGGTTTGTATCAGTGGAGAACACTCAACGGCAACAATTCGTGAATGATAGCCATACAATTGGATATCCAACGCGGAGCTCCATCATCAAAAGTCGATTGCAATGAAAATTCTAAAAAAAAAAGAGGCGAATCGGCCACACGCTACGTTTGGAGCGAACACCTAATTTGCAAGTAAGCGTTGAATTGGAAGCTAGCAGGATTTTGACCTGGCCACAGGTCAATGCCGGGTAAGCAATCATCTAGGGTGGAGATCTTTCACTTCGGCTATCTGTATCCAGTGAAACTGAAAGTGAGTAATCATTTCCGAATAATTTCCTTTATTCCGATATCTACTAATAGATTAAGATGTAAGACTAAAGCATAAGTACAAATACAGGGGGTTCACTATAGGCAAAGAGTCCAACTTTAATTCAAACACCGTGATAACCTATCTCTGATCCAAAGTCAAAACAACAAATCCGGTTTACGAATTTGGCTTGCGTACAAAATTAATCATACACCTTGATTAAATCTGAACCCGACCAAACCCTCGTGATTAATATCTATTAATATCATTAAAAATAATCGAAAAATAATCGGGGCATCGTCATCTATCAAAATCCGAACATATTACAATAACAATATAAAATAAAACACTGCATGATAAGCAAAGCATACCTACACGCAACTGAAGCGTCTCTTTGCAAATCACCAGAGCCCGAAACCCGGCCGGTATAATCGAATTTATCAAAGGTAAGACACGGTAGACTGCATCATCATCATCCGTTCGATGCATGATCCCCCTCGATTTCATCATCGGACAAAGTTCAGTAACGAACGGGAATATCGCCGCCACCGTGTTACTCGGAAAAAGACACGAACGAACGGACGAACGGTGGTTCGGGCAAGTGACCCGCCTTATCATCAGCGCCATTCCCACGCGTATGTCAAGGTTTATCATCGCGTCCCGAACCAAAATGGAAGACTAGCCAAATATTGGACACAAAATGTGCAGTACCTTGTGTCGTCGGCGATGCATTATGTATTCTGAAAGGATGGAAACATAATCTCTAGAACTTCTCAAATCATAATATCTACATGCGTACGAAGAAATCACAGGATCAAGATTCAAAAAGACGAAGCTTAAGTTTACGTAAATATTTTGTAAATATCTAAAATTATTCGGTTTATCTCAAACAATTTATTGAATGAATAATATTCGACAATTTGGTAATATTAGAACATGCCATTCCCTCAGGCTTCAAAAGTTCTTCCGTTGAACTTTCAATACTATTTCGCAAAAGTAAGCATGACTTTCGATTTTTTGGTTGTGATGTTTTGCGTAAACATTCTCATTCAAGTCGAGTCTTCATTCTGGCGTAGTGCTGTTACTATCAGTGCAATTTTATGGGAGAATGCTGCGAAACGCACTATCTGCGTGTCAATGGTCACATTATGAACTGTATCTGGAGCATGATTTGTCAACTATGCCATTTGTGCCTATGACTTATCTTTGTGAAAGTTGTAAAAATTAACATTTCAAGTAAAAGTTCACAAATTTAAAAAAAAACACGAACCATCAGAAAATAGAAACATCCGATTATCTCACTGGTTTATTTCGTACCAGCCACTCCCCTTCATGGCTTGTGACGTGTGAATATTTCGTTTTATTCGAATATCTTCGTTAGCCGGTTTGTTGACAGCCGCAGCCGGCATGCATTTAAATATACGCAAACAAATGGAAAACGTTCGTTGACTGCGGATGATATTTTTAGGGCTACCACGAGGTGGATTTATGTATATATATTCATCTCGGATCTCTTACGTACGTTATCAGTCATGTGTTTCGAACCCGATGCACAGTGGACGCAGAGCTGAATTGAACAGGACAAAAAGCTTTTCGTCTACTTGTATGGTGTCTTCAAAGAAGTTTCTTGATGCTTTACCTTTTACTATTCTGTATAATTTTTCCCTCCTGTTGTAGAGGTACAACTCATGTATATTCACATGTTTATAGCCATCGCTAGAAAAAAAAAAACGGGTTGAAAAATCCGTTTCCCTATTTCCAACTTTCACAGCACAGTGTCAATCTGTAATATCATATACGAGTTATGCAATCAAGCGACTTGTGCCTCGTTATCTTCAGAATAATAAGTACACTGATCTATAACCTTACGCTTGGCACCAATGTGTAAACCCATTGCCAACCAACCACCACCACCACATTCGCATGAATTTGTGCAGACGCAGAGGTATGTTTGGTCTGTTGTAGATACAAACGATTGCAAGCATTACTTCCTTTCTCTTCTCCACATTGACCTACAAGCTGACGTGGCAGGCGCCTAAAAATAGAAGATCATCTACATTCACACACCTGCCTGTTTAGTCCCCGGCAGTTATTTCATTGGTTCTTTGTGTGAGTGTAGCTGCTCTGGCGATACTGGAGTAGCATCCACGAGTGGTCAATCAAGCTCAAGCTTGAGCTTGAGCTTGAGCTTGAGCTTGATTGACCGCCCGCAGTTGCAACTCCAGTATCGCCAGATCAACTACACTCACACAAGGAACCAATGAGATAGCTGCTTGGGACTGACAGACATCTTCAGTGTGTGAGTGGTCAATCAAGCTCAAGCTCAAGCTTTATTGAAATGTTCTCTCAATAGCGAAAATATGGGAGAAATTTTCTACAAATCTTCTACACGAAACATCACATTTGTTATCTTTTGGCCACTTGGAAGGAGCGTTCATAGCTCTGATCAGGGATGCCAGATGATTTTTTGAAAAATCTGTATCACTATTTTCAAAAATCTGTATCCCATACAAAATTGGGGTGAAAAATCTGTATCTCATACAAAAATAAAATAGCCCCTCTAGCTCAAAAATCTGTATTACATATAAAACGAAATCTGTACGAATGCTCAAAAATCTGTATAATACAGATAAATCTGTATATATGGCATCCCTGGCTCTGATTCTCGCAAGTTCCTTTCCCACCTCATGTTTCAACGGGTCAATCGAAGTCCGCCAGCTTTTTTTTATCTGCATTAACGAGATTTTTAGCCCTAGGCTACGATGTACTTTCCCGGGCAGAGGTCGAGTACTGACGATCAAAATGTGATATTGGTTTGTTTGAGATAAGAGGTAAAAGTACTGAAAATAATAGCAAAAATTTGTTCTTGAACCATCTAACCAATAGCAAAATTTGATATTTGAAGATCAATCAAATAGCTTACTGCTATTGGTTAGATCTTACCAAGAGCTAAATGTGCTCTGATAATGATGTTCCAGGAGTAAAATTGAGATATTATTTTCAGTACTTTTACCTCTTATCTCAAACAAACAAATAACACTTTTTGATCTCCGTATCAAAATATGCTATTATTGAGCTTTTTTACTCTGCTCGGGTTTAACCCTAAAAGGGATACCTGGGGTCTATTGGACCCCAGGCGCCTTTTAGAGCTCGTCTTTGATGGAACACACTCAGCGAGGTGACGAAACTGAGGCCATGAAGGTATCCCTTTTAGGGTTAAATTACCACAAAACATTAAAGAAGAATGAATACTTTCGGCACGCTGGTCTGTAACGAAATAAGGGCCTGTCCATAAACTACGTAAACTCTTAGGGTGAGAGCAGAGTTTGTAGCTTAAGTCTACGCTCCATACTAATTTCGAACATTTTGTATGAACATAAGTCTACGAGGGGGAGAGAGGGGTCTTAGATGGGCTAAAATGAGTATACGTAGTTTATGGACAGCTTCTAAGGACTATTGGAAACTCGGTACAAGAAATGTCAGGACTTTAAATGAGCCTTGACGAGTGGGTTTTTGGCAGATGTTTGGAGCGTAGCAGCGGTTGAAAAGGGGCGGTGGCGTACAGAACCTGGAGAACGTGGATTCGGGACGCACGGCTTTACTTCTCTTCGAAAACAAGAATTTGCATTTTGTAATTTGGTGAGAGTAGGATTAAACTTCAGGTCCTCGGCGTGACAGTCACGTGCTTCAACCATCACATCAGGTTCGGTCCATCAATCTGCTGCCAATGGCAACGGTCTAAGACTAATGACTTTCACTGCAGCTGTGGATGATTTCATTCATTACCGGCATACTGGTGGATACAAGCTGTTGAGAATCTGCACTACGCCAAGGCTGGGTAATGGATGATGAATGAGAAACGAAATGACCGATGAGTGGCGTTTGCGGCTACCAAAATCGGCCTGGACCGAGATAAGAGTAAGCAAAAAAACAAGCTATGAGGATCTCTGTCAGAGTGCTAATACGAACTTTAGGGTCGTGATAACCAAGACAAGAGGTGTAATGACTTCTACCGAGCAGTCTCCAGAGATGCTGGAGAGGATCATCTAGGGGCTTTTCATGCGCTATGATTCGAATTCTTGGCATAATTTCTTAGGACCGCCAGGGACAGGGGCTGGTGAACAGGGGAAGGGTCACAGATAAGGAACTTGCGAGGCTTGCAAAATCCTTTTTCGTAGGTAAGGCTCAAGGTCCGGATGGAGTTCCGAGCCTGGCCTTGCATGCAGAAATGTCTGGACGAAGGGGTTTGGAAGCCACAAAGCCTGCTAGTACATATTGCCAAAGACGAAGACCACCCGGCATATAAATCGATATGCTTGTTCGCCACGGTGGAAAAGGTGCTCGAGAGGATCATCCTCAAAAGACTGTACCTCAACAGAGTGTAATTGGTCTCTCGTCGAGTAACGAGTTCAGCTACCTCAACAATCTGTGGGAATCTATCCAAGGAACAGTGAGCACAGCAGTGCAAGAAGCGAAGGTAGCCAGAAAAAAATCACCGCAGAAAGAAGAAGCAGTTTGAAGAGCACTTTATTACTGAGACGCAAATATGTGCCGACAGGACCCCTGGTTCTGGCAACACTAGCCGGCACAGCACTACGGCGACTAATGACAGAACGAACCAACATGACATGGGCCTTACACGTCATGCTGCGACCCTCGATGAGCAGGATAAAGTGCATTGTCATGATTAGCAATAAGAACGTTTGAGAACAAGTGCAAATCGCAATTCTAGATAGATAAATATTAGACATTCTACTTGTCTACACAATTTGTTGAATTTATAAACCGACCAGCAGAGCTAGGAATCGTCATTGAAGAACTTATAATCGACGTAGACTCCGTAGACTGTAAGTTGGAATATTAAATAGCTATATTCTGTAAATACTATTTCAAGCTCACACCCTCACACTCCTTTAAGCGGTCAATCAATCCCGTGTAAGAATAGACGACCCAAACTTGCTATTTAACAGGAAAAAGCTCACCAAATTTGTAAGATTCAGTAATTACGATATAACTATCAAATTTAACTAATAAATTCATTATTCTAGCTTGAAGCTAACCTTCCGTGAGAAATCGAGTTTGCTTTCTTGAGTTGGTGTCGCCTAACCCCACATTCTTCAAGAAATTTGTGGTAGCTAGCAAGGATGGATGATCGTATATCCCAGCACCTGATATCCCCTCGGAACTGCCAATCCTGTGACCGGCCCGATGCTGCGGAGAGCGAGATGGTCCAATGCGGCGTTTGCCGACATTGGGAGCACTTCGGATGCGCCGGAGTTGGCAGTGAAGTGAAGCAACCAAATGTCAGGTATGTTTGTAAACAATGATCGGCCAAGCAGGGAACATCCGGCGAAGGTGTCTTTCTCGCTCCGGGCGAGGAAAAGCGAAAATCGAAGGGATCAAAGGCGAGTTCGAAAGCACCTTCGAAAAAAGGGAAAGTGGTTCCTGACCCGCCGAAAAGTGTTAGCTCAAGCGTGCGGGCAAAGTTGTTGGCGGAGGAGTTAAAGCTGGTCGAGGAAGAACAGCGGTTGATGGAGATGGAACTCCAGGAGCAGGAAGAGATCAAGAAGCGGCAGTTATTCGAGGAAGAACGTAAGTTGGTGGAAAAACGTCGTCTCGCGGAAGAGGAAAGTCTCATCCGAGACCGAAAGCTGCAGGATGAGCTGGAACTGAAGCGGAAGCAGATGCAGATCCGCAAGGAGTCCCTGGAGAAACGCCAAGCCATTATCCGTCAGGCAGCGTCGATGAGTAGCAGAAGCGGTTCGATTCCGGACTCGGACGAAAAGGTGAATAAGTGGCTGAATTCGCAGAAGAATGTTGGAGGATTGAAAGGACCTACGGAGGGCGACGACAACGACCATATGCAGTCTGTCGATCAGGACCCACTGGACGAACCCGTCAACCCAACACTTCATCTCCCCGATCTCGGTGCGCTATCAATCCAGCCGAATCCTCCGCGATACCCAAATTCACCCGCTCCAGGGATACGGAGCGGTCACGATCCAGCGACTACATGCACTCCACACACACTTACGCAAGTTCAAATTGCCGCGCGGCAAGTTCTCGGAAAGGATCTCCCTAGCTTCGGAGGAAGTCCTGAGGATTGGTCGATTTTCATCACCAACTTCGAACAGTCCACTGCCACCTGCGGTTATTCGGATGCGGAGAACCTGGTCCGCCTGCAGCGGTGTTTGAAGGGTAACGCCTTGGAGTCCGTACGCAGCCGGCTGCTGCTACCAGCTAGTGTGCCGCACGTCATCAAGACCCTGCGCATACTTTATGGAAGACCAGAGCTTCTTATTCGGTCGCTACTAAACAAGATCCAGCAAGTTCCCGCACCCAGACATGATCGACTGGAGACGCTGATCCAGTTTGGACTCTCAGTACAGAATCTGGTGGACCACCTCAAGGCCGCCGAGCAGTTGAATCACCTTTCGAACCCGGCGTTGATGCAGGAGCTCGTGGAAAAGCTGCCTGGATCCCTGCGGTTAGATTGGGCCATCTACAAAAACAAAAACCAACCGGCAACTCTGGAAACGTTTGCGGATTTCATGTCGGGACTAGTGACTGCAGCGAGCGAGGTGTCATTCGAGCTTCCGACACTGGGAGCCACATCAAGAGGCGATAAGCGGAAATCCAGGGACATCGGGATCGTCCATACCCATGTTGCTGAACGAACCCCTGCATCATCGGGCGGACCATCCGTCGGCACCAGCGCTAAGAATGGCAAGCCCTGCGTAGCGTGCGGCCGGACCGGGCATCGAGTTGCAGAATGTCACCAGTTCAAGAGTGCGACAGTGGACGAACGCTGGAAACTCGTTCAGCAGAAGGGGCTGTGTCGCACATGCCTGAACAGCCACGGCAAGTGGCCGTGCCGCTCTTGGAATGGGTGTGGCATTGAAGGGTGTCGCCAAAAGCACAATACTCTTCTCCACACCTCCTCTCCGTTGCCCGAAAATGTAGGAATGTCTGCGAGCCACGTGTCGTCAGAGGATTGCAAGTGGCCACTCTTCCGCATCGTTCCAGTCGTTCTCTTCAGCGACGGTTTCTCTAAAACAATTTTCGCCTTCATCGATGAGGGTTCTTCCTATACTCTACTGGAGGAGTCCGTTGCGAAGCAGCTTGGGGCCAATGGTCAGCTAGAACCACTAACCCTTCAGTGGACCGGGAACGTGAAGCGAAAAGAACCCACATCACAGCGCGTACAGCTTGAGATCTGCGGCAAAGGTAGTACCGCCCGGCATAAGTTGATTGATGCTCGCACGGTCAGTCAGCTTGTCCTACCCTCACAATCGCTCAAATATGGAGATTTGGCAAAACGATTTCCTCACCTGCGTGGTCTTCCGCTAGAAGACTACGAGCTCGTCCAACCCAAGTTGTTGATAGGGCTGGACAATCTACGATTGTGTGTTCCGTTGAAGCTGCGTGAAGGGGGACCAAGAGATCCAATCGGTGCAAAGTGTAGGCTGGGTTGGAGCATCTATGGCTGCATTCCTGGTCAACCATTGCGTACGGCTATCGTTAGCTTCCACGTCGGTGCAGTTTCGGACGCTGATCGCGAGCTAAACGAGCAGCTTGATGGTTATTTCACCTTGGATGATGTGGGCGTATCGGGGTCACGTAGTATTCCGGAATCCGAGGAAGAGAAGCGAGCCCAAAAGCTTCTAGCGGATACGACGCGACGGGTGCCGGTCGGATCCTGCTATGAAACCGGACTGTTGTGGAGAACCGACAACCCCAGTTTTCCTGACAGCTACCCCATGGCTGTACGTCGTTTAGAAGCGCTGGAGCGGAAACTTGTCAGCAAACCGGAGTTAGAGCGTCGAGTGCGAGAACAAATCGTGGAATATTTGCATAAGGGGTACGCGCACAAAGCAAGTCTATCCGAATTGACTTCAGTCGATGCCGAACGGGTGTGGTACCTACCCCTAGGAGCTGTTACGAATCCGAGAAAGCCTGGAAAGGTACGCCTTATCTGGGATGCTGCGGCGAAGGTAGGCAACGTTTCCTTCAACTCCAAGCTGCTCAAAGGACCAGATCTGTTGTCACCTCTTCCAAAAGTTCTGAGCCAGTTTCGCCAGTTCCCCATTGCCGTTTGTGGAGACATCATGGAAATGTTCCATCAAATAAGGATACGCGCTCCCGACAACCAGTCCCAACGATTCCTGTTCCGCGACAGCCCAGCAGATCATCCTGTTGTGTACGTGATGGACGTCGCCACATTTGGCTCAACGTGCACTCCGGCCTCTGCACAATACATAAAGAACCTTAACGCCGAGGAACATTCTGGGGAGTATCCACGAGCAGCAGCTACAATCATAAACAAACACTACGTGGACGATTACTTGGACAGCTTCGAGACCGTCCAAGAAGCGATCTCGGTCGTCAACGAAGTGAAGCTCGTGCATTCCAAGGGTGGATTTACATTGCGGCACTTCTCATCCAACGAAGCGGAAGTTCTGAAGGGAATCGGAGCAAATTCGGAATGCGATCCAAAAAGCCTGGACCTGGAGCGAGGACCGAGGAGAGAAGTTCGTCAGTGTTAGAATCAGTGCTCGGCATGAAGTGGATTCCTCACGAAGATGTATTTGTGTACGCTTTAGGCCTGAGAGAGGACCTGCAGTACATACTCGACGAAAACCACATTCCTACCAAACGAGAAATCGCAAGAGTGGTGATGAGCTTGTTCGACCCCCTCGGGTTCATCTCCTTTTTCCTCGTGCACGGTAAAATCTTGCTGCAAGACGTGTGGGCGAAAGGTACGGAGTGGGATCAACAAATACCGGACGACATCAAAGGCCGGTGGCAGCAATGGTCGGGTCACTTCAACCAACTGGCCCACATTCGCATTCCCCGGTGCTATTTTCCCACGCCTTTTCCTCCAAATCTTGACAGTCTTCAACTTCACCTGTTCGTCGACGCTAGCGAGTCGGCATACGCTTCCGTTGCGTTTTTTCGGTTGGAGACAAAAAGAGGCGTACAAGTGGCACTCGTCGGCGCAAAAACCAAAGTAGCTCCCTTGAAAACAATCTCGATCCCTAGACTGGAACTGAAAGCGGCCGTCCTAGGGACACGCCTGCTGGAGATCATCCAGAACCAGCACGAGTTCTCGATTCGTCGTCGGTATTGCTGGAGCGATTCTGGAACAGTACTTGCGTGGATTCGCTCCAGGGATCACAGGCGTTTCCACAAATTTGTCGCCGTCCGTGTCGGCGAAATCCTAAGTTCAACGGAGCAAACCGAATGGAAATGGGTGCCGACAAAGCTCAACGTAGCCGAGCTAGCAACCAAGTGGGGTGCCGGACCGCATTTGGCAATGGATAGTCCTCGGTTCCAGGGACCAAACTTTCTTCGCGATACCGAGGCTAGCTGGCCGCAACAGCGGCAGATAACGCCAACGACTGCAGAACTGCGGACTGTCCATTCCAACTTCGCACATTTCGATCCAATCTTTGACTTTGCTCGCTTCAATTCATGGGCAAAACTGCATCGCTCAGTGGCGTACATACTACGGTTCTCTGACAACCTCAGGCGGAAGAAGAGTGGTCGTACTCTAGAGCTCGGCGTACTTACTAGTGCCGAACTGCGGCGCGCCGAAGAACTCCTCTGGAAAACCGCTCAAACCGAAGTGTACCCTAATGAAGTTGCGATTCTTATGAAATCTCAAGGTCCTCCCGAACTCCGTCACAACGTAGTAGAGAAATCTAGCAGAATCTACACCAAATGGCCATATCTTGATGAGAGAGGAATCTTGCGCAGTCGTGGCCGAATCGGAGCCGCACCGTACGTACCGTTAGAAGCAAAACATCCAGCAATTCTCCCAAAAGAGCATGTGACAACCTTTCTGATTGTCGACTGGTACCATCGTCGGTTTCGTCACGCTAATCGAGGGACGATCGTGAACGAGATTCGCCAGCGCTTTGACATCCCGACATTAAGACGACTGGTCGACCAAGTTGCCAAGAACTGCGCATGGTGTCGAATTGCAAAGGCGGCTCCAAAACCACCAGCGATGGCGCCGCTCCCAGAAATGCGGCTGACTGCCTTTGTGCAACCGTTCGTGTTCACCGGGCTGGATTACTTCGGTCCAGTTCTCGTCAAGTTAGGCCGAAGCAATGTGAAACGGTGGGTGGCGCTCTTTACCTGCTTGACCACCAGAGCTATCCACTTGGAGGTTGTGCACTCCTTGAGCACGGAGTCGTGCATAATGGCGGTACAACGTTTCGTCTCTCGTCGTGGTCTTCCAAGAGAATTTTGGTCCGACAACGCCACATGCTTTCAAGGAACGAGCAATGAACTACAGACGATCTCCGAAGCGGGCCATTGCGGAGAAGTTTACCACATCGCAGACAGCGTGGAAATTCATCCCTCCTGCAACACCCCATATGGGCGGAGTATGGGAGAGACTTGTGCGCTCGGTCAAGGTAGCCATCGGAGCGATAATTGATGGACCACGTAGACCGGACGACGAAACACTAGAGACGATCCTGCTTGAGGCTGAATCGATGATCAACGCCAGACCGCTCACCTACGTTCCACTCGAATCCGCAGATGAGGAGGCGCTGACGCCCAACCATTTTCTATTGGGCAACTCGTCTGGTTCCAAGTTTCTCCCTTCAGAACAAATGGACATCCGTTCAACACTCCGAAGCAGCTGGAAACTGGCCAGATTCATTACCCACGAATTCTGGAACCGGTGGCTAAAGGAATACCTTCCTGTTATTACGCGGAGGTGCAAGTGGTTTCAGGAAGTAAAGAATCTGGAAGTAGGAGATCTAGTTCTTATCGTCGACGGGAAGATAAGGAACCAGTGGATTCGAGGACGGATCGAAGAAGTCTACCCTGGCCGAGACGGTAGAGTGCGACAGGCGATGGTGCGCACGTCGACAGGGGTCATCCGAAGAGCAGCCACGAAGTTAGCTGTTCTGGACGTCTTGGATAGTCGTAAACCTACTCTCAGTGTTCCAGGGGTCCCAGAGCCTCAGCAAGGTTTACGGGCGGGGGTATGTGCCGACAGGACCCCTGGTTCTGGCAACACTAGCCGGCACAGCACTACGGCGACTAATGACAGAACGAACCAACATGACATGGGCCTTACACGTCATGCTGCGACCCTCGATGAGCAGGATAAAGTGCATTGTCATGATTAGCAATAAGAACGTTTGAGAACAAGTGCAAATCGCAATTCTAGATAGATAAATATTAGACATTCTACTTGTCTACACAATTTGTTGAATTTATAAACCGACCAGCAGAGCTAGGAATCGTCATTGAAGAACTTATAATCGACGTAGACTCCGTAGACTGTAAGTTGGAATATTAAATAGCTATATTCTGTAAATACTATTTCAAGCTCACACCCTCACACTCCTTTAGGCGGTCAATCAATCCCGTGTAAGAATAGACGACCCAAACTTGCTATTTAACAGGAAAAAGCTCACCAAATTTGTAAGATTCAGTAATTACGATATAACTATCAAATTTAACTAATAAATTCATTATTCTAGCTTGAAGCTAACCTTCCGTGAGAAATCGAGTTTGCTTTCTTGAGTTGGTGTCGCCTAACCCCACAAACAGAATATGCGGAAATCTTACGAAACTGTCAATAATCGCGGAGTAAAACAGCACCGTTTCCCGAAATGGACATGACCGTGAAAACAAAAAAATAAGAAATGTAAAAAATGCGGATTGAGCTGATTCTCGGGGAGGTGGTTGTTCACTAGCGCAGCGGTATCTGCAGATGAAAGTTTGATGTTCTTGCGGTAGTGTACATTACTGATTGTATGCGAATACCAAAATATACGCTCACAACCTTCTCTTATGTCAAATCACGAACACTATAACATAGAGCTTCCACCTTGATACGCTTAGAGAGCGCTACTTGTCTTGTCGCTCGACGTTTACATAGAAAAATACAAGAAATGGCATTTTTTCTATGTTCATTCTTAGGTGAAAGTGAATTGCTGACATGTAAAACTATGGTAGCTGCTAAGTGTTAAGTGTGGAACTTTGAGATTTTATTGAATGGAAACAACGTTAGCTCGTTGGCGAATAGATTAAGGCTCAATTGAGAATCGCATATTTTCCAAAACTGAAAAGGCACTTTTCTTCAGAATAATTTACAAAGAAAACGAGAATTTCCGATTGTTCGTTTTCTAAATTATGACAATCTGACATTGTCATTTTCTTCGGTTTGTTGAATATTCTAAAGAAAAGTGCTTTTTCATTTTTGAAAAACAGGACATTTTTGGAAGAGGACGAACTTCCGGCTGAACATACCAAATAGCAAGTGAACAGCTGCACGAAGTATTTTACCATATTCTGTTGAAAATATGGGAAGAAGCAGAACTACTTTCCAACTGGGATGGGAGCGTCTTATTTATCCTTTTTACAGAAAGGGCACAGACTGTAGTGCGCCGATTACCGGGAAATTAAACTCCTCAACTCGGCTTACAAAATTACGTCACGTATTCAACAGATTGAGACTTGGAGGAGTCCTTCGTCAGTGAATACCAAGGTTATTTTTATAAGGGCCAATCAACGACGGATCAAATTTTTACTCTGTAATCAATCCTAGATAAATTCCGAGTAGTACAACTTGAAGACCAATTACCTGTTTATTGATTTCAAAGCGGCTTACGATTCAGTGAAAAGAAATGAGTAATGGCAGATAATGATATATCACGGTTTTAAGACGAGACTGATTAGGCTGATTCGTACTACCTTTGATGGAGTGAAATCAAGTGTACGGGCTGCGGATGGGATTTCGATGTCATTCTGTACCTTGGAACTCTAGTGACTTGCGATAATGACGAAAAGGTGTTGTGCAACTGCGAACAGAAATCTCTATGAACTTCATATCCAGCTGAAGTCCCGTAGTTTGCAAACGCATTGTGTAAGACACTGATCCTTTTGGTCGCTGCAGACGAGACTTGGACTTTGATGAAATTCGACCGGAGAGCGTTTACTGGTTTTGAACGTCAGGTACTGCAAACATCTTTCAGCAGTAAAGCCCAGTTTTGTGTTCGAATGGAATCGCTCAAGAAACTTCTTGAGTGATTCCTGACAGAAACTTCCTACGGGGACTGCCGTTTGAACTGTCATTTTTTCGCAACTGCCTGCGTACGCGATTGAAGAAAAAACGGTTCCCTGAGCGATTCAGGCAAGGAATTTTCCATGCATAGGCTGAGAAATTCCTGCAAGCAGCCCTTAATGAAGAAAACCTATGAAAGCGACAACGATTATAAAAAATTAGCAAGAGGCTGGCGACAACGTAGCAGGCCGCACACTAGATGGCTGTTTGTGTTTGATGAATTTACCTACGAACGCTCAACGTCCAAGGGGATCGTATGCCATTGGCCCAGGACCGAATCCAGTGGAGAAGGATGTTTCATTCGGCATAGATTCAACGGAGCGAATTGTAGTTCATCAAGAATCACCAATTTCTCCAAATAACATTTTTCGGACTTTTTTCTACTGTGACAATGTGACATTGCTCAACATGTAAATCTTTTTATTTTTTTTAAGTTTTTAACCGAACAATGTATAACGTTGAAGCCCCTGAACTAGGCCGTGGATAGGACAAAACACAATTCTTCTAAAGCAGTTCACCAGACTTGCACGGATGAAAGGGCTTCCTGGACGACACTGTAGCAAAATGATCCGGAAGGCTACGGTGTGAAACCTGGTTTTATGTAGTGAGGTTCATATAATTTGTTAGATTTTTGTCAACTTGTTAGTTATTTGTCGTAGATTTTCAAATTTACTGATTTTTTTTTGTGTTATGTTGAACTGTTCTGTCATATCAATTATTTAGTATTTGCTATATTAAAAATTTTGTTATGTCCGTTGCTGTTCAGTTTACAAATGCTCCATTTATTGTACTGATCTGGTCTGAGTGAAAAGTAGTCATATTCGTCCAAAATGTCAAGACTTATTGGCGCTAACAATTAGTCTTTTTATTGATCATGTGTAAGCTTTGAAAGTTAACTGTAAACTTTTTGCATGAATCTGATTCTTCCACCAAAATGCACTTTAGAATCCGAGTTCCGATGACACACACAGCATTACCTGCAGAGTCTGCCTATCATCTTTGTTTTCCTCCCCTGTAGGGGAAATTAAACCACTGCGTCCGATAAGCTGAACTTTTTGAACTGACTATCATATAAGTCCTTTAATCCTTTGGGGACGGATGGGTCATATTTGCCCAGCCGAGAAAATCGACCATCACAAACGTGTTCTACACCAGCGGTATTGCATCCAGAAAAGTGAAAAATCCGTCTCCAAAGGATTAAACTATACAACGATGTGTATATTATGTATATTTTTGAAGAGATGAACCCGCCTGAGGCTGAAAATCTCTATAATAAAGTAACACGTAAGCAAGTCAAGTGCCACTTATTGGCACCAAGTTATCGAATGATCAATTTTTATAGGGATAAACAAACGATACTCGCTGGCATTATGTTCTTTAACACAGTTGTAAGACAAACAAAACGCTACAAGCCTACGATACATTACAGTCTGAAACTCAGCCACCAGAACGATCTATATATAAGCGAGTTTAAGTCCTGTTCAGTGATCCAAATTATTCTAACTCTTAGTTTATAGACTGGCCAGAGCGATATACATATTCCCTTTATTTTAACTTAAGGATTGAAACTTGCAAATTTATTTTAAACAATGTAGACAAACAGACCAGGGATATGGTTCTAAATACTCAAAGGAGTTATTTTCACCCTCTCCATTAAGATGCGTTTTGCCCTCTACTTACGTGTAGGTGACGTTGAGCGTATTGAACACCGTCGACAGGTCCGTATCGATCTCCACCTGAGACGAGGTGTAACGGCCGGTCAGCTGCAGCGGCTGCCGTTTTTGTGCATATTTGATCAGTTCCATCCCAGTCGAGCCACTCCTCAGCGGCGCAACTGCATTAGAACTGCTGCCTATCAAGTTGGCAGCACTATGCATCGACAGCTCCGGATTCCGCTTTGAGATGATGTTTGAAATGACGGTATCAACGATGGCCGGCTTGACATCTTCGACCACCACTTGCATCCCCAAATCGTCGTCATCTTCGTCCTCCTGGCCTTCCGTTTCGAAATGGGAAACCATAAACTGTCCGGAGTGGATAGTTTCTCCGGTTTTCTTACGCTGTTCGCTGCTAGTGCTGGCGCCAGCATTAAGCCCGGCGCCAATTACACCGCTCCGATCCATCCTAATCGTGCGACCCGGGGTCATTACTTGGAACGCTATTCTGAGCCGGCTCTTACAATACAACCAAAAACAGTAACACAACTTGTTGCACTTTGCGCAAAAAATCACTCTTTCAATTGCTTATAAATAACACCACCCATATGCCGGCGTCATTGAAGGGCTTCTAACGCGCGGCGAAAATTGTAAACATCGAGACGGTACTATACACAGGCACACCCGACCACGCGACGACGCGTCCACCGAGAGAAATACCAAGTGGTTGTTGGTGCCACAGCGACGATCTTCGCGCACTGGTGCTGGCTGGTTTGCTCGCTGGTTGGGGGTTGGTCGCTAGCCTGGCCCACACTGCACTACTATCACACATCCATACTTATCGGGGGAGGCTGTTGAAAGAGAAATGAATGAAAAACAAATTACATGTAGGTCTTTACAAAGTTTCAAATAATAATTATACATATTGTGTTCCTGGAAAACCGAAACGTATTAACAATCCAAATCGTCATATCTATGTATAGTCAATAGGTTGAAAAATATATATGATTAAGCTTAAGATTCTAGATCAGATCTATATGAAGGGGTTAGAACCAAAGGGGTGTAAGTGGCAAAACCTCACTTACTAGTAAATAAGGTTTAAAGTTTTCTACCAATTTTTCATCCCATACTAAATATATGGAGTTTTTAAATCGACCCAATTTTCCGCGATTTATTTTAAGTTTTCTGATCATCGTAAAATAGTTATTTATGTAACGAGTTGCAAAAAGGTAATTTTTTCAGCACGAGTCGTACATTTATCCAACGAGGCTTGCCGAGTTGGATAAATACGAAGAGTGCTGAAAAAATCGAGTTTTGCAATGAGCTCCATACAAAATTTTATACAATGATTTTTTCATTATACAACCCATTCGAGTTGCATAATGTTCATAATGCAACCCAAATGAGTTGCATTATGAACATTATGCAACTATTTTTCATTATGCAACTCATTTCAGTTGCATAATGAACCAGTTCGGAAAAAATGGCCATTATGATACCAAAATGAGTCCTGCAGCCAATGCGATGATGGTTTGTTCCATACACGTCGCGTAGGTTCTACGCGCGCGTAGAGCCGTCCACGTGGTTCTGGAACGTTAGATTTTTGGTATATATATATGCGACCCGTTCGCGGTCGCAAATCAGTCGAAATTCGAAGGTGGATTAGTGATAAGCGTTCGCGTGGCTTGAACAACGTGAAGTGAAATAAGCCAAAGTGTGAAGTGTAAATAGTTAGCAGTAGAGAATAAAGTAGTGAAAGTGCTCTAGTGATTATTTCATCCCAATCCGAAATCCAATTCTCTATCTGCCGTGCCAATATACAGTCCAGTTCCTTTGCCTAAAATTCTTGTGTTCATTGCCGAACAGGTATCATAATGAGCATTTTTTCCGAACTGGTTTATTATGCAACTGAAATGAGTTGCATAATGAAAAATAGTTGTATAATGTTCATAATGCAACTCATTTGATTTGCATTATGAACATTATGCAACTCAAATGAGTTGCATTATGAAAAAATCGTTGCATAAAATTTTTTATGCAATTCAGTATTATAATTTACATTTTATATAACTCATTTTGGTATCATAATGGCCAATTTTTCCGAACTGGTTCATTATGCAACTGAAATGAGTTGCATAATGAAAAATAGTTGTATAATGTTCATAATGCAACTCATTTGAGTTGCATTATGAACATTATGCAATCCAAATGGGTTGCATTATGAAAAAAATCATTGCATAAAATTTTGTATGGAACTCGTTGCAAAACTCGATTTTTTCAGCACTCTTCGTATTTATCCAACTCGGCAAGCCTCGTTGGATAAATGCACGACTCGTGCTGAAAAAATCAACTTTTTGCCACTCGTTACCTAAATAACTAGTATGGGTTGCATTATGAAAAAAATCATTGCATAAAATTTTGTATGGAACTCGTTGCAAAACTCGATTTTTCAGCACTCTTCGTATTTATCCAACTCGACAAGCCTCGTTGGATAAATGTACGACTCGTGCTGAAAAAATTACCTTTTTGCAACTCGTTACAAAAATAACTATAAGCAAACTTTCTCAAAATGAGTAGACCTACAAATTTTCCGAAGAATGTATAGTTTTACCACAGACAAACAGACGTAACACCTTGAACGATTTCCATGGAAATCCATCGCCCAGTTCACACTACCACCACCTGGTGGAAAAGTTGCACAAATCACTGTGTTGTGCAATATCGTCAACAGAAGGCGCTAGTGTGAAACGTCAAACTCATAGAAAAACGATGCGCGCGCCTCTGGTTGTGAAAATCACAACTATGAAAATTTAAAATGATCGTTAAAAGCATGGTCGATGGAAATTTCGCAAGTGTTACGTCTGTTTGTCTGTGGTTTTACTGCGAATGTTTGGTTTCCACTTTCCTCGCTAATATAAACCACCCCAATTTTCAGGAAAATTAGGAAGAGGGCCCAATGATTAGGACACAATTATGTAGAAGATTCTCTTCTCCTATTCTTGGCGTTACGTCCCATCTAGTCTAGTCTAATCTACACATACACAGGCAATCGTTGAAACAATCCTGGAAAATGATAGAATGGGGGTGACGATGCTAAGAAGGGCCCATATAGCCGAGGCGGAAAACGCACGGGTATTCAGCATGACCATGCTGAGGGTGACGGGTTCGATTCCCGGTCGGTCCAGGATCTTTTCGTAAGGGAAATTTCCTAGACTTCCTTGGGCATAGAGTATCTTCATGCCTGCCACACGATATACACATGCAAAATGGTCATTGGCAGAGGAAGCTCTCAGTTAATAACTGTGGAAGTGCTCATAGAACACTAAGCTGAGAAGCAGGCTTTGTCCCAGTGAGGACGTTACGCCAAGAAGAGAGAGAGAGAGAGACGATGCTAAGAAGGTTAATGCCACCCCTGAACACTGCTTAATTTTGCTTCATAGAGGAATGCCTGTTTTGGATTTATTAAACGTCTAGAATACATGGTATGGTCTTTAACATGGGTCTCGCAAGGTGGTGCTGTGCATCACATTCTTAAACATTCTTAGGTAGGATAAACGCATTATTTAGATGGCAAATTCCTTAAGATTTATCAAAAGTAAGAACATAGAAATGCGAAACTCCTTTCAGAATAAATTTCCCAAATAACATCATGTTTCCCTATAATTTCACGTTAGCCAAGGACAGAGACAGCCTGAAAATTTAATTTTTATTTATTTAGCGCAAAGCTTTAAAATGAAAAAAAAAAACATTAGAGTTGAAAACTGGCTTTTTAACGCCCAATCTCTAGAACGAAATGCCTGGAAAAGTAAGACAACTCTCAGGCTGGTTTTTGGCGCATTAGACATGTCTATGAACAGCAAGCCCATTGCAGTGAACATAAATATATGATTAAATTTTGAGAAATAAATGCAACGAAATTATTATTTTGTCTCTTTCAATGAAAAAAAAACAGCATTTTATTAAAGCGTTACCTATTTATGACAACTTTACTTCCTTTTACGAATGCTGGAGTTAAAATCAATTCATAGGAACATAGAATGATGTTCAGGCAAACGAAAATTTGAATATGTATAAGCATAGATTATTCGAAATTAATTTAAAGTTATACGAAATAGGGTTGTACCATTTGTGCAGCAACTTTTATTTGAGCACTTTTTGTAATAACTCAACAACTTAAAACAGTAAATCGTTCAGTAAAAAATCGGCATAGTGAAGTGGAACCAGTTAGCCTAGTGGTTAAGGCTATGGATCGCCAATCCGGAGACGGCGGGTTCGATTCACGTTCTGGTCGGGAAAATTTTCTCGAGTCCCTGGGCGTAAGGTATCGTACACAAATTACGTAACGCTATAGAGGGAGGGGGGAGGAGTTCAGCTCCAGGAGGGGGTCTGAAACGGCCAATTTTTGCGTTACGTAATTAGTGTACCATGCCTAATGTATCATTGTGCTTGCCTCACAATATACAAATTCATGCAATGGCAGGCAAAGAAAGTCCTTCAATTAATAATTGTGGAAGTGCTCTAAGAACACTAAGTTGAAGCGAGGCTGGCCAAGTCCCAGTGGGGACGTAGAACCATTCCGACAGTGCATCTATTTTGTGCAATTGTCCGCTATAACTCAATCAATTTTGAACCAATTGACACAATTTTTGCAACGGGATGAGATACGTATAGTATAAAATTTCAAGTCTATTGGTTTGGAGTTGACTGAGTTATAGCGAAAAAGTGCCCAAAATACCAGCCACTGCCTAAGTGGCTCGGTACCCTACAGTGTTTCAGCCGAAAGTGGCCAAATGAGAATCGCCATTCCTTAATGGTTCAGTTCCCTACGTTAAACGAAATTTGTGAAAATCAAGAAAGTTATATTTGCTTAGCTGAAAATTATCTAAAATAACCATTTGGTTTCTAGTGAAAAATTACTTCTTGCAAAATAAATTCGAGCTAATACAAAACCACATTTCCACGATGCTAATTTATTGCGATGGATGATACGCCATACACAATTGTTTAACGGATTGGCTTTTCCATAATTAAAAATTATAGAACCGCAGCCAAGCCTTTTAAATTATTATTATAAACATAAAACAAGTATTTCACAACTATTAGATAACCATTTACCTTTCATCCAACTGGTCCGATATTCTCTTCCCGTTATAGTACGTTCCGGAATGTTTAAACAATTCACACTTTTGGCGCACACATGATACAGCACACAGCCTATCTATCTAATCGCACGAGTTTTTGTCTTGCCGCGAGATGCTACACACCGATCTGCGTTGAACTGATAAACGATATAGAACATCCACTATGGAACGTGAGACTAAAGTTTAACGACTGCACATACAGGTCACAATAAAAGTTATGTATCCGAACGAGGACCGGTTGGCCATAGTTATCGAAGGAAGAGCCCGGCTTTACCACTGCAGAACCATGATCGATGATTTTTTCCCCCCAGAACACGAGCGACGCAACACAACAACACTTGCACGCGCGAACACAGCTGATCTCGATCTGAACTGAACGCGATAGGTATCTCTTTCTCCTTCACTTTGAGAAATGCAATCTTTTTCAGTACCGATCCTCAGTCCTCAGTAATTTTCCACTGCTGGCTATTTATAACACACATTCCTGTTCCAGTTTGAACGTTCGTAATTGGCGCGACCTTGAAGCTCTATGCGTTTATCCAAACCGTTCTGGACATTGGTCAACGTAGTATCACCCAAAAAAGTTCACTAGGTATCTGTCGGAAAAAAGGGCTCGCTTTAGCACTGCGATCCACTCCTAACGATGACGTTATATCACTACACTCGTCGCTGAACCACTCCTCCACACCCGGTTGCTATACCACCAGCAGCACCAACTATGCCGCTTCTACTAGACCAGGGGTTTCCAGAATGCATCTTCGGTGAAGCAGATTGCACTATTGAACTCAATTGCAATAACTTAATAAATTGCATTACTCACTTTCACTGCGCCTAGAATCACAACAATCCTACTCCTAAGGTTTTCACTTACAAAATGCCCAGAATCGCCGTTTATGAATGCTATTTATGCTGTTTGCTAGATCTCACATCACACGGCAGCGTCTTCACTGGCTGTATCGATAGTGCTCTGGCAGCGCGCAGCATCCCATTGAACTATTGTTCGATCCTAACAAATGGATAATAGCATTAAACTGCCCGGTGCAGTGGTAGGCACGTATAGGAAGCCTCCTAGCGTACCATTTTTGTCGGAGTTGCCATTGTAGGAAGCGTGAAGTGCTTGTATGGACGGCAAAAATGAGAGCTATTCGTTGTGTGTGTCACTTATGGACAAAAAATTCAGTCATATTTGAGTTTGTGGAACGTAGGAGATAGTAGTCAAGAGGAGAGTCAGTTTATTAATGAAAGATTTGAAAAAGATCTCTCCTGAATTGATTTTTCTTCTGCCTAGTGTTATGTCTCAGCTGTGCTATAACCTAATTCACAGCTTTGTGTTCTGTGAGCACTTCCCAGTTATTAACTGAAACTTTTCCTTGACAATTGACCATAGGGTACGACTGTCATAAATTGGAATTCGTGCGTTTTTTTTAAACAAATCAGAGAAAGTTTTAAATAGAAAGTTCCCCGTTGGATACAGACCTGGTGGTAAAGACTGATGGTTGAAATAGTTATTTTAGTGACCAAGTTCACGAAAATAGTGACCAAATAGTGACTTAAAAATGGCAAAAAAGTGACTAAATAGTGATTTTTGGCAAAAAAAATATGATTAGCGACCAAAAATTGTGAGCCGAACTTGATTCAGAAAACCTTGAAGTACCGCATAAAAAATATTTTCAGGAAAACCTTCTCCACCAACAAAAAATGCATGTGTAAACAACTGTTAGCAGATATTTTCAGAACTAGATAAACAATAAGTCAATGAACGAAAATGGTTGTTGGCACATACAACTTTTTTTTAGTCGGTTCCAGTAGAACCTCAATGGGGAAACATTGGTGCAAGTTCCTGGATTTTTTTAAGTTAAAGCTGATATATAAAAGAACATGAGACGAAATACATTGTTTATTGAACAAATTCCTAAATACATTAATTTGAAAACTATTGCAGATATTTCCGTTGGATTTCATAGAAAAATTCAGGGTAAAATTCTTGAGCCGTATTTGAAAGAGCATTCGGCTCAATTCATGGATTGCCGCAGTGGAATGGTGTTTGCTAAAATTTCTGGAGAAGTTAAAAAAGAAACAAATGCAAAATGAAAGAAATTGTTTCTATATCTTCCTCATAGAAAATGACGATACTTCGGATAGGAAATTTCTTTTAAAAATTCCTGGAGAATTTATTTTATGTTTTCTTTTTATGAATAGACAATGTGTAAGCAAGTTTATGTAAAAATTACTAGCATTCCTTTGAAGTTATTTGCGAGGAACCCCTCAAAACTATAAGAAGGTGAAAATTAAACAGAAATTGATTAGACAATGGTGATAGAATTCCTGTAGTACTTGATATCGAATACATTTCAAGCATTTTTGAGGGATTACAAACGACGCTTATTGACGAAAATTTAATTAATATTTTAACGAAAATGCTAATTTCTTCTAATACTCCCATACTTGAAGATTTTTTCACAACAAAATAGTCAGAACAGTATTTGGCTATTTGGCGATGTTCTCGAAAAAGCTCTTGTCAAAAATAGTGCACAATTTTTGAAGATCACTTTAAGGTATCATTTCAAAGATTTATCTTCGAAACATTTATCAAAGAATTTTATCAGACAATTTTTCCAGGCATTGAACTAGATTATCATACCTTCAGAAATTCAACAAAAGCTTTTGCTAAATATAAAATTTCACAAGTAATATTCAGTGACTTTCGCCAAAATCCTGCATGAATTCATGCATAAATGGTCATGGAGGTCATACAGGAGCATATTTCGCATCGACAATTGTATCATTAATTCCGCCGAAAATTTCTTCAAGAGTTCTGGCAATTTTGTTTTTTAAGTTTATTCAGATTTTACACCCATATTTGTTTTGGTAATAGTTCAAAAACATACATCATTCACTGGATACTGGAGAATAACCAGAAACTTCAATGAGAAAGAATGGTTTCTAGTATAGTCGCATGAATCTTGGGCAAAAAGACAACACTTCCACAACTAACATAAAAATACTACGAATCAAAATCAGTCACTCTACATAGGCGATTGATACATTTGCTAACACAGCTACTAAACAAGTTATTGTAAGCAGTCCAGCCACACAATGCTTGATTTGCGTTTTTTATTACTTTAAATCTTATTTTTCTCGCTGACTAGATTATCATTTGCCACAAAACATTAAAATTGTTGAAAATAGTGACTTTTCAACAGAAAAAGTGACTTTAGTTGAAGCATCTTGAAAATAGTGACTTTTTAGTGACTGACCCGAACATAGTGACCAAGTCACTAAAAAGTGACTCGCTACCAGGCCTGCATTGGAACCAAAAGTATTGAGATCTGGAAGTGGCACAAACAATATAAAGTCGGATTTCCGAGTAATAAAATGTAACTTTTTACCTCAATTCTCATAACTTTGTCAATTTTCAATAGAATCACATCATTATTTTACTGGACCACAAAAATGGCTTTGACAGATACGTTAAGGTCGAAATACGTATCTGTCAAAGGATGCCAATTCTTCTCTCTCTCTCTTCTTGGCGTAACGTCCTCACTGGGACAAAGCCTGCTTCTCAGCTTAGTGTTCTATGAGCACTTCCACAGTTATTAACTGAGAGCTTCCTCTGCCAATGAACATTTTGCATGTGTATATCGTGTGGCAGGCACGAAGATACTCTATGCCCAAGGAAGTCAAGGAAATTTCCTTTACGAAAAGATCCTGGACCGACCGGGAATCGAACCCGTCACCGTCAGCATGGTCATGCTGAATACCCGTGCGTTTACCGCCTCGGCTATATGGGCCAATTCTTAGTGGAATTCAAAGGGACAGTATTGAGCATTTTCCAACCCACTGGACTCATTTCGCAGTTAGTATGAGTGCGGCATCGTGAAAAACGGCGATTTTACATCGAATCGTGCGCACTTATCCAGCCCCTTGTACGCAGAAGACAACGACACGATTCGATGCAAAATCGCAGTTTTATTAACGATCCCGCACTTTACCTACTAACTGCGAAAGGGGTCCAGTGGGGTGGGAAATGAGCAATACTTAACTGGATTTTCTTTTACTTACAGATATTCCACTAAAACGCCCAGGTTTATCAACATCATGAGGCTTATACGTGTTTTTCTCAGTTTTTTCATCTTGTTACTAAAAAAAAACTCTTTACAATAGAGTACTTCAACTGCATGCCAATTATCTGTTCGAGAACATCGTAAAATTGTCACGAACCGAGAACCGACAATCGATAAGTACAAGGTGTCTACTCATAAGACAAAATAAAATTCCCTGAGTTTCCTAGGTTTTTCCAGGGAGAAATTTTACATGTAACTTTTATAAAAACTATACAGAAGTAACCTCAAAATTTAAGTTAAAAATTTCGGTTGAAAAATCGGTCATATTCCATCAAATCGCTGAATGCTTCCATCAAGAATTGCTCAACAAAACTTTTTCAAATATTGTACAAAAATCAATTACGGAATATTTATAAATTATTCCCAGAGTTGTTATAGGTTAATTGCAATAAATTGCTTTGAGATTTCTACCAACAATGGCATTCAAATATATACTCTAGAAAATCAGGAAAAACATTCATGAGATCAATCAGTAAATCCATAGACAATATGGCCGTTAAATTCCATACACAGTTTTGAGTATGAATTTGGATGTTGTACTCTGTGCTGGTGGTGTAGTAATGTTAAGATTTTGAAATTCTATTCATAATTCTTCCTTCAAATCCTTCTCGCAGTTTTTCCTTTGAATTTTCAAAGGTTTTTTTTTTGGTTTCTTTAGTTTTCCCAAGTATCCACAGATTTTTACGTATTTCCTTCCATAAATAGCTCATTCCAAGATTTTTCACGATTTTAGGTTTTTTTGAGTTTGTTTACGGGGGGTCTCTGCTAGAGTATGTACCCCATGAACTTTCTTCCAGAGTTTCTCGCTAGATTCCTCCCGGAGATCTTTCCAAAGTTCTTAAAGGAATTTCTCTCAGTGGTTTCGGGATAGATTTCCAACAGTTTCTCTCGGGGTTTTGCAGAAGTTCTTTTAGGAATTTCTTCCAGAGACAGTTATCAGATATTTCTTGTGGATTTCGCACGTAGTTACTCCCGGGATTCCTTTAAGACAGTGCTTCACAAACTGTGCGCCGTGAACATTTCGCTAGTGCAGGCTCTTGAGCCAAAATTAAAAAAAAAAATCAGTATGGAAAGGTTTTTTTTTGTTTGATGGAACTTAGTTTGGAATTTTGATGTTGATCAAACTTTTAAATTTTAGGAGTTTTGAGAAATTACAGTAAAGATTTTAAAACAGATAATTGGATTTCCAATACTTAAACACATGATAATGAATGATCCATCATTCCTGAACATTCTAGGTTTGTATCTTAGTTTGATGAAATTTTCACACTACATTTTCGAAAACTTTGTGATTCCCGCAGAAATCTAAGATTTTAATAAAATTCTCCCGGAACTATCAAAGTATTGCGACTATTTTTGGTTTAATATTTAGGATCAGCAGCTTGCTTAAGTAATTTTTGTGATATTTGTTTAGTTAGTGTGAAATTGTATGAAATCCTTAAGCAATTTCCCCAATAAGTCTTTGCGGAGACTTTCACAAAATTTGACCGGGATTTTTTCAGCAATCCCGTAAGTAATTCCAGGAGTCATTTCGAGAAAAATTATTCAAAATTCGAACTCCGCGAGCAATTTTTAAAGAAATCTCAAAAAGTAGCATCCAGAATCTTGGGATAATTTCTGGAGGAGATTCTGATAAGAGCTCTGGGAATAATCCCGAGAAAATCTGCGAGAACATAATCCCAGTTGAAAACTGCAAGAAAAAGTATAATCAACAAGGAAGAGTCTTAAAAAAATCGAAAAAAAAATCACGTGACAAACTCTATGAGAAATACCAGCAGTAGCTCCTGCAGAAATCCCAGAAGACTCTCCAAAAAATATTAGGTGTAAGTCCAGGATGAATTCTGAAACACTCTGAGGGATATCCCAGTATTAACACCAGAAGGGATATTTTTATAGAAGTCCCGGCAGAAACTCCGAGAGAATTTCCACCAGAATCTTTGGGAAATATACCAGCTAAAACAAAGACAAATGACATGAAAAAATAAGGAAGGGATCTCGAGGGTTTTCGGAGGAATTTCAAGAAGTATTTCCAAAGAAATTCCGGAAAGTAATCCAAACTGATTTTTTTTGTAGTCTATTTTCTAGAAGGATACACTAACACTCTTTTTATTCATATCCACGATGTATTCAAATCAGTGGACTTTATTTGAGTAGATCTACAAGTAATAAAATTCGCTACTTTTTTTTCATTCGACCCAATGTTCAATTTTCTGGTTTTTGATTTTTCATTAAATAATGCAGTAATATTTTCATAATCAGGTTTTATACACATTTAGTGGAAAAATCAAGATATCTACTATTTTTTTTTGCTGGTGTAAAATGTTTTCCGTATTTACAAAAGACATTTTTGAACAAAATTTCGAAATAAACGGTTTTTGAAAAAAAAACGAAACATTTTCCACAGGAAAAAAAGTTTAGAAGATACTTTGATCCTCTGAATGTGTGACTTTTAGGTACCGTAATCCGGGGCAACATTGATCAGAATTTTCGATCTTTCTTGAATAATTCTCTTGTTTAAGCAAGCGATACATGTTTTATATATTTTTAAGTTCTGGTCCTCAGAATATGTGTTAAGCTACTTGAAAAAGTATTGCAAAATTTTAAAACATATTTAAATAGGATTTTTATCTAATTTTTGATTTTGTTGATTTGGGGTAACATTGATCATGTCAGTGATCAATGTTCGTTTGTGTTGAAAATACCCTTACTTACTAAATTCGGGGTCGCTGATTTCGAATATGTTGTCCAAATTCTTACAAGTTATGTACTTTTTGAGTTATTTTAGGATTAAAATCCTCCAAACCGCGAATAACGCCTAAAGGTAGGCAATGGCTTAAGTAATTGATAGCCTACTCTTAATAAATCGTATATTTAATTGAAAAGTAACATTTTCATAAAAGTTTCAGCTATTAAATCCAACTCTAGGATATCATATTGAAGTAATACAGTGATTTCGAACCTCATATTGTATCTAGTATTCATGCCATGCAGGAATGTTTGACAATGTACATATCTAATTGCGTTACGAAACACATTTATGGAAAAATCGATTTATTTCAATGTTTAATTTTCATAAATTATATGTCATTTAATAGCTAAATAATAGCAGATAACGATATACCATTCGATAGCAGAAACTGATTCAATATAAAATGCTTGTTTTAACATTTCATGAGGTCGGTCAAGTCGATCAATGTTACCCCGCTGATCCCCGTTTACGGTAATTATCCAAACTTTTATGCATAAATTTTGAAAAACATAATAATCGATTCCTACAAAATTAAACTCGATTTGCAAAAAATGCCCAATTTGCTTTAATCATGCCCGCTAAATTCTTTTGGATACTAATGGGATTCTGGTACATAGTCATTGGCAAAGAAACTCCCAGTCAATAACTGTGGAAGTACTCATAGAATACAAACAGGCTTTGTCCCAGCTTTGGCGTTACGCCAAGACGAATTATTGTTTGAGATAAATATCCCACAAAATACGACCTGACTAAGGTTGTTTGTTTCGAAGAATGTACAAAGGAAACTAGAATTTATACAAAAGAAATTCAGTTATCATTCTTATAAAATCAAAAATCATTACGGTATGAGTTTGCTAGAAACACACTAAAAAAGATGACATGAAACTTTAGTTGTTAGAACAACCATTTTCCTTAGAAGTATTCATCTTACGATATATGCCATACTTTCGGTCAATTACAGTGTCTTTCACAGTGTTTTTCATAAAAAAATCGTTATAAAATGGGCATTTTTTGCAAATTGACTTAAAATTTTCAAATATTTCTTTTAGCATGTACAGAAGTGTCGATTTGAAAACCGCAAAATCCGCGAACTTTTCAGAGAAAACTAACATTCATTCAGATGGCAACAAAGATGCGTTTTTGCTTTCGTGAGATGTGAATGAGATTGCCAGATGGCAAACAGATAAGATATTTAAGGTGTCTTACTGCATCACTAAGTTATCAAACGAATCATTGAATTTTTGCTTTTCAATGATTGTTTGCCTCGCATTTTTGAAGGGATAAAAAACTGTCAATTCTGCAGCAACGCAGCAGAAAAAGTATCATCGCAAACACTGCGAGTGAGCATATAGGATGATACTTTTTCATACAAATGTTCGCTTTGGTGGCAGAGAATTATCACTTTGAAATTTTGAGGCTCATATCCAACATGCCGATGCTGATGCTGCCGTAAAAAGCCTTAAAAAAAGATGATTCAGTTTGAATGTGTCGTAAAAGATGTTTGATGATAGCCGCGAATTTTACGAAATTTTAGATCTTAGTCTGGATGTGTCGCCCCCTCGTTTCTGTTGCACTTCATATAAAGAGAATCATACCCATCCCAGATAACCACATATCGCATAAGATAGTATATGCAAAATCGCTTATTCTTTTAATAAAAATCAGTATCGCAAATAATGTTGAATCTTTTCACAAGAACGACAAAATTAATTGCATATAAATAATCACTGCGATTCATTAATAATTTTCTGTTTCGGGAGCAAACGAAACCGTAAATAATGCCATTCATAATCAAGAAAGTGGCATCATACTGACAGATCATATATTAGATTACAGATATGTCGAACAAAATCGCACTGCCTTAGTGAAAATTATCACCCATATTTCGTACTCTGGAAAATGAAAGCTAATATAACTCTGCTTTCTTCCAATAATACGTAACTATCGTTCTTCATGTAGAATTCAAGCCACATTACATTCTTGTCTCAGTGAGATTGAATAACCCCGCGACAATAGGAATTTTTCAATATAATTATGGAACGGTCGCCGCCGTCGCCGCGAATCACAATCACTTTTTCCCCCTGCGTGGGCCACCGCCTGATTCTTGAGAGTGTTTTGCACAAGCTCATGATAGTACTTACTCTTTATCCAATGTAATGCATTATTTGAAACAACGCAGTTTGATTAGCTACCAATCGACAAGACGGCTGGCACTCTTGCACCAAAATGATTTCTCAGCCCCGGAACATTATCACGATCACAACCGTATGGAAAATGCCCGGCCAGAAAGAAGTCCACCAGCAGCCGAACTCCTAGAAGCGTATTTCTGTAACATCTTGGGGTTTATCCGCAGACGGTGCACATGTTAAACTTAACACAGGTGATATTCACTAGGTTTCACTAGAGGTTTTCTCTGGACCGCGATTCGTGGGGCATTAATTTACGAATTTTTCCTCCGCGACGGCGGCGGCGACGACGACGACGACGACGAATGTAAACAAAACTAGCCGTAATTGGAGTCTTTCAAAGTCACAATAAGTTGTACATGCGATAATATGTAACACAAGCCAGATAAGTATCGATCGAAATCGCAATGACTTATAAAAAGTTGCCGTCGAACTCCAATATCAGCTGGTAAGGAAAGTTTAGTTTATATTAGGCCAAATTTCACTTACTCTTCAAGAAAAGCTAGTTGATGCAGTGGTATGGTGTCAGACTGAGAATCTGGAGGTCGTGTGTTCTAGACCGGTTGACATTTTTTTTTTCGTTGATAATAAGGACATCGTATTAATAATCATGGGAAATCTGAATTTTACATTTTTCATGGATAATTTGGGGCGTCGTATTAATGGCAACAAGTTATCAAACAGAGTCGTCAGAAGTATATATATGGCCTCCACTTTGGTATGCATAGAGCAGTTTTGTGCACTTTATACGAGTGAATTGGTTTTTAAATGGTGATGTATAACACAAATTATACAGACCTAAATGTTAACTGGGATACCCTTAAGAGATCCAAAAGAAGTTTTGACAGAATTTAATTACAGTTTAAGTAACTTTTGTAAAACTCATCGATTTATTTCAGTAAAATCTTTCTTGTAAAGATTCAGATGAAATAATGCTAGTGTAGTTTCTGCCAGAACTTTTCATAAATTCTTTTTTTTTTTTTTTTTTTTTTTCATAGTGATTACGGCGGTAGCACACTGTGCTTATGTTCTAACACCGCACCCTTTCCCTACGTTTGCTTCTATGAGCCTCTATTTTTGTTTCAACACACAGAAGTACGTAGGCATATCGTGGCCCAAGTCGACACTGTTTTGGCCTGCGTTGAACAAAAATAGTTTTAATAAAAGTTTCCCCTTTTTTCTTTATGTCAATTGGTTTGTTGTAGTATGGTCCATGAATTTAGTTAGGTTCTTGTCAATTTGTCAGTGATTCGAAGTAGATCTCCAAGGTAATAGTCAATTAAGTCATTCTGATTTGTTCTATCATAGCAGCTTTAGTCTTTGCTTTATTGAAGTGTAGTTTTATTGGAAATATGCTGAATGTCGTTAATAAAAAGAGACGTCTGGAACTGTAACCTGCTAGTTGTTCCGTCTTGCAGATACGTCATGTCTTAATAATGCCTAGGAGATTAACGAAAACACGTGTGTTCGGTCGGATGTCCATTGCGTAGAAAGTCAAGGAAAATAGGTTTCTTTATTGTCAGTTGTTATGTAAGCCTCGCTTGAAGCACTTCCCGTGAGAACCCTGTCATCTGTACATCAACTAATCCGTATCTTCGTACACAGCTAAATACTGTACTGTCAACCGGCGAAAAGCCTGCGGGTAAATATTAAAAAATGTATAATAATGCTGTCTAGCGCATTGTTTCCTATCGGCCACTATTTTAGTCTAGTCCCAACTGCAAGCTTTTTTTCCAATCTTAGCGTCAATTGTCTTCTAGATAGATTTATCGAATCAGTCGAACCCGTATGTTAAAATATAGTCGATTCTGTGTCAAATTGTTTTCTTGATTTCTACTTCTCTGTGTTCATCTCTTGTGTAAAAAACCCACAGAAACATGTAACTGAACTCCTGATATTTTTCTGTTGGTGTCATAACACCATCTAAGAGATAAACAAAAATACGCCAAGTTGGTCAGTTGATTGTAATAAAACAAAAATTGCTTGTCAACTATTATGTATTCATCCCCCTACGAATACTATGAAAAATATTCAAAATCGTTCTGTCCTATCGGTCCTACCTCGATAAACCATGTCATTTTCTCATGCGTGGCCTAGAAATGTCAACCTAGTCATACAAAAGTAACGTTGTTCAGTTAACAAAAAGCAGTCAGCTTTTGTCCAAAATGTCACGTCGAACGCATTGATGTCAACAATGCGTTTAAATGTTCGCACGTTAGCTTCGAATCTATCAGCACAATTAAGTGCTGCAAATCTCCTTCCCACTATTAATTCGTCGGTTGATTTTAATTGCATTATTTAAAGAAAATATGACCAACTAACATGATAAAAAATAGAAAAAGCGACTATGACATTAATAAATTACTAATCAAAATCAACCGAGAAACGTGAGAAATAGAGCCCAAACAACATTTTGAAGTAAGCTGGCTGTTAAAGGTTCCAAAACCTGTCACAAATCCTATAATACTTTTATTAGGATTTGTAACGATCATCAAAACCTTCTCAAATCCAACCGACTTTGAACTATTGCTTAGGAATAGACTCTACTGAGCCCTGGCGGTTCCTCCGTGTTTATCGAGCATGTCTGATGCATATGATCAGCCATACTCCATCTGCAGCAGCCGGTTCATGATGAACCGTTGGAGGCGCATTAAAGTGTTAAAAAGGTGATACGTTTCACTAAAGAACACTACATTACAATAATCAAAATGAAACTCCTTCACTTTAATACCGTCAACCCCTGCGAACTTGGCCAGGGTGCCAGAACTTTTCATAAATTCGTAAGTAAATTATATTCTGGCTGGAGATATTTCAGAATAAATTTACGAAAAATAGAGAAATTTGAGAAGAGAGCCACACTTGGGAAAAAATGTCCTCAGTCTGAAGTTTTCGACTGAGTCTGAAGACTTCTAAGTCTTCGAAAAATATATTCAAGAATTTTGCAAAGAAAAAATCCAAGATATCCTTTAATAGCTACGCTTACAGTTCTGTCAACAAATAACTCTAAGGACTTTTCAGCATTTTTTAAGGTTTGTTCGAGGTTCCTGGTTCTGGAATTCCGTCAATTTCAGCGTATTGAAACTCTGTAATAATAACTTAAGAAACTCCTGCAGTGTTTTCAAATCGCTGGAAATTTTCCATAGTTAATATTGTATTCAGAGTTTTTCCAAAGAACTACCAAGAAGCTCCAATTATGATTTCAAAGTATTCACACGAATGCCACTCCAGTGATTAAGTATCTGGTAAAGTGTCTTTAATGCGCTTATCGTTTTTTGATCGTTTTTTTAATAAGCAAATGTGTAATAATTATTATTTCTTTAACAAATTCACTCCAACTCAAACAAAAATGTCTGCCAAACATTAGTCTCGGAGTTAAGACAATTACTCAAAAAGTTTTACTATGAAAATCAGCAGAGAAACTATTTATTTCTTTACAAATTGATGGTGCAGTACAAGTACAACTTATCCAGCTACCAAACTAAGGATTATTGACATCGTTTTTACTAAATTTTAATGTTTTGTAATTCCAACTTTAAAATGTACGCGTTTTATTAATTGTTTAGAATTTCAAGCCTTTATAATTAATGTAAGTGCATTTGATTTCAAAAGCCTTTCCAAAAAATCCGCGCCAAATTCGCGAGAGCGTGAAGTAAATTTACGTATTATTTCTACTCAACATTACACTGAAGTTTTTTTACGACGGTAATGGTCCCGCGTAAAAAAAATGCGTAAAAAAACCGTGTTATTTAAAAAAAACGTCTTAAAAACCGCGTTATTTCAAAAACCGTCGCAAAAAAACGCGTTATTTAAAAAAGCAGATGGGGTCCTGACTATTTTACGCCTTTTTGAAAAAAAAAGCGGATTTTTTTACGACGGTTTTTGAAATAACGCGGTTTTTTAGGACGGACCGCGTAAAAAAAACTTCAGTGTATTGAAGAAAAAACACTTTCAATCTTGCTTTCAACTGGAATAGACTAATTGATCAATGGATGATAAACAAACTTTTGATTCGTAAATCAACGAGGCTCATCTTCTTATCAATACTGAATTCCTGGAAGGATTTAGAAAGACGTTTTGCTTAAGTATTCGTTAAAGAATTTCCAGCGAAATCGCTGTAGCATTCTTGGAGAAACATTTGTTAGAGCCCGTCGAACAAAATTTCAGGAAAAACAAGGCAACTGGATTTGTGGAAAAAATTAAAGAAAAAAAACCTAGAGAAATTTTAGTAAGAACTAGAAAAAGCAATAAAAGTATATCAGAAAATTTCACAAAACATGAATGGAATGCTTCCCCGTTTCTCAAATAATCTCTGAACATTTTTTGGAGAAAGTAACTGACACAAAAATGTTTAGAATAGTTTTTTTAAATGAATTTGAAATTGAGTAGGATGCTCTATAATAACTTATAAGAGTTTAAGAGGTAATTTTGAGAGACTTTTTTCAATTTTCCTAAATAAAGCTACTGTGATTTCCACACATTGCACTTTTCCAAATTTAATAATTACGAATCAAAACGTTTTCAGTTTGACTTTTCATTAAAAAAAAATAACTTTGATTTTCCATTCCATTCAATTTACGGTTTCGCTAAATTCACGGCAAAATATCTTTTGACTGGCATATACCAAAGGCCACAGACAAATCAAGCCTAACTTTCCAATCCGACGTAACTCGCAAATGTAAACAAATCCGTGTTTTCAGCTGTATGTACAATTCATAAAGCAAATTAAAGAATACACATCAATGTTTAATGATTTATTGCTTTACTTGTTTAACTAAGTTAAGTATAATATACTCCCCTATTATTTTTCAAAACAACGTATCTAACTCTTTTGGTGTTTACAACTATTCTTATAGATACACCGTTTTGATATATGAGAAAACAAAACGACGTAATTAGCTAAAATCCAAAATCACAGATACACCAAACTGGCACCATACAAAAGTGACGTATCTGGCTTGACGTATCTGTAACCAACCCGGTGTATGTGTGTTTTTGTCAAAATTCATTGCAAAAATGATATGGAATAAGTAGGTTTTGTTTCTTACGTAGTGCATGCTTTATCCCTGGTGGCGTAAAGCACAAAAAATCTTATGAAAAGTCTTTTCCAATAAAAACTATTTTGGTAAATGATCATCAGCATTGCCCATGCATTTACTCAGATCAGTGAAAAAGTTAGATACGTCCTTTTGAAAAATTTTGCTTGACTTCTAGTATTTATTACAGCGTGTGCCAATGATAGGAACCCTGTACCAGTATGAATACATTTTTTAACTTCGATTCCTTTTCGCACTATTTGCATGCATTCCTTATGGGATTAGCGGCTAATCATTAGCCATAACTGGTAGATTATGACAAAATAGGGTGCAAGGAAGACGAAATTTTAAATAAAATGATTTATTTCAACCATAATTTGAGACAAAATCTGGAGTTATAATGAGTACAACCATCTTTTGTGAACGTGATCTGTTGTTCACATTTTTTTTTCTTGTTGATTTACATCGTTAAAGGGTGAAAATCAACTATGGCGAATTTTAGGTACAATGGCCATAATTGGAACACTTACCCCATTAACTATTTTCTTGATCATATACGTTTTAGCCAGGTGCAGAACGATAATGTATGAGACGCGTCCAAAGATGGAGGACTGCAGCCACGAGAGGAGTCTTGTGACGAGTTCAATTATAACACATTCACCTTCAGCTTACAACTTTTGGCGCTTTTCCACTATAACTCATAAATACGACCGTAGCCTACATTTTTTTCACATTCATATTCCTTGCGAAATTTTCAATAAGTTTCATTTGTTGAACATTAAGTTTTCACTGGAAAATGTTGTTCAAAATGAGAATTATTAGCGTGACGTTACAACGTTGAAACGTTACGCTACTAATCCCCATTTTGAACAAGCTTTGAAAACTAAATTTCCTTGACCTTATATATGGTACATCCAATAGGTTATCGTTATAAATAAATGAAACAATTACAATTACAATTAGATCAAATTTATTGCAAATTTTACAAGGAATTCAATTGTGAAAAAGTTAGGTTCACGGTCGTATTAATTAGTTATAGTGGAAAATCCAATCATCAAGGCGTCACAACGTTGTAACATTACGGTAGAGTGTGTCATAATTCGTTATAATCATTTTCATAATGTACATAATACTGAATACAATTATAATATGTATAAAAAAGAAAGACCTATTCTAAGCAACAGCATAACTTCCAGACCACACCCAAACATGTGTAACAGAAATACAATAATTTAGTGCTAAGCGGTTTAAGCGTGATGTGTCACACTCAAAAGGACCACAAATTCGCATAATAATAGCTTTACCAATGAAGGAAGCGTTGCATGCTAGAAAAAATCATGTTCCTAATTAATAACGTTGTTAACATTAAATTTTTATGAAAAAATCAAATTAATTGAGGGGGTTAGAAGCAAAGGGGTGTAAGTGACAAAAACCCACTTTCGAGTAAATGAGGTTTAAAGTTTTTGACCAATTTTTCTTCCCATACAAAATGTATGGAATTTCAAAAACAACCCAATTTTCTCTGATTTATTGTAATTTTTTGAATCATCCTAGAAACAATCTTAAAAAAGTTCCTGAAAGCTTGAATTCTGAAGAATTTTATGATATGCTCAGCTCAAAATCGACAAAATGGTCACTTACACCCCTTGGATTCTGGGCCCCTCAATTGTGTTTAAGATTTGCAAGCTAATGAATCACGTAAAATTCTCAGCAAGCTTATCTTGATGCTCACGTACCTTCATGACACTGCCTAATTTAATCCATTGTTTTCAAACCAATGTTTAAAATGGTACCGCGAGGGTAGGGTATAGAAATCTAACATTTCCCATATGATAATGTCTAGGACAAACATGATGAATTCAAGTACTTACAATGGTCAGATTTCGCCGTTTCCCGATCAGATCCAGATCGGCAAGCACTTGGATCGATGCGCTGAAAACCCCTGATCTAGATAGTGATCATTCCGAGCAGGCTCGTACTACACCAACACAACACTCACGATAGGTCACTACTTCACCAACACGACACGGCAGCGGCCAAAGTTTTCCTCTTCACTAAGACGTATATTAATGTTGGCTTTTAGCTAGCGACAATCTAAACAAATCCAGACAAAATGTTTCTGGCACATTTTCAACGTCACTAGGGCGCTACTACACAGCCAGAAGTCCGTCCAGCCTCTGGGTCCTTTTGTCTGCTGCTTGTTTCACTCGGATCGCTCGAACACTATTGATAACGCGCGAAGGACAAACTGACAAACAAAACGTGCGACTGAGCCGAACGACGACGGAGATAGAAAGACCGTTCCGTTCCGTTCCCTGATGAGTTGTAATCACTGACTCGCTGCTCTTCAAGCAGCAGTTGCCGATACTGATAACGACCACCAAAACCAATACACACGGTGTGCTGGCTGCTACTGCTGCTGCTCCGATGGCTGCAGAGCGAAAGATGATGCTTCGGAATTTCAGTTTCCTCCAATGCTTGTGCTAGAATTTTCACCCGCGAAAATGAAGTTCTCCGAACACTACACTTTGATCACAACGGAAAGAGCTAAACTGAATGTCTGATCGATTAGGTACGTCCGCAAATTTTACCAGAAAAACAAAAATCTTTTTCTCCTTTTCCGACGACGACGAATGTCCGTCCAGACTGTTCGCACCGCACTCAGAAAAGATTATGCACCGTACGCGCAAACTAGGGGCTAACACGGCGCACAAACACACGAACGACGACAGCAAAGACAAACAAAGTGCAGTGTTGAACGTCAAAATTAAAATGTCATCAAGAAAGTGCATCACACTGAGCCGAAACATCCCCCCGAAAACGACTGCAAAATATTTACCAACAAAGAATTTACCATTTTCGAAGTCCTTTCCTCAAGGGAACGTTCAAAAATTACGTCCAACATTTGGGGGAGGGGGGGGGGATGTGTTCTAGAAAAGTGTGACAGTACGTATATTGGGTATAGGGAAATTGTGTGACAGAGGGGGGAGGGGGGTCTAGAAATCCCGAAAAACGATGGACGTAATTTTTGAATCTTCCCCAACTGCTTTTCAAGTTCTTGATTTTACAAATGGCAGCACTTGGCAAACAATATCAGCTGCGTCGGCAAATCAGATCAACATCGGATGATTTTCGTTGTGGGGCGCCCCCAAAACGTTCGTTCCGATTTGCGGATGATGCTTTAGTTGAAGGGCCCATCTAGCCGAGGCTGTAAACGCACGGGTATTCAGCATGACCATGCTGAGGATGACGGGTTCGATTCCCGGTCGGTCCAGGATCTTTTCGTAAAGGAAATTTCCTTGACTTCCTTGGGCTTAGAGTATCTTCGTGCCTGCCACACGATATACACATGCAACATGGTCATTGGCAGAGGAAGTTCTCAGTTATTAACTGTGGAAGTGCTCATAGAACACTAAGCTGAGAAGCAGGCCCTGTCCCAGTGAGGACGTTACGCCAAGAAGAGGAGGAGCTTTAGTTGATAAATTGTTGATCTAAAATTGAGTGTCCGTTTATTCACACTCCGTGGTAAAATATCATTCGCATTTCGAATAATTTTCTTACACAAGTTTGAAAATTAGTCAGTCACTGTTACAGCTCATTCGATTCCAGGATTGATCGTGTTATGCAAAAGTTGAAATGATGTTTCATACGTTAAAAGGAGGATGTTTGGGTTCAGTGCAGTGGCAGGGATGTCACGGAGAAACTCAAGGAGCCATTTTACGAAGTGACAACAATGTTGATGATGATATTGATTTTCACGGGTTTGGACGATACCTTCTGTCAAAATTTATTTCATAAAAACGGCTCGTAAAATGGACTAGTAGGGTAAAAGCACAGACAAACAGACGTAACACCTTGAACGATTTTCATGGAAATCCATCGTCCAGTTCACACTACCGCAGACAGACGTTCTAGCTCGAACAAATTTATTCAAATTTTCTATGTAAATTTTCACTAGCGACACCTAGGCAACCGATTGCCACAGTGCAGTCGCGAGCAGTTGACAGTTTGAGAAACCACGTGCTTCCAGCCTCTTACTTACCACCCCATTCACCACCCACCGAAAAATAAAATCAAAACAAACACTGTCAAAATCATTCCTACATTTGCGTCACATTCACAAAGATTTCCCAATGCGAGTGAAGTTCATCCAAATGCAGTTTTATTCAAGCAAATCTATGTAACATAAAAGTAATAATGTGTAAAATATTTTACAGGAGTCCTGCGCTAATTTGCGCAAAAGATTTTAGACATTAAATAAAAGTCATTTACTCTGCACAAATTATATGGAAACATTATTAGCGTGCAACACGTTAGGTCTTTTCCCGCCATCCGGCTGGAAGACGACCGTGGTGACAGTTGTTGGTCGCAACGCACATGTGAGGCAGCGATTGAATATGAACGCCGCTAACGCCATCTGTTCGCTGATTGCCACTTGGCAATTTGTGGCGGCCATGTTTTTTACACAAGCTGCTGAGTCAAACTTGAACGTCTGTCTGCGACACTACCATCACCTGGTGGAAAAGTTGCACGAATCACTGTGTTGTGCCATATCGTCAACAGGAGGCGCAAGTGTGAAACGTCAAACGCATAGAAAAACGATGCGCGCCTCTGGTTGTGAAAGCCATAACTATGAAAATTTAAAATGATATTTAAAAGCGTGTTCGATGGAAATTTCGCAAGTGTTACGTCTGTTTGTCTGTGGTAAAAGGGTGTAATGCGCCCCACCGGGGCAAAACGTCCCATTTTCTAGCGATTGAAGTGCTTTTCGCACAAGGATCATAAGCATCTAAATCGGGAGAAAAACACTGATGTTTGTGCTGCTAATGTTGATGTTTCTTCTTCTTTATGGCTCTACGTCCCCACTGGGACTTGGCATGCCTCTCTTCAACTGTTCTTTGAGCACTTCCACAGTTATTAATTGAATGGCCTTCTTTGCCTGCCATTGCATGAATTTGTATATTGTGAGGCAAGTACAATGATACACTATAACCAGGGAGTCGAGAAAAATTTTCCGACCGAAATGGGAATCGAACCCGCCGTCTCCGGATTGGCGATCCATAGTCTTAACCACTAGACTAACTGGAGACCCCTTGATGTGAATGTTTATAAAACCATTAAACAAAGGATGTTTACAAATTAGAACCAACAGTAGATGGCGCGCAGGTGGGCATCCCAACAAACATTTTTGCTGTACAAGAGTGGAACAAACCAATCTTAAGCACACTTTAGCTTAAGAAACTGTTATTCAGCTAGTTCTGTTTCTTGTGATGTTTAGGTGGGCGTAGAGGGTGGGACCTTACACCCCTGGCATTTTGGAGCCCGGGAATATGTATATTTAAAAATCAATTTAAAGTTTGTATGGGAGCGATTTGTCGAATTTTTTTGAAATTGATTTTAGGTATCGAAACTAAAAATCTAAAAATCTAAAAAAAACATAGAGGCTTAGAAAAAGGTGCTCTTTTGTTTAAAAATATAAAATCATTGAATTTTTCTAAATTTAAAAACCCAATTGACTGAGTTATAGCGAAGTGCCCAAAATACCGGCCACTGCCCAAGTGGTTCGCTACCCTACATATTTATGTACCCAACACGGAAAATCCAAACTACCTTATATTTGGGTCGATTTTACTCAAAATTGAGTATATCGAATAAACTCGTTACCCAAAATTAGGTTGTTTCCCCTCTCTGGCGCACCGATGTTGTCAAAAACAAACAGAGATGCATCTACCCAAAGGGGGTCCTTGACCCCAATAAGCCAATTTTGGGTAAATATCAGTTTACTCAAAATTGAGTTGAATGAGGGGGGGTCTTAGGATGAATTTACCTACTCTGGAGTATATTTTTTAGCTGGGGGTAAGGGCAATCTACCTAGCGTGAGTTTAATCGATTTACTCAAATTTTGGCTTATTGGGCCGAACTATGGAATTGTGTCAAAAGAACTCAATTTTGGGTAGTTTTGCGGTTTCATGTATATTTTACGCGAGATTTTACGTTATTTATTTTTGCAGTGTAGCATGAGAAGCGAAGTAAGCCCCTCGATTGTCAAAATCAGCTGATGCGATGTGCATCGTAAAAAATAAAACAAAGGCCTGCAAGTGCATCGGCGCCAAAATCAGAAGAGCTCGCCCAAATAGGTCCCAAACATTCAGGAAGTCTGGTTTGCATGTATATTCGTGATTAATTAAAGACACAGTATATTTTCGACGAGCGTGATTCCGCACACTAAATTCTAGACAATCAGTTTCGTTATCAATTTCCTATCCCAAAATGGAACTAGTAAACTCGCCCCCTTCCTATCACACCAGCATCGCCCAAAAATGCCGTTCCAAAAGTGCCGCCCACCACCGATTCAAGTATGGTTCTCCGAAGCTGGTGGACATGATGCGAGAGGTAAGTGTTTGCAAAATGCCCAGAAACACGCGAAAACTTATTGACCCGCTTTGCAGAAATGTCGACTGCGAATCAAGGAGGCCCGGAGCGATCACCTGCTGCGAAAGCGCAACATCGTTCAGGAGGAAAAAGCTCTACTGGAATCGATTGTTCGCCAGGAACTGTCGGAGCTGGAACAGGACATTGAACTGCAGGAGCTGATCTTCCAGGAGTTGATTGCCGAGACAGACGAATGGTTATTCGAAGAGTACGAACGATTCGGACGCTATCAGATTGACGAGTACGAACAGGAAGTGGTCTTTTGCCCGCTGTGCCAGAAGGATAAACTCGTTCCTACCGGCGATGGGAGTGTGATGCGATGTTCGTGTGGAACAGTGATCAAACATCCCGGTGGAATCATGGGGATTGCAGCTGGCGTGAGGAATACACTCGAAGAACACAGTCAGCGCTGCGAAGAGGAAGTGCATTTCTTTCTGGAACCAGACGTTTTAGATTGCAGTTTTGGAAGGTTAAATGCGTTTTGCTCTAGCTGCGATTATTGCAGAAGTTTGGCTCAGTAGGGTTTATTTTTGGACGTTTTTGTTCTGGTATTATGTAGTACGTAAGGTTTTATTTTATCATTGTATCAGCAATTTGCAAGGATTCTTGTCAATCTAATGATTGCAGGTATATATTTTTCTTTTAGCCGGCACGACTTTTTTTCCGATCATATTTGTTATACATTTAAAAACATTCTAAATATTCTGGATTATTCCACATCAATATGACGCTGCTATGTTTATTTTAGAGAAAAAAAAACCTCGAAAAAATACTCACAACCTATTAAGCTATTAAGGTAGGTGTGTACTGTTAGGTTGATGAGTGCAAACTACTTAGGGGGTGTTAGAGGACCGTAATGGTGATAAAATATTCTACGCACATGGTCAAATCTGGACCGTTATGAAATTGTTGAACTTTCCATGTTTTTTTATCATGTTTGCCTTAAACTGGCTATATAACGTGAAAATGGTCAAAATTATCACAGTTTTTAAACTTCAATTCGTATTTTTTTTTCTATCACATAAGATATTTGAATCCATTTGTTTTTTTTTAATTGTTTGGTTTTCTGGGCTCAAGAAGCTTAAAAGTAGTGGCTTTTAGCTTGCTTTTCTCAATTATTAAAATAAAAAATGCGTGACGAATTTTTTGTTAGGCATAGTATAGTGTCACTTTTTTGATAATGAATTTGCAACTGTGAATGTTGCATGTAAATGCTTGGTTTTGCGACCTGTTACAGTACCACTGCCCAAGTACTCACAAGCATGAATGTTCACTTTTGAAATGCTTGTGGAGCCTCGTATCCGTAAGGGTTCGATTCCCGCTCCGAAGGATGAAACTTTTCGCAAGAAATATTTCTTCCTCGAATCCACTGGTGCTCGTATCGAGTCCGTTGTCTAGTGTTAGGTTTCGTTCAGTCTGTACAGCCTTTGGCTGAAGACGGTGTCCGTGTCTTTTTATATGAGGGGGTCAGAAGCAGAGGGGTGTAAGTGACCAAAACCTGATTTTGAGATAATGGACGTAAACTTTGACATCTTATAAAAAAATCAACAACAATCGAAAAAGTTCGGAATCGCTTCGAATATGCTACTATCAAGTAACTCCACCATTGGAGATGCACAGAAACATTATATACGTTGTTTTTCTTCGAATATGAAAATCGGGTTTTTTTTATTAATGGCACTTACACCCCTTTACCACTAAACTACTGACTTACACCCCTTTGCCGCCAAACAAATCCTCAATAAGGTTGCACCTCTATATGTAGACTCAAATATTACTATGCAAAAAGTGTCCCAAAATTGAAAATATAATATTGTAAGTTAACGATACTAACAAGCAAGATGACTTCAAAGCAATATGTATTATTTGTTCCTTACTGAAAATACAGGTAAAAAAAAATGGTTAAACCAGAAAAGCTTATGAAGTCTTCCGTCTTCAATATCAAGAAGGTCTAACTCGATGTGACCCTGATATGACAAAAAGGCCACCTAGTTCGACCAAGTTTATTTTTTATTTGTTTGTAATGTAAACTAAAAATACATTTCAGATTGATTCAATAAAAAATGTAAAACTAAGGAAAATGTGTACTATAGTATACTATACTATAGTATAGTAGTATACTATAGTATACTAACACATGTTTTATTTTTTATGGACAAGGCTGCTGGAGTATCAAGCTGGCCGCCACAATGGCCGTCTTTCATTCTTCTCGATTTTCTTGGGAATCCTTCGAACAAGTAGATTAGAAATTGTTTCTTGCTGCTTGATTACTTAGTGAACACTGAGTAGCATTTTCAGACTAAAGCTTACTATTGGTATACAATCGGAGCCGTAGAAAGAACAACTTGTTCGTACAGTGGTTGAAACAGGAATGAAACTTTATTTAAACTAACTTAATGACATTTGGGAGTGTAGGGTTACTGTGATGTGTTTTAGTGTTCTACAGACTACTGTGATTGCTAGTCTTGACGCTTCACACTCCAATACTCCTCCTCGACAAGATCTGGCAAAACTCCAATCTTCTCCCGTAATGTCTTGATCCTAACGTTTTGTAAAGGTTTCGTCAGGATATCTGCTAACATGACTTCAGTGGGGCAATACTTCAAAGTAATCTCCTTCTTGTCATTCAAGTCGCGCACATAAAAATATTTCGTATCGATGTGCTTTGTTCGTTTTTCAATTTTGTCTCCTTCTACCAACTTGATACAACCTTGGTTATCTTCATATGTGGGCACTGGACTAGAAACATCTTCACCGAATTCTTTTAGTAACTTCTTGATCCAGCTAAGTTCCTGGCATCCTTCCGTCAATGCTACAAATTCAGCTTCAGTTGATGACAACGAAATGCAACTTTGTTTTCTTGACGCCCAGCTGATCAATCCTCCTCCGAAACGTACTATGAATCCGGAATTTGATTTTCTGTCTCTATGGTTGCTTGCCCAATCTGCATCCACAAACATTTCCAGTCCGGTTGATGATGATCCAAGATGCAATCTATGCTGGCTAGTGCTATGGAGATACCGCAAAACCCGTTTTGCCTCTTGCCAGTCACGTTGTGTAGGACAGGAGCACTTCTGTGCCAAAATTGACACGCTTGCTGACACGTCTGGGCGGGAATTCACAGCTACGTACAGCAGACCTCCTATCAAACTTAGCAATTGATTGTTGTTCGGTAGTTGGCAATCCTCCTCCTCCTTCTGCTGTAGGTATGACGGATCTAGTGGAATTTTCGACGGTTTCGCATGGTCCAGGTTGAATCGGTCAGCTAGCTTCCGGATGTACTGACGTTGGCACAACGTATAACGACCTCCTGGCTCCTTCCTGATTTCAAGACCCAAAAAATGCTTGATGTCACCAAGATTCGTCATCGTGAAGTTTTCTTGTAGTACGCCGAATATTTCATTGAACTCTTCTTCAGTTTGTGTGGCAATGATAACGTCATCCACGTAGATTAGGATGTAGCTTATTCTTCCATTCTTCATCCTTACGTATAAGCACGGATCCGCCTTGGACGGCTTGAACTGCATCGATTTGAAAACGCTGTCAATCCGTTGGTTCCACACACGAGCTGATTGTTTGAGTCCATATAGGCTTTTCTTCAAACGGCAGACAACATTTGCTCCTCCTGAGTGGTACATTTCCGGTTGCTTCATGTATATGGTTTCATCCAGTATTCCATGAAGGTATGCTGTCTTCACATCAACGTGTTTGACAATCATTTTTCGTCGACTTGCTATAGTGAGTAGTGTCCGCATAGTTACTTGTTTGGCTACAGGTGCAAATACTTCGTCAAAATCCACTCCGTATTTCTGAGTGAATCCCTGCGCCACAAGTCTAGCTTTATGCCTTACGATGTCACCTTTTTCGTCTCGCTTCGACTTGAATAGCCATTTGCATCCGATGGCCTTCCTATTTGATGGTAGTTCGACTAGCTCCCATGTACCATTCTCGACCAGGGAACGGTATTCGTCATCCATTGCGTCCATCCATTCTTGAGACTTGGCACCTTTTAAAGCTTCAGCTGGAGTACGGGGGTCACTATCGCCAGCTGCATTATCCATAGTCACCAGTCCTTGTTGAGGTTGGCTCGTCACAAGATCCATGTTCCGGTTTGAATTCTCCATGGTGTCACCAGTTTCGTTCTCGTCACCAGAAAAACGATTTGACGACAAACCTCGACTTGGAAAGAAGAAATCACGCAGCTTGTCTGGAAGATAGCGCTCCCTTCCACTTCGTCTCAATGGTAGTGTTTCTTGTTGGAATGGAACTTGATGCTGAGAACATGTCGGAACTGCATCATCTTGAAATTCTTCGTCGCTTTCATCACTCGTGATAATAGTTTCATCTCTCGGCATTGTTTCATCGATTGCCTCAGCGGCTGTTACTTCGTCCGGTTCCTCGATTGCATCTTGAATGGGTTGAGGTTCGTATGAAGCTACTTCCACGTAATCCAAACTAACGATCTTCGATTTGGGGTTCACCGGAATCTGTACGTCTTGTACGACAGTCTGTGCTTGCTCGCTGAGAAACGTCACATCTCGAGACTTGACCAGCTTTCTTGATGCAGGGTCCCATAGACGATAAGCCTTCGTGTCCTCATCAAAACCGGTTAGAACGCACTCGAAAGCCTTCGGATCCCACTTCTTGCGTTTTTGTTTAGGGATGTGCGCCATTGCAGGTGATCCGAAAATATGCACGTGGGCTAGGTCAGGCTTCCTACCACTCCAAGCTTCTTCCGGGGTCATTTGATGTCCTTTGGTTGGCGATCGATTTATTAAATACACCGCTGTCGCGGCTGCTTCGGCCCAGAACGTTTTGGGAAGGTGTGCTTCGAACAGCATGCATCTTGCTCTTTCAACGATGGTTCGGTTGCATCGTTCCGCCAATCCGTTCTGCTCTGGAGTATAATCCGCCGAAGTTTGATGCCGTATGCCCAAACGCTGTAGGTGGTCTTCGAATCGCTTGTTCACAAACTCCTTGCCATTGTCTGTTCGGAGAGTTTTAAGCTGCTTACCCGTTTGTTTTTCAGCCATGCTTCGGAAATTTTCAAATGCCTTGTACACGCTTTCTCCAGATTTCTCCTCCAGAAAATAGATCCAAATCTTGCGCGATTTGTCATCCGTAAACGTCAGGTAATAGCGGCTGCCACCCAGAGATGAGACCTCCATTGGTCCGCCAATATCAGAATGTACCAGCTCCAGAAGTTCATTCGCTCTTGATCCTGATTTCGGAAATGGTAAACGCGTTTGCTTTCCCATCGCACAAACTTTACATTTCAGGTCTACTTTTGCCGTAGGGTGCTTCGAGACTTCCATACCGGTAACCATTCCATTCGGCAAACGATGTAGGCTTTTGATGTTGAGGTGTCCCATTCGTCTATGCCACAGGTCCAGGTTCTCCGAGGAAGAGCATGCCAACGCCCTACGTGACACCAGTTGGTCCAACTTGAAAAGGTCGTTGTGTCTGGAACCAGTAGCGATGACCTGTCCCGATGGATTGATGACTTGAACTCCGTCCATGCTGAACTTCACTTCGTGGCCTCGCTTCACTATCTGGTTCACGGAAATCAAATTAACGGACAGTTCTGGAATTACCTGGACATCATGCATCTCTATTGGCGAATCTTCAGGGCAGCATTCGGGGTATATCTTAACCGTTCCTTTCGCAACGACGTTCATGGCACCTTTGTTGGCTGCAACGACTTTTCCACCGCACTTACGTGAATTTTCCAGCAATTCTTCCGTCTTCGTGAAGTGGCCGGATGCTCCCGAATCAAAATACCAATTCTGATCATCCTCAGCGATCGTCGATAATACGGTACACCACGCTTTTCCATTTTCGTGCTTTGAAACCTTCACTGGACAATATTTTGCGATATGCCCGAACTTCTTGCAGTTTCTACACTTTGGACCGTTGCTTGCCGTTTTCGTATTTGCATCTTGCCTTTGCTTCCATACTTGCTTCTTGCCTGCGTATGCAGCCCCGGTTGAAGGTATACTTACTTCTTGCAAGAGTTTGGTTTTGATAACATCAGCACTTATCTTCAACCCGGAGTTCTCAATTGCCATTATCATTGGGCGATATTCTTCAGGCAAGCCGGCGAGCAGCAACGTCCCGATCCATTCGTCTCCAATATCGAAACCAATACCGCGCAACTGGTGGGCTGTTGCGATGATGCTGTTCACAAAGACCTCCATGGACGCACAGTTCTCCAGAGTCGTTGAAATCAGCTTCCTGAGCAGTCCGACTCCTGGTTAGACCGGAGTCCTCGAATGCTGCCTCCAAGCGCGACCACGTCTCCCGAGCTGTTGAAACGTCCTTGACGTGAACGTAGTTTACAGGATCCAGTAAGAGTATGATCTTGCCACGAGCTCTTCTGTCCTTCATCACGTCCACTTCCGCAAATGTTCCATCGGCGTTTCTTCCAGGCTTCACAGTGTCCCACAAATCTTCCAACTCCAAAAATGTTTGCACAGCAAAACGCCAGGTGGACCAATTATCGCGTCCCTGCAGCAACTGAATTGGCTTCTTTAACGGTGTTGAGATAATTCTATATTCTGAATCTGCATGTCAAACTGAGCCGAAATCCAAATTTTCATGAACTTTGGTGCCCGGGAACCTATTTAAAAATCAATTTGAAATTTGTATGGGAGCGATTTCATGATTCACCCCTCGTCGGATTTTGTACTAGGCGGAGCTGTCAAACAGTTGCCCAGCTGTCAAAAGGTGATTCTGAAAAATCTCTTTGAAATTGATTTTAGGTATCCAAATAAAGTACAAAAAATCTGAAAAAAATCATAGTGGCTCAGAAAAAGGTGCTCTTTCGTTTAAAAATATAAAATCATTGATTTTTTCTAAATTTAAAAACCCAATTGACGGCAAACTTAATGGATTGTGGCTTCGACTTGCACCAGCAGCGATCGTTCCAGCTTGACTCCGACCAGATCCGGTAGCCATGTCACCTCCGCCGTATTGCGTATTCATCTTTGTTGGAATTCCTTTGGTTCGATAAACTATTCTTCAGTACTTCAAAAAACTTTCTAGGCAAGGCCCATAACCTATTGGTATACAATCGGAGCCGTAGAAAGAACAACTTGTTCGTACAGTGGTTGAAACAGGAATGAAACTTTATTTAAACTAACTTAATGACATTTGGGAGTGTAGGGTTACTGTGATGTGTTTTAGTGTTCTACAGACTACTGTGATTGCTAGTCTTGACGCTTCACACTCCAATACTAACACCGGTAACTATAAACTTGTGGTACTTTTTTTGCAAAGTAACCGCTGGTGAGCTTCACCTTAAGCCAAGAAATGAGTCAATTTTTAAAACTGTTTTTACTTATTCGTTTTTTTGAAGGCTCGTTATTTCATTTGGAAATAATCATGTCAGATGTAACGAATGACACAAAAGTGTACCAGACAGTGTTACCCTTTTCAACCCGAGAGTTTTTAAATTATACAAAATTGTGTTGATTTGTGTATCGAGTCCTGAAAATGGTCCAATAGCCGGAACAAAATGTGGGCGATAATAAGTAATTAATCAACGTAATTTGTTAGACTGCATACCAATTTTTTCAACCAAACCAAATTTCAACGAATTTGGCAATTTCAAGCGAACAATACCAAATACCGTACCATAATATTATTTAACAAAAATTAAACTGAACGTTCAAGACTTGAATCAGATCTGACGTAATAACGCACTGGTATACTGCGTACACGAATCCATAGTGCACATCCTGCGTAATATTTTTGTTGTATGCATTCGTATGTTTTCAGAATAAGAGGAGCTATTTCTCCTGTTTGCTGTTTGTATTACTTCGATGTTTGCTTACTATTGATAAAAAAATATGAAGAAAAATTAAATAACACAATACTTGTGTGAATAACATCAATCTAATTACTGACGAAAATTATGATGTACTAGCTGTCCCGGCAAACTTTGTCTTGCCAGGTTGAAGTGGTTTGACAACTGTGGAGGTCATTTTAGCACAGCACTCTAGATTGGTTTCATTTCGATCCTGTTGAATTTCTTCGCGATTCATGAAAAATCATTACTTTCACAGTTGTTCTACTTTTTAGTTGATTTTCGTCACTTTTTATTACATACTAGCTGCCCCGGCAAACTTTGTCTTGCCGTCTTGGGGTGGTTTGACAACTATTGAACTCCAAATATCACCGCACTCTAGATTGATTTCGTTTCGATCGTGTTGATTTCCTTCCCAGCTCATGGAAAATCAGTAATTTTTAATTTTTGTTACTTTTCTAGTTGATTTTCGTAACTTTTTTTTACATAAAAACACAGCCACCACGAATACAAACCGAACCGTGCAAGAGTCATGCTGATCGGTTCATCCGTTCTTGAGTTTTGTTGCCTCAAAGGAACTTCAAACTCATTTTTATATATATAGATAAACACAGCCACCACGAATACGAATCGAACCGTGCAAGAGTCATGCTGATCAGATCAGCCGTTCGTGACTTTTGTTGCCTCAAAGGGACTTCAAACTCATTTTTATATATATAGATTGTAATTTTCCATTACTCACCCGTGAAAAAATGTTGTTTTCTTCGAAGAACTGGGGTGCTGGAAATTGAACTACAAGCCAAAATATTTAAACCATCACTGCCAACCAGTACTTGGAAGTATGCATAACTAATTGAAACTAAGTTAAGTTATTACTTTGCAAACTACCTTAACATAAGACATGATTCAAAGCATATAGAAAGGGATCATATATGGACATCGACTCGTGATAAAGTATAATATGTTGATTTTTTTAAATAATAATAATATAATATTGCACTTACACCCCTTTGCCTCCAAACAAATCTCATCCATGGTTAAGCGTCATGTTTTCGTTCAATGTGAAAACATGCTAAAACATTTTTAAAAATTACGGGTCTTCGGCAACAAACAAAGTTGATCTCGTAGAGTCACGTAGGATATATATCTCAATTTTGAATTTTTGGTCACTTACACCCCTCTGCCTCTAACCCCCTCATATGCAGTAATTCCCAAGGTAATTCCACATTAGTTAAGCAAAAATGCATTTGATTTGCATTATAAATGTAGTGATTAAAAGGTTAAGCAATTCGGGGCAATCGGCCGAAACCGACATCACAAAATGATCGTGATGTGACATCTGGTGCTGAAAGAGCACTGATTATCTAATGGTGTTAACCCTTGCCGCTCCCCCAAACCGACGCGACTGTCGCCGGCAACAGCGATTTTTCAGGTGAGTGAACAATTAATCCATAGAGCGTATTTTCAAAAGCACAACTACCCAGCGCCCATTTAAAAAGCACGGTGTAGAAAAAAGCAAAACGGACACATAACGGGTAATTAGTAACACCGGGAAATCTTCTTCGCTAAATCTTCTTAGACCAGTGGTGCTCAGGTTGAGTTTACCGCGGGCCAAATTGAGATTTCGCGTTTCAGCCGTGGGCCGCTGGATGAAAATTATAGTGAACTAGCTGTACCCGGCAAACTTTGTCTTGCCTACTGCGTTTTTTGACGTTTCAAGTTTCAATCCAAGACCAAGTCCCCGGTAACAAAATGTATGGAAGATCGATTTTCAAAAACTCAATTTTTTCATGTTTTTTGCCTCATAAACCTTCCTTGGGTGAAAACTAACAGAACAAAACTAAGACGACTAAAATCGGACCTTCAGTTCGCAAGTTATGCGCGGTCCCACGTATGCCACTGCATTTTTATATATATATATAGATAGATATAGATATTGTATTAAAGGTGTTCTAACTTTTTTACTAAGGCAATTTTCGTATTAGAAAATCATAGATTTCCTGGATAATTTCGATAAGTTCTCTTGCACTTCAATACCTTCAAAGATCTCAGTTTGACCATTGAAAACATATTGAGAATCGGAAATTCTATCCGATTGTGAGTTATTTGTAGTACCGAATCAGGGCAGTGGGTATGCACGGTTTTGCCGTGTCACACGACGCTCTCTGTGTCATTACTGGTATGGTGCCTATCAGCATTCTTATCAGTGAGGACATGGAGTGCTTCGAAATGCGCGGCACAAGAGGCATACGCAAGACTGTCAGGATGGCCTCTATGGTCAAATGGCAGCGCGCGTGGGACAGTTTCACCAAAAGAAGGTGGACCCATAGGTTGATACCGAGGGTAGATAGTTGGATTAATAGGCGCCATGGGGAAGTTTCATTCCACCTGACACAGGTCCTTACAGGTCATGGTTGCTTCCGACAGTATCTACACAGTTTCGGGCATGCGGATTCTCCCGAATGCCCAGTGTGCAATGGTTTAGAGGAAACGGCGGAACACGTTTTGTTCGTGTGCCCGCGTTTTCGCACAATGCGTGACCGCATGCTTGCCACATGCGGGGAGGACACAACTCCGGACAACTTGGTCCAGAGAATGTGTAGGGATGAGATTAGCTGGAATGCCGTTTCAACGGCTATCACCCATATCGTCTGGGAGCTACAGAGGAGGTGGCGCATGGACTCGGAGAATGGCTAGTCCAGATGCAGTACAAGAGGTGGTCCAGGGGTTCGAAGTCGGCTTCGTAGGTCATACCGGTGCCCTGCGGTCGAGATCGACCCTTACAGCGATTAAGTGGCCGCGGAGAGGAAGTCCCGGTAGCGGTGCTGTCGTGGCGTCAGTCTACTGGGTTGGATCTGAGCCCGCGGTTGGAAAGGGGTCCCCGGCAAGGGTCGGGGTAGGTGAGACCCTGCTGTCTGCAACCTACGGATGCATCTGATAGGGCCTGAAGGGTAGTAATACCCTTCCTTTGCGGGCAGGTCAGATCGGGTTGCATGTGGGCATCAGTTCTTGATATCCGCTCAGCAGTAGGGCGCGGGCGGGGTTGACCCTGCCCGCCTTCCGAGGACAAAGGGAGTGGCGAGGACCACTCGGGAAACTGGCTAAGCGCCAGCACGCTACCGTGATGGACTCTCCAGAGCGAGTCATCGATGTTCGTTGCTGCTAGGCTACGGCAGCTAACCTTGAGGGTGCGATATGCACTAGCCCCTCTCTGAAGCAATACCTTCTTGGTGGTTCCGGAGAGACGTAGGGTTTGGCGACCATAGGAATGTGTTTTAGTGGGTCGAGGAGAGAGTAGTCCTGGCTTCTACCGGCATTGTAGAAGACGGCCTTAACCCCACACTACCCTAACCTTCCTGTTAGGGTGTCTGATGAGCAGATTTATCCCCCTATGATTTAGAAGAAACCCCCCCCCCCCCCCCAATATTCGACGATTTTTCGATGCAATTTCGATGCATTTTCCCATGCAAAAAATCTGAACAAAAAACAGGCTAAGCTCAACGGTGCACTATGGTCCTCCGGAAAGTAGGGGGTTGGTGTCAGGCCCTACGGGCCAGCCGTAAAAAACCATTGTAACGGAAAATCAGCAACATAATAATACGAACCGAGACCAACGGCAACGACCCCAGCGAACAAAAAAGACTTGCGATTGGAAACTCGGTGTGGAGCGGACCTGGTGTGATGGTTAGAACACTTGACCACAGACAAACAGACGTAACACCTTGAACGATTTTTATGGAAATCCTTCGCCCAGTTCACACTACCACCACCTGGTGGAAAAGTTGCACGAATCACTGTGTTGTGCAATATCGTCAACAGAAGGCGCTAGTGTGAAACGTCAAACACATAGAAAAACGCGCGCCTCTGGTTGTGAAAGCCACAACTATGAAAATTTAAAATGATCGTTAAAAGCGTGGTCGATGGAAATTTCGCAAGTGTTACGTCTGTTTGTCTGTGACTTGACTATCACGCCGAGGACCTGGGATCGAATCCCCCTCCCGACAAACTCGGAAGGGAAGTAAAGCGTGGGTCCCGAGATGAACTAGCCTAGGGCTAAAAATCTCGTTAATACAGATAAAAAAAACTCGGTACGTGGAACTGCCGATCTCTCAACTTCATTAGGAGCACCCGCATACTCGCCGATCTACTGAAGGACCGCGGGTTCGGCATCGTAGCGCTGCAGGAGGTGTGTTGGACAGGATCCATGGTGCGAACGTTTAAAGGTAATCATACCATCTACCAGAGATGCAGCAACACACGCGAGCTGGGAACAGCTTTCATCGTGATGGGTGATATGCAGAGGCGCGTGATCGGTTGGTGGCCGATCAACGAAAGAATGTGCAGGTTGAGGATCAAGGGCAGATTCTTCAACTTCAGCATAATAAACGTGCACAGCCCACACTCCGGAAGTACTGATGATGACAAGGATGTATTTTACGCGCAGCTCGAACGCGAGTACGATTGCTACCTAAGCCACGACGTCAAGATCATCATAGGAGATTTGAACGCTCAGGTAGGCCAGAAGGAGGAATTCAGACCGACGATTGGTAAGTTCAGCGCCCACCAGCAGACGAACGAAAACGGCTTCCGACTCATTGATTTCGCCGCCTCCAAAAATATGGCCATACGAAGCACCTTTTTCCAACACAGCCTCCCTTATCGTTACACCTGGAGATCACCACAGCAGACGGAATCTCAAATCGACCACGTTCTGATTGACGGACGGCATTTCACCGACATTATCGACGTCAGGACCTATCGTGGCGCCAACATCGACTCTGACCACTGGTGATGGTCAAACTGCGCCCAAAACTCTCCGTCATCAACAATGTACGGTACCGGCGACCCAAGCAACACACATGTTATAATAGAGTTGCGACAGCGCAAGTTTTGGTTGTATAGAAGTTTATTTTACGTAATTCTAACATTGTGTTGAAATAACGTAAAATAAACTTCTATACAACCAAAACATGCGCTGTTGTAACTTTTATATAACATGTGTGTTACTTGGGGACCGCCACGGTACAACCTAGAGCGACTGAAGCAACCGGATGTCGCCTTACACTACGCGCAGAATCTCGAGGCCGCGTTGCCGGACGAGGGCGAGCTCGATAAGGCCCCTCTAGAGGACTGCTGGAGTACGGTGAAAGCAGCCATCAACGACGCAGCCGAGAGCACCATCGGGTACGTGGAACGGAATCGACGGAACGAATGGTTCGACGAAGAGTGCAGAACGATTTTGGAGGAGAAGAACGCAGCAAGGGCGGTAATGCTGCAGCAAGGAACTCGACAGAACGTGGAACGTTACAAACAGAAACGGAAACAGCAGACCCGCCTCTTTCGGGAGAAAAAACGCCGCCTGGAAGAAGCTGAGTGTGAAGAAATGGAACTGCTGTGCCGTTCCCAAGAAACATGGAAGTTCTATCAGAAGCTCAACGCATCCTGCAGCGGCTTCGTGCCGCGATCCGAAATATGCAGGGATAAAGACGGACGCTTCTTGACGGACGGACGTGAGGTGATCGAAAGGTGGAAGCAGCACTTCGATCAGCACTTGAACGGCGTGGAGAACGTTGGCACGGGAGCCCACGGCAACGGAAGAAACGACGACGCCAGTGCAGCGGAGGACGGAAATGAACCAACTCCCACGCTGAGGGAAGCTAAGGATGCCATTCACCAGCTCAAAACCAACAAAGCAGCTGGTAAGGATGATATATCGCAGCTGAACTCATCAAGATGGGCCAGAAAAGTTGGCCACTTGTCTGCATCGGCTGATAGTCAGGATCTGGGAAACCGAACAACTACCGGAGGAGTGGAAGGAAATGGTAATCTGCCCCATTCCCAAGAAAGGCGACCATTCGGATTGTGAGAACTTCTGAATCAGGGCGATCACTATTTTGAGTGCTGCCTACAAAGTGCTATCCCAGATAATCTTCCGTCGTCTGTCACCTAAAACGAAGAAGTTCGTGGGAAGTTATCAAGCCGGCTTCATCGACGGCCGGTCGACAACGGACCAGATCTTTTCCGTACGGCAAATCCTCCAGAAATGCCGTGAATACCAGGTCCCAACGCATCACCTGTTCATCGACTTCAAAGTGGCATACGACAGTATCGACCGCGCAGAGCTATGGAGAATCAAGGATGAAAACGGCTTTCCTGGGAAGCTGACTAGACTGATTAAAGCAACGATTGATGGTGTGCAAAACTGCGTAAGGGTTTCGGGTGAACTATCCAGTTCATTCGAACCTCGTCGGGGACTGCGACAAGGTGATGGACTCTCATGCCTACTCTTCAATATCGCTCTGGAAGGTGTGATGCGACGAGCCGGGCTCAACAGCCGGGGAACGATTTTCACAAAATCCGGACAATTTGTGTGCTTTGCGGACGACATGAAAATTATTGCAAGAACATTTGGAACGGTGGCAGATCTGTACACCCGCCTGAAACGCGAAGCAGCAAAGGTCGGACTGGTGGTGAATGCCTCAAAAACAAAGTTTATGCTGGTAGGCGGAACCGAACACGACCGGATCCGTCTGGGTAGTCGGGGATACTTTCGAGGTGGTGAAGGAATTCGTCTACCTCGGATCCTTATTGACGGCTGACAACAACGTGAGCCGTGAAATTCGGAGACGCATCATCAGCGGAATCGGGCCTACTACGGGCTCCAGAAGAAACTGCGGTCGAAAAAGATTCACCCACGCATTAAGTGCACCATGTACCAAACGCTAATAAGACCGGTAATCCTCTACGGGCACGAGACATGGACCATGTTCGAGGAGGACCTGCAAGCACTCGGAGTTTTCGAGCGACGAGTGCTAAGGACGATCTTCGGCGGTGTGCAGGAGAACGGTGTGGCGGAGAAGGATGAACCCAAGCTCGCTGCACTTTACGGCGAACCCAATATCCACAAGGTGGCCAAAGCCGGAAGGATACGGTGGGCAGGGCATGTTGCAAGAATGCTGGACAACAACCTTGCAAAGTTGGTGTTTGCGACTGATCCGGTTGGCACAAGAAGGCGTGGAGCGCAGAGAGCACGATGGGCGGACCAGGTAGAGCGTGACTTGGCGAGCATTGGGCGCGACCGAGGATGGAGAGCGGCAGCCACAAACCGAGTATTGTGGCGTACTATTGTTGATTATGTCTTGTCTTAATGATGTTGAAAAAATAAATGTATGTATATAACTGTGATTGGGAGAGTTGGCTCAGTGTATGCTCCAAGGAATTGGCATCCCTATCCCACCAATGCAATGTTTTCGTAGCCAGCATAACAGCGGCTCAAGCGTAGGGCTCAAGCTGACAACCTATCTTTCAACACAGCAGCATAATTTTAATGCGGGGAAAGAAAACAACAAGACCATAACAGTCCCCTGGTATGCTCAAAATACTAAATATTAACGTAAGTTCTTTTTTTTCTCGAGAATGTTGAATTTAGTTTTCACTCTAAACTACGACATTTTAAAAACAGATTTTTTTTCGAAAAGCTATTTGGAAAACCGAGAAAAACTCGAGAGCCCTGTAAGAGTTAGTTAATACTTAAGGTAGAAAAAAGGGTGAAATGAATATGTTTAAACATAACTTTAGTATAGTTGAGATGAGACCATAAAAAAGCAAGCGAAATTCCAGTGTAAACTACACTAACATAATCAAATCTTCATAAGCGACCGTGATTCACTTCACGCTTAGTGCGGTGGTGTCCGATTGTGGTTTCTTTTTTTGCATGACATGCTTCCTTGCTAAATGTTGCTAATAAGCCTTTGGCTGACTAGACTAGCTATAGGCCGGCAATGAACGACATTCATACACTAATCTAATTACCTACAACCAATTGAATGCTTTCAGGAGCGTTAGAAAAATATGAAATTAGATACCACCATCAGTCGATACCGGGAACTGCATTCGTTTTGTTCGACGCTGTTGCGTCCGATCGAAAGAGAAAAAATCGTCGCGAGTGGTCGCCTTCGTCCAGCAGTCTATTGGAAAACGGTTCTTTGGAAAGACTAATTTGCATACCCTGGAATACAGTATAGTGAATTAAAAAAATCATAGTTGAACCGACAATTTTAATCTTGATAATCATCTCGTGGAATGAGTTATTAGAATGCTGTTCAACAGTGAAATATGTATGTACATAACTAAACACAAACAGGCCCCCAGCCTGTAAATGTGTACAAATGTAGAGCCGTTGTGCAGTTCTACGTCGCACATGCACAGAAAAAAAAATATACATATAAAATTCAGCAAAAAATCATGCACATAAAGGGAATGCTAGAGTTAGTGCATATTTACATGAGATGTCGTGTAAAATTACGTTACGTTCGTGTAAATTTCCGCTAATAGTCGCGTAACCGGTTGGTTTACACGATGGTTGGCGGAAATTTTCACGATGGTAATGTAATTTTACATTATATCTCATGTAAAAGTGCACTAACTCTAGCATTCCCTTTATGTGCATGATTTCTCGCTGAATTTTAAATACATATTTTTTTTCTGTGCGGAAAGCACCCAGATTGTCGCCCCAAATCACTTGGCCCGGGTTTATTTGTGACTGTTTCACTCTAAATTTTATTTCTTTAGAAACGCCTATGAAGATCTTCCAAAAATGTCTTAAGAATCTCATCCATGTAAGAATTATATAATGATTCGTTTTTCTGTGTTTAATTTGGAAGGCTCTTGTACAAAGATCGAAAAAAGAGTGTACAGTTATGTGACATATAAAGCACATAATTGAAGTGTGGGATATCACAGAAGTTTACATGACATATCATGTAAAAGTTATACAAAATCATGTAAACTTCCATTATATGTCATGTAATTCAGCATGACTCTGAGTCTTTACATGACATATAACACAAATTTACATGATATATCATGTAATCCACCATAACACTACATTACATGACAGTGGCGTAGCCAGAAATTGTCTCTGGGAGGGGTTTTCAACGGCCATTGACACCTTTTTTGATTTTACACTTACATTTTGTAAACAGTAATGAGCAATTGTATTTATAGTTTGAAATTAGCGGCGCAGCCGAAAATTTTGTTCGTCGCAAAGCACTTTATACTTAAAATTTGTTCCAAAAATGTTGGCTCTGGGGGGGTTTTAACCCTAACCCCCCCCCCCCCGTGGCTACGCCAGTGTACATGACTAAAATGAAGTTTACATGACGTGTAAATCTAATTATTTTTAACGTGTACTGAGTACACGCACCATGAAAAATGCACGCTTGTGGTACACAGCGTAAGCGCGGCGTCGCTGCAGGTAGTCAAAGACGCGACTGCTCGATGGTAAACTGTGTAGAATTTTCCAATCAGTGCTTACCACTCTGATGCTTGAAAGAAGTTTAATCGATACATTTTCCAAAATGATCTGGAGATGTTCATTTCAAAGACTTTAGAACAAGCTCATGAAAAAAATGCTAGCAACTTTTGAAGCAGATCGAAAGTATCGTCAATCCAGTTCAAGTTCAATTCAAATTCAACACATGTCCAATCCATGAAAAACCAAAAGCACGCTAAAAATAGGTAATAGTGAATCTTTTCAAATACCTACAATACACGTAATTGATCTAACAAACAAAAATCACGCTTACATGCAATCCGATTGCATTAGTAATGGGTATCAGTTTCCGCGTGGTAGGTACACCGGTATAGTTGAGTTTCCCGATTCGGTCGACCCGGTGGCTGACATTTCTCTCTTCCCGGACACACAGTCCAAAATGAAGAGGAATTAGATTAGCATAAATCGCCCCATTGCCTGCGCGCTTATCTGGAGTCTGATTACGTCTAAAAGCAATAAAGCTTCCGCATAATGGACCAAATGCGGGCGAAAGAAGCGAACGCGAGGAGGACCAATGCAGCTGCTTTGGTAGTTTGGCAGGATTGCGTTGCAACACTCAGCACAGTCCAGGTCCGGTGTGGGTGGGCGATGCGACGACGGGATTTGCATAAAACGGGATCCTATCGAAGCGGAAAAATGGACTTCGTCGTCGAGTTTAAAGCACTGACAGCGACTGACCAGTAGTGAGTGGCCAATGGCCATGGTGCAAGCTTAAATTTGTGACGAACAAAAAACTGAGTAATTGAAATTTAACTTTGTTGCACTGCAAACGACATGCGCAATGCAATTGAAAACAAGTGACCTTGATTTGATAAGATAATCGGTTCAACCAAGCAAGGGTTCAACTGTTGTTAGTAGGAAAGTTAGTAAACGCTGGAATTGATTATTTAGTTGTTTGGTATCGGAAGGTATCAGCAAGGAAGTATTCTACAACAAAGGTAAAAACCAGGGGTACTCTCTTCTCGACCCAATAAACACATTCCCATGGGTCCCATGCATGGTCGCCAAACCCTACGTCTCTCCGGAACCGCCAAGAAGGCATTGCTTCAGAGAGAGGCTAGTGCACATAGCACCCTCAAATTAGCTGAGTTGCCTGCAGCAACGATATACGATGACTCGCTTTGGGGAGTCCACCAAGATAGTGCTTTGGCAGTTTTCCAAGTGGTCCTCACCATTCCCTTTGTCCTCGGGAGGCGGGCAGCGTAAACTATTCACCATGCCCGCGTCCAACTGTTTTGCAGGCGACAAGAACTGATAGTTGCGTGCAACGGGATTTGACCTGCTGAAGGCAAGGATATTACTACCCTTCAGGCCCTATCAGCTGCACCAGAAGGCTGCTGACAGTAGGGCCCCCACCTGGCCGGCCCTTACCGGGGACCCATTTCCAACCGCGGTCTCGGATCTAACTTAGTAGACCGACGCCACGACAGAAACGCTACCAGGAGGTTCTCTCCGCGCCCACTTAGTCTCTGTAAGGGTCGATTTCGACCGCAGGGCACCTGTATGACCTACGAAGCCGACTCCGTACCCCTGGACCACTTCTTATACCGCGTCTAAACTAGCCATTTTTCTGTAGCTCCAAGACGATGTGGATGATAGCCGTTGAATCAGCATTCCAGCCAAACTTAGACCTACACATCGTGAGTTCGAGTCTCACCGGAGTACGTGGATTTCTTTTCATAATTTCAAATCTCAATTTGTTCATCGAGCACATGTTCTGTTGTGCACATGGATGTCAAAGCATTTTCAACAGTGACATTTTTCAAAATTTAAAAACTCAATTGAGTGATCAGGTTCACCCCACTGATCAACTACACCCCAGTTTACGGTACTTGTTAGGCCAGGACTACAAAAGGCAACGTCAGTAATCGACTCCGCATCGTTCCGACTAAAGGTGTTCTTGGTACCGACAGTAGCCAGGTAGACATCTAGCATGGCCAGAGTCTCTAGCAGGATCTGACCTCACTGGTTGGTTAAACGGCTTCTTCATTCCATGACTCAGGCATTGAAGTCACCTGCTGTGGCAGCGGGGCAGCGCGGACGTCAACCACGAATAGATGAGCCGTAGTCCACATGAATTTGACATGTTTGGGAAATTGACACTTTTGGGCACTCTGACAGATCTGGGATGTGAACGACATTTGCGAATTAGTCATTACCATAAGTTATTACTTAAGTAAAACGTGTAAAACTATCAAAAGGTTATCAAAATTTTAGCGTGCAATCGTTCGAAATTACACGACAACGCGAAGATAGTAAATAAATCAGTAAGAAATTGTGTAATGCATCGATTTACAGCACAAAAAATTCTGGACGTGTTTTTGTTGTGAGCTACGGGGATTTTGGCTTTCGCTGTCCCCCTGTGCTGTGGTGACCTGCAAGTGCTAACCTGACGCTGAAGTTATATACATCTTGGCAATGGGTAAATAGTTCCGCATGTTGCCCTGTTTGAGTATAAGAGTGTTGTTGGGACAGACAGTCCGAGAGTGAGCAGATAAGAGTAAAGAAGTGTGGAGTGACCTTACCGTTACAGGAGCTGGAATAAACCGTTAAATACCCGGTTCCGGAAACATCCGGAACCACAATGGAGGATCCCACAGTGGCGACGAGGATCGGCGATTTTCATTGGTGAGGAAGATAGCTCGGGTTTTGGAAATCTTTGCCGAAATAGTGCATCTGTTGGAAAATCAGGTGAACAGGTCGGCTCCTGTTTGCGCAGCGGCAGTTTTGCTTTTGACACAAAAAAGGCAAAAAAAGGGATGGGTCCCAAATGTTGGAATTTGGGAGTTTTGTCGGACAAAATTTTATGAGCTTTTTGCGGAATGGTTAAGGAATAGCAGCAGAAGTATTATACGAAAATGTGCTGAGGTGAAACTGGTGGGGCTATAGCCGAGGCTAGAGCATGGTAAAGATGGTAAAGGAACGAGTAGTGGTCCCGGAGACCGTTAAAATTAAAGTTCAGCCAGATGCGCAGTGCTGCTCCCGGAGAGCGAAATTTTGGTCCTGGAGACCGTATGAAAAACGTTGATGGAAATCACGACATTGCTCCCGGAGAGCGGAAAACAAATATCTTGGTCCCGGAAACCGTACTAGTATGGCTGGTGCAAGGCACAGCGTTGCTCCCGGAGATCGTTTTTAGGAGGGTGGTTGTTTTGAGGACCGGATATAGCGAATTTGACATGAGTCACAGAGGTGTTTTCAGACAGGGGGCGAATTGAGATATGAGATTGCGATACTTTGGAAATATACATATAGATGAGTGTGAATAGATTAGGAGATGAAATTGAAGCAAAAGAAGCTTTGAGGTTTGCTTTCTGGTCTGAAGATGGCGCTTGACAAAAATAGAGAAAACATGTTTTTCGTGCGTTTTCTCCGCATGCACGGATGCAAAATGATTTTTTCGGAGAGAGCGCGAGTGATTGGAGAGTGGTGGCATGGCATGGCGGAGTTGATTAAGAGTTTGCCTTTCAGGAGGAAGTGATGCATTTTAAAGCGTATGGATCTCTAAAATAACTAAAACGACCGCTAAGGAATGAACAGATAGCGTAACTATAGCTTTGTGTGTTGATATAACCCAATTGCTGTCACAATGCCTATGTCGATTGGTATAAGAGTTGCTGAAAGGGTTTGGATGATTATGCTTCGAGATTATTAGTGGATGAATTGACTGCATACAGTGCCATGGTTGGGCTTAACCATTGAATTATATCGAAGACGGCTAATAACAAGACAGACAGCTCCCACCCCGTAGCAGGCGACATGGTTGAAACGCCCTCAACGATTCACAGGAACATTAAAACATGATTGTGTGCGTGTGCATGCTAATACGTACATGGAAATTGTAGCATCGCACGCACACTCATTCATGATGTTGTTCCCTGAAGTCGTTCGCGGCGCTAGTGTGCTTGTAGCTCCCAAAGTATATGGAGCAAGAAGGTAGATGTCTGTCTTGTTATTAGTCGTCTTCGATTATATGTATATTTGTTTGAGAATTTCTTCTTATCCCGCTCCCGACATACTCACAAAAAAATGTGGGTTCTTCCTTCGGAAGGGAAGTAAAACGTGGGTCCTGAGATGAACTAGCCTAGGGTTAAAAATCTCGTTAATACAGACAAAAAAAATTTCTTCTTGCGTTTTCGAGTAGTTGATGCACATGTTTGAGTGAATCTCGGGCGAAGGGTTACGTGACTGCAGACTGGCGAATCGAAGTTTCTGCTTCTTAAGATTTCTAAGAAATGGAAAGACGGAAAAGAAACGCGTAACTTTGTAATTATTAACATACATATATGTCGCATTGTATGAACGATGGTGGTGGTCAAGATGGCAGTGGCCTACGTTTAGTGCTGTTGAGACGCGACACCGCAGATTGAGCAATCAAGCTGGAACGAGGATTAGTTGAAAGGAGAAAAGGTTGGGGTGTGGCCTCCACGATACCATAACAACACAAATGGTTTCAACCACATAATGGCGATGTCAATCTGTCACACAAAGTCACGATAGCGATAAAATTCCAAAATGGTGAATCCGAGAAACACAAATGATGTCATAACACTGAAAGTGTTGGAGTGCTTTCGCAGATTTGCGCACGGACATTAAATGTAAGAGCGTGGGATAAGAGATGCCTTCCATTTGGTTAGAGGGTAAAGGTTTAAATGAGATAGTTGTTGCTACTAAAGAACGAGAGCACTCTGCGTCTCCACAACCAGCACGGATAGTGTATGTTAAAGGGGAGATCTGGGAGTCACCTTTGGTCGGTGATGCGATCCATGGATAGAGGGTTTTTGATTATTTTTGGCAGAACGTTGATAGATTGTGTGTTGATTACTATGAAGGTAAAACAGAACAGTTCGCTTGGTTGCATTACTTGCGGGCGAATATTGACACATATTTTGACACTTTACTGTGGAAGTGAGAAAAAGGCTTTTTCAACCCATTCCTGGTTCTAGTGATAGCTATGAACATATGCATATACATGAGTTTTATATGTCGAGAGACAAAGCAGATAGAAAGGTACAGATACAGAGTAGGAGGAAAGGAACGGGCCAGGAATTGAACCTAGGACCTTCTGCATACGAATCGGAAGCGGTAACCACTAGACCGCCAAGTCTGTAGGGATAGGAGAAATCTTCCATTTTGTAGAAAAAGGGAGATGTGGTGACCTGCAAGTGCTAACCTGACGCTGAAGTTATATACATCTTGGCAATGGGTAAATAGTTCCGCATGTTGCCCTGTTTGAGTATAAGAGTGTTGTTGGGACAGACAGTCCGAGAGTGAGCAGATAAGAGTAAAGAAGTGTGGAGTGACCTTACCGTTACAGGAGCTGGAATAAACCGTTAAATACCCGGTTCCGGAAACATCCGGAACCACAATGGAGGATCCCACACCTGCAATTACAACCGGCCTTCGTCCTGTCAGCACGGTCTGCGTGGACTGCACGATCGACTACCGCGGAGGTGCATAACAGATACAGAAGAGGAAGACTCCGTTTACTTTGGCGACCACGAAGCCCTCATAGGTAGTAGACACCATCTCCTGGACGGGGTATCTACCCGTCGTCCATATCGCTGCCATTTTTACGGACCCATACGCGACTCAATTACAGCATCTTTTTATAAAGCTACATATTTCAAACCTCTTACAAAATCCTTCGTTATTATTGAAAAAAAAAAATATGTTTGCCTTTACTTTTACAGTAAATGTGAATGTTTGAGAACAAGCAGAACACTACTAAAATGCGAAAAGAGTAAAGTTTTAACATTAAAAACAATGTAGTTGTTGAAGGTTCAAAAACAGGTGTAAGTTTAAAATAGCCAATCATATTGAGAAAATATAAAAAGGTGGGAAATTAAGCTTCTGCTGTCAAGATAGCTGTTGCACAAACGTACGAAAAGGGCTTCACTATAGCATCGATTCTCAATTCTCCTAATAGGTAGCTGGCAATAATAAACAAGTTGGCAATCGCAATCATGGACTTGCGTGCGACGTGCGTCGGTAAGCGATTCACATGAATGAGAAGCACGCGCCTCAGGCATTTGGACATCATCATCACGTTGATGCCACTGTTCGGGCGTATTGCATTGTGGCGGGTGGAAAGATGACGGCCGGCATGCAGGATAAAGCCTCCTCAATAGGCACATTTGGAATGTGCAAACTTTCACTCCTTGCTGCTGCCGCCGTGGCCACACGTTATGAACGATGTTATTTATGGCCTGTTAACGGCTTTGCAAACATTCTGACTAAAGCCGATGATTTTCGCGAAGCGTTAAGCCTTTATATGTGCCACATCTTGGCGTTGGCTTCAGTGAAATACACGTATATCATTAAAGACTTCTTATAACGTGCATATATTTCGCTTGAATAAATATATTTTATAAATACATACATAAATCGTTATTGATGACCGTCGTGATCCGATAAAATATGATGCGTCTCCACCATCAAGGAAGCTTTGTACGTGGAGTGAAAGTCGGAATGCACACTATCTCTCTCAACATGAGTTAGGTACTCTTATTATTGTACTCACCTTAACTAACAAATAGCATAACGTTACCACATACATACTGACACTTTTTGCAAATTCATTTCATCAGAGAGGGAGAATGGACACTCCGAGAGCGTTGTAATATTGCATCGCGTAAAGGAACTTTGAGGCTTCTCTTTTTAGTTCTACATAAGACTTCCTTGTGCTATACACTCCTTACCTTCCAGACGAAAATAGTAGCTATGTGCATTCTAAGGTGCTATTTATGCAACAAAAACAAGCAGCCTTGGCGTAGGTCAGTACATTTGTTACACATCACAACACGTGCCAATCGTAGGCATTGATTTTCTTTTGCCGAGGAAATTATTGTTTCCAGGCTAGCTTATTTTGTGGCTTTATTGATAATTGGGTTGAGTTGAGCTACTCGCAGTCCGCAGTGGACCATCTTTTTTTTGTTCTGTAACTTACTACCTTGAGAATAGGGTGACGATGGGTATTATCGGCAGGTTTATTCTCTTCGTCATGGGTTTTTTTGTGGGCCGAAATGCCAGAAATTTGGGAATATAACTCAGCTTGGTTGAGAAGGATTTGAGGCCAACTGTGAGACCTACAGGGTTTCAAAAAAAAAACCCATGACGAAGAGAACAAAACTGCCGATAATACGTAAGTTCCCCTATTTATTATTTAATAACTCTTAGAGCAACAAAGTAGCTTGATTTGTGATTTATTTTGAAAAAAAAATCATGCTGGTTTGATGATGATGCACACTGCCATCGTCATCATCAAACTAACATGATTTGTTTCAAAATAAAAGCGGCTTAATGGCCGGTCACCGTTGCTTTTATCAGTCTGGCTTTCCTGGAAAGCTGTTCTCGTCTGCCTTGAAGTTGATGAACAGGTGTTCACGGCATTCCTGTATACAGAAGAGTTTGTGAGAATTTATCGAGTCGGTTCCATCGATGGCAGGTCGACAACGGACCAGATCTCTATAGTACGGCAAATCCTACAGCATAGCTTCCCAACCTTCGTTTCGCGAAGGTACGCTTCGATTGTTTTACGAAAAGCGCAGTGACGACAGACTGGGGGTCGCGAGAGCTAAGGTTGGGAACCGTAGTCCTATAGGAAGGTTGGGAAGCTATGCTGTAGGATTTGCCGTACTATAGAGATCTGGTCCGTTGTCGACATGCCATCGATGGAACCGACTCGATAAATTCTCACAAACTCATTTACTTTAGGTTATACACAACGAAAAATGATCTGGGATAGCACTTTATAGGCGACATTCAAAATGGTGGTCGCTCGAAAGTTCTGCGGTCGTCTTTCTTGTGGATAGGAAAGGTTATCGCGTGATATCCGGGATATCATATCCCTGACTTCCACTCCTGTTCTGTTTCCCAGGTCTTGACTACTAATCAATGTAGACAGGTGGCTGACTTAGAGGCTGCTTTGTTTTGTTGGGCTGCTTCTGTCTGTATCACTCCAAATTATGTCGGGTTTCATGCTGCAGCATTACCACCCGCGCTGCATTTTTCACCTCTACAACCACTCTGCACTCTTCGTTGAAACAATCGTTCCGTCCACTCTGTTCCACGCACAACAGCTGCTTTTACTGTACTCCAGCAGTTCTTCAGAGGAGCCACATCGAGCACACTTTTGTCCGGTTGCTTCAGTCGCTCTAGAAATTGTACCGAGGCGGCCGTCGGTACCGTACATTGTTAATGTTGGAGAGTCAAGAAGCCGATTATGCCGGAGAAATGCCGTCTATCAATCAGATACACGAAAAAATCCATTCTCCTCATCATGAACAAAAAATCATCCCAAATAACAGAACTAGCTGAATAGCAATTTCTTAAGCTAAAGTTTTCTTAAGAGTGGTTTGTTCCACTCTTATACAGCAAAAATGTTTGTTGGGATGTTCTTATGATGTCCGCCAAGTCATAATATCATAGTTATGATTCTCATTTCGTACCTCACTTCGTAGTTGCTACTCCTGGGGCTTGGGGTTTGCCGCCATCCTCAATGTACACATTTCGAGAACTCAAACTTTATTGGGTCAATAACGGCGCTGGTCACGTCAGACGACGACAGAATCATGAGAGTAATTTTTTATTTCATGAATTCTATGCATGGCTCCATCTCTCTCAACCATAATTTTATGAATTCGATTGAGAAGCATTTAGGTCCGACGATGACGGAATCACAAAAGTAATTTTTGATTTCATGAATTCTATGCATGGTTCGACGTCGACCTCACCGAACCATAATTATGAATCTGATCTGGTGGCAAAGCATCGGGATCTGCATCCAGGGTTATGAAAATGCTTCTTATGAGAGTGTAGAATTAGCACCTAAGTTAAAATACACAAAAATAAAAACTAAAAAAAAGCTTCTAATGATCCCAGCTTATTTAATCATAGCTTCATGATTATATTTTCCATTTGGGAATGGGTTTTTTTCGTATAATGATCGGTTGAAGATTTCGTCTGCTGAGTTGATCTCTATGATTAACGATATTATGCCTTGGCTGCGGTTCCTCACTACTTTGCCGTGGCAACTCACCGGAATAATTCGTTCCCAGCTATCTTAGCAAATGACAGTAGAATCACTTGCCATTGTACGGGATTCACGATCAAGACGACTTACTCCGCCAAAGCTCCACTCCTCAATCAAGCAGCATCACACTCACAACCTCGACATGATGCTTGCTAGTGGAAGGGTAAGCAGGGGGAATGACACTATCGTTGTTCTCACCTTCACGTCCACGTCGTTCTACCACTGAAGTTAAGAGATCTGCAGAGCCACGTAACGAGCTTCCAATCGTAAGTCATTTCTCGTCGCAATGGTTGTCGTCAGCATAGGTCTTGGTTTGCATTCTACTGCTGTTGCCTCTTGGATGCTTGTGGTATTACGGCTGGCTTGCTGGGCCTGATACCAACACATCAACCCAGCGATTCTGTCTTGATTTTTCGTTTAACGAAAAAAAATCCTCGTCTGGAACAGATGAGCCTTCTTTATTCCGTGGCACTCACAATACGCCTAAGCGACTGAAGCCGCGTTCTACAATGTATAGGCATTGCTTAGTTATTGTCTGGGATTTTTCTTTGTCAATTGACCGTTTTTGCTTTCCTATATATGTTGTTGCAGGCACAAAAATAGTAAAAAAATGGTAAAAAATCTGTCAGGAGTTGTAGACATATTCATAATAGGCTATTGAAATACGACTGTATGGTTGACTCTCTTGGTTAACAGCTACGCAGTCTTGGGATTAAAAGAACGAGTTGTTTTATTCACCCGACGTTTCGACACGGGGATAGTGTCTTTCTCAGGGGAAAAATAATTGCTATCGTTTTTTGTTAATTGTTTTGTCTAACTGTAACTGTCTCTTTTTGTGTCGTTTTTGGTATATGACTCCGGAATCATAACAACAAACAATTGACAAAAAACGATAGTGATTATGTTCCCCCTGAGACACTAACCCCGTGTCGAAACGTGAATAAAACAACTCGTTCTCTAAATCCCAAGACTGCGTAGCCGTTAACCAAGAGATTCATAATAGGTATTCACACACATTCTTTTCGGGATTTTTCTTCAATTCATTATATTTCTTATTCCTCCAGCCATATGTATGGGTACGTAAATTTATCCACTTATCTATGCAGAGCGTGCGCCATTCAGTACTGTTTACGCGACTACAGGAGAAGGAAAACCTCACGAAAAGTGGAAAACACCAAGCAAGAAGTAGGTAGGGGTGGTGGGGGTAAAGTGGACAGGTGGGGTAAAATGGACAGGGTACAGTTTCATGGCTTTTATTGTTTTTTTTAAATGTTTCAACGATTGAAGCTTATGCCTAAGCATGAATCATTATACTTTTGCTGATCTTGAACATTAAAATCAAATAAACCTCTTCAAGATGACAAAAACTTCAAAAATCACGTGTAAAATCGAAATGATGTAAATTCTGCTTATAATTGCTAAGGTTTTCTCGTAAGTTATTTTCAAATTATTGCAAGTTTTACACCCTTAACCAATAAAGTCCACGTAGAAGAATATATCTGACCGAAAAAAAAAATAAGTTTTGAAAAAAACGAGTTTTGGAAATAATTTTAACAAAATCAGCCCGTGGGGGTAAAATGGACAATCGATTCAAATTTCACCGAAATTTCATTATTTTTTTGCAAACTTCAGAATCATCAGCTGTCATACCTATTCTGAGATAATTGAAGTAAAAAGTAATAAAAAAATATTGTATATCAACAAAATATAATTTTCATCCAAAACAGTTCTTGTTTTTTACACTATTTTTACAATAATTATTTAAGTGTGTTTCAAAGTTTGTATTAAAAGTTTGAAAACAACAAAATAAAGGTATCGTATGAAATTTGATAGTTTATATTTAAAAACATACAAACAATATGCTGTTATATAATTTTTAACGACTTGTTCATTTTACCCCATCGATTGTCCATTTTACCCCCACCAATTTTTTTCACGCTATTTTAATACACGATTTGGTGAAGAAAATAACCAAAGAAAACAATATTTTTAAAATGCAACCCTTTACAAGATTTCTAGAGTATATCATTACCAAAATGCTTAGGTTGTCCACTTTACCCCCACCACCCCTACATGAAAAATAAACGTTTGTTTGTTTTCTCACTCCATACTGAAACGCGTGCAAAACACCAGATAGATTCTATACGGTGATGCGATCCATCATTGACCGCGTATTCTACATATATAACTAAGCACAACCATCCAAGTAAATACGGGTGTGCCACCAACAAACGAACGACCATGCGTCTTCCGCTGACGACGACGGTCGACGAATCGAACCTCGACTTGAATCACTGTAAACATGGAATGGCAAATTGTTCCAAGAATATCGGACTCGCGGTCCGCGGAAGAGTCTGCGTGTGCTTTGACTGGGCGCGATGATTCCTCTTAAATGCGATCGATAGCCTATGGGGCCGACCGACCACGCTGCCCGCCATCGCCGCCGCCACGCTTTTTGTGCAATAATGTGACGATGATTGTTTTGCCCTGGCTCTTTGCAATGATACTGAAATGCTAATGTGGGTTCGATATCTTTTTCGCGCACCGGAAATACTGTTGTTGGACGTTGTCGGGAATGTTGTTGTTTTTCTTTCTGTTTATTTTCGTGGATTCTGTTTCCGTGTTTGTTCTAATAATTTGAGGAAGATTTATTTTTGATGGAGCTATGAGCTACTCAAGAAAATTCAACGATGGATCTACAATCTACATAGACCAATTTCATCACAAGCGGTGTTTGGAGTTCACGCCATCATCACAAAAAGAGACTATTGACACATTCTACCGTGACGTTACAACGTTTTGACGCATTCGTAGTCAGATTTTCCACTATAACTCATGAAAACAAGCGTAAACCTCAAAATATTTTTTTCATATTCGGATTCCTTGTAAAATTTCTGATATATTTGACCTATTGAACATTTAGTTTTCATTAGAAAAACGTGTTCAAAATGCGTATTTGTAGCGTGACGTTACAACGCGCTTGAATCCGACTCCGACCCTCTCTAACGCGCTACCAACATCTTAAAAAATCTGCTCGGATTTTTATGATATTCTGAATTTTTTTTCCACCATTGAAATTTATTGGTTTGTTCTTCAATTCAATGGAATAAAACATTTAAATTTCGGATTTGTTTTAGGATAATCGACTTTTACATTTCGTGACGTTACAACGCCCGTTCAGTTTCAAACAGGGTTCTGCTCGCGTTGTAACGTCACGAAAATGCACATCATTTTAGAATCAGAATTATCAGCCAAAATTGCCCGAATTTATGAATATATTATTGCATTATTTTCACTGCTCCAAGAGCAACATTATTCTATTGAAAATCCGTTTTGTGATAAATGGCTCGGAGGGCCAAGTTATTGCTATCAGCAGTATGAAAACTCCTTCATGAAGGTAAATGGTACCCATCTTCGGTCTAGTACCACCCATATTCATCTAATATTGTCCCAAAGACTAAACAAAGATTTTTTACCAACATTACTTCGCACCGCAAGATATTTATATTTTGCAGCATAAAACTAATCACGCCGTCGAATTAAACATTTTTTCTATAATTTATGCAATGTCATTGATTCAATTAAAAACGCTTTAAGATGTGCGAGCAGTTATTGAACCAAAGACATACCTGAGGATCTGCATACTACTTAGGGGCATCAATTTCTGTGATTCCAGAGACAAATAGACCTAATTGTGAAAAAAAAATCCATCCTATATATGTTAGAGTCATAATTACATAGAGAGTTAGTGTCTTTGGCAAAGTTGTTTGATAAGTCAAAAATTTACATCTGATTTACTATTGGATGGGAGATTCAGACACACTGGGCGACGCTAAATAAAAGTTTACAATAGTTTAAAATTTCTCAAAAAGTTTTCAACAAATTTTGACTAGTTGAGAAACTTTTTTTTGGCAAAATCTTTGGGCACTTTATAAGAAGTCACATGTTGAATATTTTTTGAATAAATATAAAGTGCATGATTTTTCAAAATTTCAACTACCACTAGTCAGTTAGAAATTTGAACCCAACGGCTTTTAAACTGAAAATTCTTGACAAGATAAACAACTTTCCCAAAGACATCAACATTCTAAAAGTCTAAAGCCTAAGTAATTAGAGTCCTGAGATATATGAGTTTCAATTTCGTAGGTGTTACGTCTGTATGTCGGTGATTCTCGTTATATCAGAAATAGATGTAACACTGACGTAATATCCATCCCATATATTTCAAGATCCTAACTATTTAGACAGTTGGTGTCCTCGACAAATTTGTGTGGCTGGTCAAGAACTTTCAATTGATGGGCCGTATGATTCCAAATCCTTCCACTAGGAGGCGCTATAGGGCATACACATTTTTAGTTTTACTTATCTCAGGATCGTGATTAATTGGGAAGATGGTTGCTTCATTAAAGTTGTTTGGTAGATTAAGGACTTTCAGTTTAATAGCCGTATGGTATTAATTTCTGCCACACAGTGGTGGTAGTTGCAAATTTTCAAAAGCATGCCAATTTTATTAATTACCCAAAACACATTCAACAAGCCGTAACTTTTAATAAAATATATCAAAAATTCTCAAATTTTGACTGATAGTTCCTCATCTTATTATCTGTAATTTCTACAATTTTGGACTTGATTGATTAGCTCTAAACAAAGGTGGAGCGCTTTAAGCAGAATCATATTTTTGACTGTTGTTCTATTAACTCTTATATCTAAGGAATAAGTGAATCAAATCAAATTAAATTTTGAAAGTTAAGAATTATATATTGATCTTTGATTACAATTTGCTTTGAATACAATATGTCCAAAGTGAAAAAAAGTTCCAGCTTGTAGAATACTTTTCAAGAAATTCTAATCCCTTGCCTGCTTTTGCAAAATGGAAACTAACGTCTTCTAATGGCAAAATCTCGCATCTATTGGTAAATCAACTGCAAGTCCTTTACTTACCAATCAACTTTGCCGAAGAAATCGTATTTCTATGTAATAGGGATTCTGAGATGTATGAAATTTGAAATTTGTAAGCTCTCTAGCGCCGCCTGTTGGTGGAACTTTAAATCAAACTATCCATCAACTGTAAGTCTTTGACCAACTTAATAACTTCGTAATTTCGTCAGTGTTTCGTCTACTGATATTTCGGCCACTGATGTCGCAGAAATTTTCGGTTTGAGTGGTATTTGATTACGATTAAAAAATTTTACAATATCGTAGTACAATTACATCGTAGATTTTGGCCAAACACCATCTTCCCCGTCCTTCAAAAATTTACGTAGTTTATGAACGGGCAATGGTACGCAATTTATAAACGATATCTTGAAAAAGAGCTCATACACAACGAGAACGAAACTGTTTTGAATATAGAACTACGTTTGTCCAATTCAGAAGCCGCCCAAGCCAGAAAGATTTGGTCTTTTCCACAGAACTTTTTTTTCGTGACGTTACAACGCAAACTTCAACCAGGTGAAACTCAGGCTTCCGTGAACCGATTTTCTTTCTTTTAGTCTCATTTGAAAGATCTTTTCGAGTACAAAGAGCATACAAAATTTCATATTTGTAACGTTTTCCGTATTTGAATAAAATTTGAAAATGTTGATTTTTCGTGACGTTACAACGCAATAAAAACCCCTACTATGATCAGCCATATTTCAGAGTTGTAAAGTCTTCCGATTAAAAATCTTTTTATGCTAAAAAATCTTCATACATTTATGTACAAATGATGTAAGACTTTTGAAAAATCAGGGTGTTGACAGTTTGGATGAAAAGTGTGCCTAAAAGACTCAAAATCACGATTTTAATGTTAATCTTAATCGTCGTTCATTTTATATTTATTGTCACACTAATATCATGTCGAATACATTTTTGGATGACAAAAGTAATGTAGAATGTGATAAAAATGTCAAATATGCCATAACTCAACTTTGAAAAATTGGTATTGATGATACGGGGCCCGTAGAATGTGTCTATTTCATTAGGGTTCATTCAAATATTACGTAACGCAAAATTTGTCAATTTTTGACCCCCTTCCTCCCCCACGTAACAAGTTTTGTATGAAAAATTTTGAAATTTTGTATGAAGCGTAACACAGAGCTAGACCCCCTCCCTCCCCCCTTAGCGTTACGTCATATTTGAACAAACCCTTATCTATCTGAGAGAGAACTTCTGGATGCCCAAGGTGCCCGGCCTTCAAAAGAGTCACAACTGCCAAGTTCCATTGCAGATAAAATAGCTGAACCTGAACCACTGTGACGCAGCCCAGCAACTGCTGTGTCAGGTAGGCACTGAGTGGGAGACGGATATCGTCAACATAGCGAACCCATACCGAGTACCCGCCGGTAATGTCAACTGGGTTGCGGGTAGGTGCGAAAAAATAGCGGCGACGGATAAATATCCTATCCAGAACCAGGAGTTGGTATCTTTTTTTTGTAGCTGATATGTGCCTCCACGGTGGCCGATCGGACAGTTCACGCAGATGTTGGACTGTAGGACGACCGTGCTAACAGAGCAAAGGCCGGTGGTAATAGCGAGTGACTTTAATGACTGGGCCGTGGAATGGGGAAGCCGTTTCACGAATCAGCGGGGTAAGATCCTGCTTGAGACACTGTCCACACTAGATGTCGACCTGGCTAATGTCGGTATCAATAGTAGGAACGGTGCAAAGTCGATTATTGATGTTACATTTTGTAGTCCTGGCCTAACAAGTAGTTCGAACTGGAGAGTAGACGATGTATCGATATAGCTACACTCACAGGCCAAGACCATACTCTCGAGGGCAGAAGATATCATACTTTGACGAAAGGATATTTAGGGAAGCGTTTCGCCGTGAGCGAAACCTACTTGGTTTAGACGGCGACGAACTGGTAGCGGTGCTCTCGCGTGCGTGCGATGCGACCATGCCTAAGCGAGTCCACCCTAGAAATGGGAAACCGTCGGCTTACTCAAGCGATTGCGAACCTGCGCCGCGCCTGCCTACGGCCTAAACTGCGGATGCAGTGAGTGTTCACTGCTGCAAAAAACCGTGCTAAATACCGAGATAAGGGCAAGTAGAAAGGCACGCTTCGAGGGTCTCTGTCAGAGTGATGGCCAAGACGAGAGGTATAATGACTCCTACAGAGCAAAATCCAGAGATTTTGGAGGGGATCATCGAGGGGCTTTTTCCGAGTCATGATCCTAGTCCTTGGCCTCCTTTCGTAGGACAGCCAGGGACTGAAGTTGGCTATGAGAAGAGGGTCACAGAAGTGGAACTTGCGGGGATAGCAAAGTCCCTTAGCGTAGGTAAGGCCGCAGGCAGAGATGGCATAGATACACTGATAAACAGCTCTGCGTACACATCTTCAATAGATGAGCGCCGCTCTCTTTTGCTACGAATGTGGACCGGCAACAAACACACATCGCTCAGCCGCAAAACTTTGCATGAGAGTGCGAACGTGTAAGTTGCCACACCAGCTGCGCGAGACGTCGCAGAGCTCAAACATCTTCAGCGTGAGCTTTGCTCATTTCTAGGAATGTGCTACACATCTGCGCTGACTGAGCTGCAAGTTGTAGGCTCTCGGCAGTACAGAGTAGAGCAGCGCTGTGATGTGAGCTGTGTGTTGGACTGTACTTTCTCTTGCTTTCCTGCGCTCACCGTCGTACGCGATGCGACAACGATGCCGAGCGCGTGCAGTCGGACCTCGCAGAAGATAATTCTTTACGCACACTCTTTCTCATCATGCAGGCTGTGTGTAATGTGTATTTTTTTATCTTCTCACTTAGCGCTCTGAGGTGTATGCCATCTCTGGCCGCAGGTCCGGATGGATTTCCGAACCTGGCGTTAAAAGTAGCATTTGCAGAGGCTCCCGAGATGTTTAGGTCTTCTATGCAGAAATGCCTGGACGAGGGAGTTTTCCCAGAAGCTTCCATACTTCTATTACCAAAGGCGGGGAAACCACCTGGACATCCTCAATAGAATGTTGAAGCACACCGAGGGTGTAAATGGTGCCACGTGTAGCCAGTGCGGCTTCCGGAAAGGGAGGTCGACCGTAGACGCTATCCTGTCGGTTACAAATACCACCGAGACAGCGCTCCAGCGTAAGCGAAGAGGGATTTACTACTGTGCAGTAGTGACTCTGGTTGTAAGGGACGCTTTCAATACCGCCAGTTGGACGGCTATTGCCCGATGCGCTCTTCCATCTGGGGATACCCGGGTACCTGTACAAGATTCTCGGAAGTTACTTCTTGAATCGGCTACTAGTTTACGACACAGAGGTGTGTAGGAAGTGCTTTCACATAACCTCAGAAGTCCCGCAAGGTTCCATCCTGGGTCCGGTGTAATGGAATGTCATGTACGATGAGATGTTGGAGTTAGAGTACTCTATGGTGGTGGAGATCGCTGGCTCTGCTGACGATGTTACGCTGAAAGTCTACGGTAAAAAAAGTGGAGTTGACTACTGCTCACACGATCGAGGTTGTGGAGGCGTGGATGGGATCCAGGAAACTAGAGTTGGTTCACCACAAAACTGAGGTACTGGTTGTGTACAACCGAAAATCAGAGCAGCAAGCAATGATCAGTGTTGACGATTGCACTATCACTTCGAAGCGCTCCGTCAAATCCGTCAGTCACTTGGAGGTGATGACCGGCGATAAGCTGACCTTCGGTAGCTATAGTGGCACTACTGTCCCGGATGATGTCCATAGCTCTGCGGTGTATGCCAGCAAGCAAATAGAGGATAACGTGCCTCCGGAGCCGACCTACTGATACCTGAATGCCAGCAAGCACAAGCTTCTGACTAGTGTCGCTACAGCCATACTAAATATGGTGGCCCGGCGTGGGGCACGGTGCTAAGTACCTAAACACATAACATAAGTGGAACTCTGACTAAAAAGTTGATGCCTTTCCGAGTTCCTACGCTGGTATACACAGCATCGAAATGTCAAATGCATTATAACATTATTGCCATACTCTTTTTCAGCATGTATACCATTTTTCATTGCTGTGAAGTAAAACAAAGACCTCATAGATCTAGACTGACAGCACGTGGAGTTCTAAAATAGGACATAAATTGTAATAAAACTTTGTAAACTCAAGTCGAAAGTACGTTTTATGGCTTTAAATAGAAAGAGAAATCGATATGTGGAACGTGGATGTGTTATTTCGAAGATTTCAATGAATTTATGACAACATGAATAAGTGGATTTCGAGCAGCTAGTTTTGCGCATATCTCAGATGACAATCTTCGTTCCTGTATTCTTTGCCAAAACTGCAATACTGGTTGGATCTGATGTTTTTTGTTTACTAAAATAAGTGACAGTTCGACGCCTTTTATAAAAGATATAACAGTTTCGCGTGCTGAAAAAGGATTCAACTTTTTCCTTCGCTCTGACCATGGAGTTCCACTTATGTTATGTGACCGAAAGCTACCGTGGTAAGCTGTATAGTACTAATAGGCTGACGTTCCTGAGGGTTGCGAACGCGTATTGTATCGTGTCACACGATGCGCTCTGCGTCATCACAGGTGTAAGGTATCCTTATCAGGTAGGACATAGTGTGCTTCGAAATTCGTAACACATGGTGCATATCTGCCGTAATTCTGCAAAGTGACGTAAGCGCCATTCAAAATTTCGATATTTCTTGGTATATTATACATAATATCTGGGATAAAAACAACACTGTGATATTCCTGCTGTATCAGAATGCAAGATCTAGTCGTAATCTATCATCTATGGAAAGAAACTTAGAGAATAAGCAAGAGTTTTATGCATTATAACCAAAAAATGGGCCGAAACGATCAATGTCGCTTACGTCACTTTGCAGAATTGCGGCAGATATGCAGGACTTCCAGGATGGCCTAAATAGTCAAATGGCAGCCTTCGTGGGACAGTTTCACTAAAGGAAGGAGGATTCATAGGTTGATCCCCAGAGTAGATAGTTGGGTTAACAGGCGCCATGGGAAAATAACATGGCTAGTTCAGGTTCGGAGTCGGCTTCGAAGGTCATACCGGTGACCTGCGGTCGAAATCGACCCTTACAACGATTTAGTGGCCGCGGAGAGAACATCCTGGTTGCGTCGCTGTCGTGGCGTCGGTCTACTGGGTTGGATCCGAGCCCGCGGTTGGAAAGAGGTCCCCGGTAATGGCCGGGCAGGTGAAGAACCTACTATCAGCAGCCTTCTGATGCAGCTGATAGGGCCTGAAGGGTAGTAATACCCTTGTCTTCAGCAGGTCTAATCGCGTTGCCCGAAACTACCAGTTCTTGTCGCTTGCAAAACAGTTGGCCGCAGGCGTGGTGGTTGACCCTGCCCGCCTTCCGAGGACAAAGGGAATTGTGAGGACCACTGGGGAAACTGGCTAAGCGCAAGCATGCTCTTGGTGAACTTTCCAAAGCGAGTCATCGATGTTCGTTGCTGCAGGCTACGCAGCTAACCATGAGGGTGCGATGTGCACTAGCCCCTCTCTGAAGCAATGTCTTCTTGGTGGTTCCGGAGAGATGTAGGGTTGGCGATCATGGGGATGTGTTTTGTGAGTCGAGGGGAGAGTAGTCCTGGCTTTTACCTTTGTTGTAGAAGACGGCTTTAACCCTAGACTACCTGGGCCTTCCTGCTCAAGAGTCTGTTGAGCGGATTTTGCCTTATAGTTTAGAACACAAAAAAAGTGTCTGTTGAGCAGATTTCATCCTCCCGGCCCATATTTCTCGAAGAATACACGTCATACCATACTGCGGTTTTAAAAACCGCAGTGAAGCATACGAATGTTGGAAACGTGACAAAAACAATGATCAAAAATGGAATAATTTCAAATGCCTTCGCAATTTGGCAAACCGAGAAACTAAACGTGTAAAACAACAATATTTTACAGCACAGCTGAACATTGATTTACCTGCAAAGCAACTTTGGAATAATATAAAACGATTAGGACTCAAACAAATTAATACAAGAATGGGCGGGGGAGATGTGACCGCGGCTTCACTTAACACGTACTTCATTTCACATTACGTTCCGGATACATTTATAGAAAATGTTAGTAATGTCGAAAACCATTCGGATTTTTCATTTCGTGGAGTAACGAATGATGAAGTTCTTTCGGAATTTGTTTCTGCCTCTTGCGACTCTGTTGGCGATGATCTAATTCCACTAAAGGTTTTAAAAATGTCATTACCGGTAACTTTACCATACATCACTGACCTTATGAATTTCTGTATTGCATCTTCAAAATTTCCTGATGTTTGGAAAGTTGCGAAAGTTGTACCAATTGGTAAAGTTGATAATCCTACCATTGAAAAGGAGTATCGTCCCATTAGTATTCTCTGCGCTCTCTCGAAGATATTTGAATCACTACTTTTTAAACAACTTAACGAATATTTATCTCGTCAAAAACTATTGTGTCCTTTCCAGTCAGGGTATCGAAAATCTTGCAGCACTGTTACTGCCTTGATCAAAGTTGAGAATGATGTAAGAGAGGCGCTTGACAAGAAAATGGTTACTGTTATGGCCCTGTTAGACTTCAGCAAAGCATTTGACACCATTAGTCACAATTTACTTTGCAGTAAGTTAAAGGTGAAATTTAAAATCGATCCATCATCAGTGAATTTGATTCACTCCTATTTGTTACAACGTTCACAATATGTGGATTTTAATAACACTGTATCGGATAGAGCCTTTGTCCCTTGTGGCGTACCACAGGGATCAATACTCGGTCCTCTCTTGTTTTCCATGTATATAAATGATTTACCCCTTATTCTGTCCTTCTCTAAATTCCATTTGTACGCTGATGACTGTCAGCTTTACATTTCTGATTCGATACATAACTTGAGAGATAGTGTGCACAAAATGAATGTTGATATCCAAAATATTCTTAACTGGTGTACACTTAACGGATTAAATTTGAATTCGAAAAAAACTCAAACGATTATCTTCAGTACTAAACGAGTAACAATTATTGATGCTCCTAAAATAAAAGTTGGCAACGATGTCATCGAATATTCTGACGTTGTAAAAAATCTTGGAATACTAATGGATTGTAAATTGTCATGGAACGATCAGGTCAACGCTGTCTGTAGTAAAGTTTACAAAGCCCTTCACTCACTTGTTGCTCTTAAGAAATGCACTCCACAACATACTAGGTTTAAATTGGCCAGAACTCTTCTTATTCCTCTCTTTGATTATGGAGATGTTCTTTACTCTTCAGTATCCAAGAAAAATTTACGTAAACTTAACCTAGCATTCAATACTATAACTCGGTATGTTTTCAATCTTAAGAAGTACGATCACATCTCTAGATATTCCAAGCTTCTGCTTGGTCGAAGTTTTGTTAGCCATTTAAATATTAGGCTTTGTACACAAACTTTTAAAATTCTAAACAATCCTCCGACTTATCTTGAAAATTTCTTCACGTATGCCAGATCACCTAGGGCACCTGCATTAATTGTACCTAGAAGTGTATCCGATAACTTAAAACATTCTTTTCAGCACAGGGCAATTAAAACATGGAACGAATTACCTAGAAATTGCAGGAGTATGAGAAGCTATCCTTCGTTTAAGCGCAGTATTGAATGTTTTTATAACAGTTAGTCAAGTACATTAGCATTATTGTCGCATAGTAGCATATACTTTGAGAACCGTTAGATGGTTATTTGTGCTATTATTTTGTATAGAAATAAATAAATAAATAAATACGCGTCATCTGCACGGCGAAAATTCCTCAGTGTAAGTGCATACCCTCCCTATTCGTAATTTAAAGTTAAGGTATTTCAAAACTTCTTTGAACAAAAACACGTTTTTAGTTGCATGGAAATGAGAGTTGTTTGCTAACAGAATAATCTCTTTAGTTGTTTTATTTTTAAGTATATCATTGTGAAACTTTCAGATGCCATGCATGTTTTCGAATCATGAAAGTTGATGCCGTTCCAAAGTCAGAACGAGTGGTAATGGTTTGATTACATTACACGCCACGCTTTTCCAAATCTTCCAACCGTTCAGTGCAATTCATCTAGCAAAAAAAACGACTACATCCGCAACGATCGCCGCAACACCAACAACTGACCATCTCACCAATCGAGCAGCATTCGGTGATCCAGTCGTCTCGGATCAGTGCCCGTGAGAAGTGCGCCACGCGTATGCCGAAGTCGTGCGTGAAAATCGGTTACACCGTCGCGCGCGCCAACAGAACAGAACCTAAATCTGCGTTTCACGAGAGATCTGGAAACCTGCTGGCGATTCACTGCTCCAGATGCCGGTCGCGCCGCGATTGCAAAGTGTAATTTTGGACGATTGATTCACCGATTTGTTTGCTAGTTAACCAGTGCGGCCATAAGTGTCAGAGGAGGGAGGGTTTATGTGATGTTTGGGTAACGCAATTCGAGCCACGGTGCTAAAAATAATCCAACCAATCGGAAAATTATAAATTCAAACCGCACAATGTGAAACAAAAGTGGTCGCTAATTGGAAAATTTGGGTTTAAGTGCTGGGCCGGGAGGTGGGCCAAATCGTAAGTTTAAATTAGGCAAACGTGAAACAAAGGAGGAAAAATATTCAAAGTGAGTGAGTGAGTGGATGAAAGCCGTGGAAAAGCCGCCAGCAGCGCAGCGGTTGGAAAAATGATTTGTGATATTGCTGTGACTGGTTCGCCACCGTCTGATGGAATGCTGGGATATATTGTTCTCGTTGGGGGTGACAGCGGTGGCGGCCTCGGGCCAGAACAAATGGTGGACATTTGCCATTTAAATTTGTCCAGTCTGGTTGTGAATGCGCTGGCTCTGGGCGGAATTCTCGGGGCCCTAATTTACGCCAGCTGGAACTTTGCGGGCAAGTAAGTATTATGGGTACATGGCAGTTATTTTGGGTAAATTCGAATTAGATGATTGAAAAATGTTTGTGTTAAGTTAATAGCTAGTAGAATTGAGTTGATTTGTTATAGCTTTAATGTAAAAAAGAGAGCTTTCAGTTATTTTTCTTTAGATAAGCTGTTCTGTTGAAAGTTTGCCTTCTCTTGATATTTTCTTTATTTAGGAGCAGGTTTTACCTGGTTTTACTATTTATCGAGCACTCTAAAATGCATAAACTTCATCAAATGGTATTAAAATCCGCATCAATGGAATGAACAGAACATATCTGACGACAATAATGGATATTTTTCAATATGACGTTATGAGGCCTTAGTTGTCCTACTGCTAAAGGCTATAGGTAGATAATAACCATTTAACCTTCCGGCAGTCGCGCGGTTGGCCACCACCGTCAGCATCACGCTAAAGCTGAGTACAAAAAGCGAGAGTTTTTCAACGTGTTGTTCAAAATACAACAGCGCGATCGCTCGAGGGTTAAATATGTCTTACTGTTTGCAAAAAAAGTCACTCTTTGTTTTTCCTCTTTTCCGTAATTATCTTCTTTTTCTTACTGTCCTATGTGCTGAGTGGAAATTGGCCAGCATCTGTTCAATAAGGACTGTATCGTTAATTATGAGTACACCTTAAAATTTCTGTATTTCAAAATGTTTTATTTATTTTGTAAATTAAATTCAATTACATTGTTCATTGACCATCAGAAAAGCCCATGACATGATTGTATATTTAATTTTTCGTGGATCTTGCCACCTCTCGCACTTTTTTTTTTGGCGTGCTTCATAAGGTTTTGGACAACCGTTCCGACGATGGTTTTGCATACGTTGACCCAGTTTTTCTTGAATTTTGTAACATCCTCTGCTCCTCTATCCTTTTTTCGTAGTTTCCCTTTCATCAAAGATAACTATTTCTCAATGGGCCTTATTTACGGGCAATTTAGATGATTCATTGCCTTTTCCACAAATTGAACATTGTTTACTTCATACCTGTCAAAGGTGTCACGCGCATAGTGGCAGGATGCCAAATCCGGCCAAAGTAATGTAGGACCTTTGTGCTTTCAGATGAGTGGCAGAATATGTTTCTGGAGACATTCCTTCCGGTATATTTCGACGTTCATACCTGGGACGGTGAAGAAAGGTGACGATTTCATACCACATTGACAAATTGCTTGCCTAACCAACACATTTTCCCATTTTTTCGCAAAAAATCGATTTCTCCTAATTCGTAACATCCGTGCCATGCTTAACAGTGAAAATCCGTGCTCCTGGAAATACCTTGTAGTCCAATTTGACATACGTTTCATCATCCATGAATATGCACATGCAATTTTTGCTCAAAACATCGTCGTACAGCTTCCAAGCCTGAGTTTTCACATAATCCGCCAGAATTTGACTGCGTTTTGGACATTTCTGTTTTGGGTAGGTCTTCGGGGAATTACGCTCCTTGGCGCGTTGAACCATACCAACAGTCGTTTCACACTTTTTTGCTTAATCTCTAATGGATACCTCCTATTTTCCTTCAACGATTTTGCAAGTTTTGCTGTCCAAATTTGACTTGGACGCACCTGTTTTTTGCCGCGTCCGGGTAAGTCTTTCAGTGTGTTATGCATACCGAATCGTTTGATAGCATTTTGGACAACAAAAACGCTAACACATTCAATTTTTGCTAATTTTCTTAGCGATGATCATTTTTCCTTGCAGTGCCTGGTCACAATCGATTTTCGCTTCTCCTCCGTAAACCCTCGTATTGTTCCGCTTGGTGAAAAACTTTAACTTTTAATGAAGGTTATCGTTTGTTTACAACGTTAGCAACACATAGGCACAAAGCAGTTAACAAAATAAGGCATAGTCTTTTTAATACAGAGCCTCAAAGGTGTACTCATAATTAACGATACAGTCCTTAGAGAAGCGTTCTCTGAACACTTCTACGATTATCAAGGCCTTACTTTGCCTGCCATCGCATTATACCCTGAAAGTCGAGCAAAAATCATAAAATCAAAATAATCAAAAAAGAAAAAAAAAAGAAGGTGAACGAAGGGAGTCTCTCTGTTGCAGATAGGACTTGGCTGGTAGCGATCATTGATAATTGAGGGATTTATTTTAAGACCAAGTTTATTTTAAATGAATTCAAATAGTGACCTACAGATTGCGGAAAAGTGTTGAAAAGTGAGTAAGAACAAGACTGGGCTTTGTGCCTTTTTGAAAAAGATTTCAAAAGTGAATTACTCAAAGAGCCTTTTTCTTTTTCCAAACCTTTAGTTGAAAATATGATAATAAATAATATATATATAGACTGAGTCATCTCTTTTAGCATCCAAAACAATCATGCAACATTTTGGCAAGATTGGTTCCGTCCTAGCATTCCGCATTGCGATTGATTTTTTTGAGTATGGGAAAACGTATAAATACATTTTTGGAGCTTTTCACATAAATCATGTATCAAAACTGTGTAACCAATTTTGTGGAAGTATAGCCTAAAATACCTATACCATAAACTTGTGTAACGTCGTGGTCGTGCTAGTGAAGCTATGCATTTAGACGTATCGTGTCGAGGAGCGCCACAGTCAGTGCTGCGCTCCACATAGAAAACTAAAAAATCAACTTCAAAATTTTGTTCAATCTATAGAATGCTATGCTGTTCCTACCTGTTCATACATGCTTGAAGTATGTTGCTTGTCAATGAGTGGCTTGGATATCGCGTTTATTATACAAAAAAATCTAGAGATTATCAAACAGTGTTTTCGTTGTCCATAGAGAAATAATATTTGGTAAAACAGTTTCATTTTTGGCACAGGTGGAACTCTGGCACCAAGTGTTGAAAAGGCTTCAACGCGTATGCTGGTATATTCTTCTTCTTTCTTCTTTATGGCTCTACGTCCGCACTGGGACTTGGCCTGCCTCGCTTCAACTTAGTGTTCTTTAAGCACTTGCACAGTTATTAATTGAAGGGCTTTCTTTGCTTGCCATTGCATGAATTTGTATATTGTGTGGCAAGTACAATGATACACTATGCCCAGGGAGTCGAGAAAATTTTCCCGACTAGAACGGGAATCGAACCCGCCGTCTCCGGATTGGCGATCCATAGCCTTAACCACTAGGCTAACTGGAGAACCCACTGCTGGTATAGAGGAGCGGAGCAATCAGGCTAAGGCAGGGGTGGCCTCTGCACTGCTGTGCTGTACATAGTAGCCGTCTGCATTCCACTTGGTCCATAGCTGTTTGTCTCCAGTTCCGCACTCTGTGTAGGGTCCGCAGATCGTCCTCCACTTGGTCGACCCACCTAGCTCACTGCGCTCCACGTCTTCTTGTGCCGGTCGGATGACTCTCGAGAACCATTTTAGTCGGGTTTCTATCCGACATCCTGATGACGTGACCCGCCCACCGTAGCCTCCCGATTTTCGCGGTATGGACGATGGTTGGTTCTCCCAGCAGCTGATGCAGCTCGTGGTTCATTCGCCTTCTCCAAGTCCCGTCTTCCATCTGCACTCCGCCGTAGATGGTACGCAACACCTTTGAGCATGAGCATAGATGACCGCACAATTCGTAGTTGCTACTCCGTGATTGACCAGAGCAATCGAAATTGCACAAGGAACCAATGAATAGGGCTTGGGACTAGCTTACTATTCTCAATGTACACAGGTCGAGAGCTCTCAACTTTAATAAGGTCAATAACGGCGCCGGCCACGTCCTTACGGTCATCGAGGATGGAAGGGAATGTTAGTAAGACAAACGTTGTTATAAAGACCGCGAATCGCTGCATCTCCACGTTTGTCTCAGGAAGGAATTTTTTGTTAGTAGGGTAAGGTACATTGTCAGTCCGGGAGTCACCTATGGTTGGTGATATGATTTGACGATGGATCAATATACACAAACCGCCGTTAACAACCGACCACTTTTCGACGCAAGAACTAGCCAAAAAGAAAATTCTATCGCGCGTCTCCACTCCACTAGGGAGCAGAAACCTTTAGTCTATTCCACACAGAAATACACTGAACGCGACTCACTTGTCGGCGCCCGGATTTTTTCTCGACCGGCGAACCCGAAGTAACATTTTTCACTCTTTTGTGTAAATGCAAAATATGAAAGAAAATATTTATTATCAACTAAAAGTGTATTGGAAACTAGCGCCGAAGGGAAGCGAAAAATTCGGAACCGACTCGAACCACGGCGCGCGCACACTCGTCCCGTCGTCGGAGCCCCGCAGAGAGAAGAGGAAAAAAAATCGTAAAAAATCTAGCAAAGCGAGCGCGCGAAACTTTGCTGCTGCCGAACTACCGCACACTCCGTAGATGGTACACAGAAAAAAATATTCATGTAAAATTCAGCGAGAAATCATGCACATAAAGGGAATGCTAGAGTTAGTGCATATTTACATGAGATATCATGTAAAATTACGTTACAATCGTGTAAATTTCCGCTAATAGTCACGTAACCGGTTGGAGTCCATGATGGTTTACGCGATGGTTGGCGGAAATTTACACGATGGTCATGTAATTTTACATTATATCTCATGTAAAAGTGCACTAATTCTAGCATTCCCTTTATGTGCATGATTTCTCGCTGAATTTTAATTACATATTTTTTTCTGTGTACGCAACACCTTTCGTTCGAAAACTCCAAGGGCGCGTTGGTCCTCTGCACGTAGGGTCCATGCTTCGTGCCCATAGAAGACGACCGGTCTAATCAGCGTTACGTAGATAGTTAACTTCGTGTTACGGCGAACTTTATTCGATCGTAGAGTTCTGCGGAGTCCAAAGTAGGCACGATTTCCTGCCACAATGCGCCTCTGAATTTCTCTGCTGGTGTCGTTGTCGTCGGTCACCAGTGAGCCCAAGTACACGAATTCTTCAACCGCCTCGATTTCATCACCGTCGATATGAATTCGGGGTGGCGGGCGCGGTGATTCCTCCCTGGAGCCCTTTGCCATCATGTACTTTGTCTTCGACACATTAATGACTAATCCGATTCGCCTGGCTTCACTCTTTAGTCGGATGTACGTTTCCGCCATCGTCTCAAATTTACGAGCAATAATATCAATATCATCAGCGAAACCAAGCAGCTGAACGGACTTCGTGAAAATCGTACCACTCGTGTTAATCCCCGCTCTCCTTATTACACCCTCTAACGCAATGTTGAACAGCAAGCACGAAAGACCATCACCTTGCCGTAACCCTTTGCGAGATTCGAAACGACTCGAGAGTGTCCCTGATACTCGAACTACGCACATCACTCGATCCATCGTCACCTTGATCAATCGTATCAGTTTATCCGGGAATCCGTATTCGTGCATAATCTGCCATAGCTGTTCTAACATTGCCATAGCTGTTCGAATAACATTGGGGTCGCACACGCATACCAAAGTCGTGAGCGAGCTGTGAAGGTAACTTTCCACAGCGTGAATATAATTTACATTCACCGCGTGGAGAGTTGCCTTTACAGCTTGCTCACGACTTTGGTATACGTTTGCGACCCCAATGTTATTCGGCAAACTTTCAGATAAAACTTCAAGGTTAAATTCATCCATACATTGTTTTTCGATAGCATGCTTCTGAACTGAGATAATAGCAAATGAATGTAAATCTTTGCAAATGAATGGTCGCAACCTTGGTACCGTACTCCAAAAAACACCTTCAAAAATCCTCCATTTAACTCATTTTAGTCTCCCAAGCATTATCACCAGTCATCTCCCCCCCCCCCCCTGACTGAAAGCCTGACACCTTGAATTGGGGGTCCAACATACAGACTTTTCCCCCGGAGCAGGGGTTCTGTAGCGCTATTCTAAGCCTACAGTTATGCACCATACGACGTAGCGTAAATTAATAAATATTTTACAATATAATGTATGACAAATGCTAGAAGCTCAGGTCATCGTTTTATCATCATCGTTGAATCGGCAGTTAGTAGCAGTTTGATGGATTAATGGTCCTCCGGAACGAATTGGCCCAAAGATTGCGATAGAAGAAAATGTTCCACTTAATCTATTGTCTGAATGTGCTAAACTCGGCTTATGCTGAATTCATGAATATTCCAAGCACAAATCACGGCAACGACACTTCCTGGGAAGGCATTTCCCGAGAAAGTTTTGCTCTGAATGCTTCTATGTATAGGACTGCGACTGCGAGCCGATGTTGCTGCCGCCGCCATCGTCGTTCCGGTACCATCATCAAAGCGCCAAGTTATCTCCGCAGTGAGACCATAAACTTTCCAATCGTATCACTTTCCTAAATGGGTGACGATTTTCTCAACTCCACCTCCGGCCGACGACGGCACGGCGCAAAGCAGCAAAGGAGCCATTCAGCTGGGAGGTGCTTTGTGTTTCGGTTTTTTTTTTTCTACCAGGGCATAGAAGTGGCTGATGCCGCCGCCGCCACAAATATGTTATGCAAATCAAGCTCCCACATGGGTTTGGCCATGAAAATAAAATCGAATCGATGAAATTATGAATCACTTGCGATGGTGGTTTCTTTCGAGAGGAAACATCGTGAAAACGGTAATGATTATTAAGGTTATCGGAAGAAAGGGGGAAATTTGTGCGAGGCAATGTTTTAAAATTGGCGTCTTACGGTTTACAGCTGTTGAGAGCAACGATAATTTCGTGTAAACAATTGAAAACCAAGGTCTTAGAAAATTTAGGTATCAAAAATTATTTTGGGATCATTGGCGGCATTTCATTTGTATGCACTGTTCAGCACTTGAATGTATAATTATATAGGGGAACTTACGTATTTTCGGCAGTTTTGTTCTGTTTGTCATGGAAGGTTTTTTGAAACCTGATTAACTCAAAGTTGGACCCAAATCCTTCCCAACCAAGCTGAGTTACATGCCCAAATTTCAGGCAATTTGGCCTACATAAACCCCCCCCCCCCATGACGAAGAGAACAAACCTGCCGATAATACCCATCGTCACCCTTTATAATTTTTTTTACAAGTTTCACGATTTTGTGCACAAACATTTGTGACTTGTGACTTTGGGCGTTTTCAGGGTTATCTAGACTGCCCAATCTTTTGCGCATGTTTCTGACATTTTCCATCGGTACCGTAAACCGGGGTCAAATTGATCAGCGGGGTGAAATTGATCATTCGGGTACACGCGTCGGAATGATCTTAAACTTTTTACGTCATCTGGTTCGTAGATGTCTATAGATGAGTGTAGACTTTTCAATTTATAGAAATAAGTTAGTTTTGACTTAATTTTTAAGGAATTTGCAGTGTATTTCTCATTTAGCTGAAATCATTGCTATTAAACAATCGATTGCTAATAGGACTTCCCGTAAATTCTCTGTTTCAACATTTTTGTGGAGCCTTGGTAGGGAAGTTATTTCAAGTGAAATTACCTACCTTCAGGCGTTTAAGGGCTGCAAAACGGTGAGTCGATAAGGAGAGCGTCCAATATAGCTCTGGTCCTCACAAGTTCCTACCTCATGCTTCCACGGGTCAAGCGATGACAAAGACCGCCAGCTAAGAGTTGTGTGCTTAGCTGGTAGTGCAGCCTGGGCACTGTTGTCCTTCTGACTTTAGCTAGATTGAGGAGGTACGATCCGAGTGTCTGTTCACCAAGGAGGTGCGGCTCAAACAGCGTCTGTTCTGGCATCCAGCGGCTGAGTTAGAAACGCTGCACCACGCCCAGCTAGATCCAAGGTGGTAGCCCCATCAGCGTGGTCGTCCCAGTGTTGGTTGGGACGTTAAACAGAACTGGCACGATGGCCCTCCGGCGAGACAGGAGTGTTGGCGTAGGCCCAATAAGCCACCCGTAAAAATCCCCATTGCGAATAACATAGGAGAAAATACGACTCGATACAATCGGCAAAGACCCACGCGACGAAATAAGGACTACGATTGGAAACTTGGAACATGGAATTGCAAGTCACTAGGTTTCGCAGGATGTGACAGGATAATCTACGACGAACTACATCCCCGCAACTTCGACATCGTGGCGTTGCAGGAACTTTGTTGGACTGGACAGAAAGTGTGGAAAAGCGGGCATCGAGCGGCTACCTTCTACCAAAGCTGTGGCACCACCAATGAACTGGGAACAGGATTTATAGTGTTGGGCAAGATGCGACAACGTGTGATCGGGTGGCAGCCGATCAACGCAAGGATGTGCATGTTGAGGGTTAAGGGCCGTTTCTCCAACTACAGCATCATCAACGTCCACTGCCCACACGAAGGGAGACCCGATGACGAGAAAGAAGCGTTCTACGCGCAGTTAGAGCAAACATACGATGGTTGCTCGCCGCGTGACGTGAAAATCGTTGTCGGCGACATGAACGCGCAGGTAGGAAGGGAGGAAATGTACAGACCGGTAATCGGGCGAAACAGCCTGCACGCCGTATCGAATGATAACGGCCAGCGATGCGTAAACTTTGCAGCCTCCCGTGGTATGGTAGTCCGAAGCACCTTCTTCCCCCGCAAAGATATCCACAAAGCCACCTGGAGATCACCCGACCAACAAACAGAAAACCAAATCGACCACGTTCTAATCGACGGTAAATTCTTCTCGGATATAACCAATGTCCGCACATACCGCAGTGCGAATATAGATTCGGATCACTACTTAGTCGCTGTATGCATGCGCTCAAAACTTTCGACAGTTATCACCACGCGTCGAAGTCGAACGCCGCGACTCAACATCGAGCAGCTGCGTAACGTAGAAGTGGCTCAAGACTACGCGCAGCAGTTAGCAGTGGCCCTACCAACGGAAGAGCAGCTTGGCGCAGCTACACTTGAAGATGGCTGGAGGGACATCCGATCCGCCATAGGTAGTACCTCGGCTACAGCACTAGGCTTCGCGACTCCGAATCACAGAAACGACTGGTACGACGGCGAATGTGAACAGTTGAAAAACGAGAAGAATGCAGCATGGGCGAGAATGCTGCAACACCGTACGAGAGCGAATGAGGCACGTTACAAACAGGCGCGGAACAGGCAGAACTCAATCTTCCGGATGAAGAAGCGCCAGCAGGAGGAACGAGATCGCGAAGCGATGGAAGATCTGTACCGCGCTAAGGACACACGAAAGTTCTACGAGAAGCTGAACCGCTCGCGCAGAGGCTTTGTGCCACAAGCCGACATGTGCCGAGATAATCACGGGAATATTCTCACGAGCGAGCGTGAGGTGGTCGAGAGGTGGCGGCAGCATTACGATGAGCACCTCAATGGCGACGTTGCAAGTACCGAAGGTGGCGTGGTAACAGATCTAGGAGTATGTGCACCGGACGAAAGACTTCCGGCCCCTGACCTTCAAGAGATTGAGGAGGAGGTTGGCCGGTTGAAAAACAACAAAGCCGCTGGAGCAGATCAACTACCAAGCGAGCTTCTAAAATACGGTGGAGAAGCACTGGTGAGAGCACTACACTGGGTCATTACCAAGATTTGGGAGGAGGAAGTATTACCGGAGGAATGGATGGAAGGTATCGTGTGTCCCATCTACAAAAAGGGCGACAAGTTGGATTGCGGGAACTATCGCGCGATCACACTACTGAGCGCTGCCTACAAGGTACTCTCCCAAATTTTATGCCGCCGTCTATCACCGATTGCAAGAGAGTTCGTGGGGCAATATCAGGCTGGATTCATGGGTGAACGCGCTACAACGGACCAGATGTTCGCCATCCGCCAGGTGTTGCAGAAATGCCGCGAATACAACGTGCCCACACATCACTTGTTCATCGATTTCAAATCGGCGTATGATACAATCGATCGAGAACAGCTATGGCAGATTATGCACGAATACGGATTCCCGGATAAACTGATACGGTTGATCAAGGCGACGATGGATCGAGTGATGTGCGTAGTTCGAGTATCAGGGACACTCTCGAGTCCCTTCGAAACTCGCAGAGGGTTGCGGCAAGGTGATGGTCTTTCGTGCTTGCTGTTCAACATTGCTTTGGAGGGTGTAATAAGAAGAGCGGGGATAAACACGAGTGGGACGATTTTCACGAAGTCCGTGCAGCTGCTTGGTTTCGCCGATGATATTGATATTATTGCTCGTAAATTTGAGACGATGGCGGAAACGTACATCCGACTAAAGAGTGAAGCCAGGCGAATCGGATTAGTCATTAATGTGTCGAAGACAAAGTACATGATGGCAAAGGGCTCCAGAGAGGAATCACCGCGCCCGCCACCCCGAATTCATATCGACGGTGATGAAATCGAGGCGGTTGAAGAATTCGTGTACTTGGGCTCACTGGTGACCGACGACAACGACACCAGCAGAGAAATTCAGAGGCGCATTGTGGCAGGAAATCGTGCCTACTTTGGACTCCGCAGAACTCTACGATCGAATAAAGTTCGCCGTAACATGAAGTTAACCATCTACAAAACGCTGATTAGACCGGTGGTCCTCTATGGGCACGAAACATGGACCCTACATGCAGAGGATCAACGCGCCCTTGGAGTTTTCGAACGGAAGGTGTTGCGTACCATCTACGGCGGAGTGCAGATGGAAGACGGGACTTGGAGAAGGCGAATGAACCACGAGCTGCATCAGCTGCTGGGAGAACCAACCATCGTCCATACCGCGAAAATCGGGAGGCTACGGTGGGCGGGTCACGTCATCAGGATGTCGGATAGCAACCCGACTAAAATGGTTCTCGAGAGTCATCCGACCGGTACAAGAAGACGTGGAGCGCAGCGAGCTAGGTGGGTCGACCAAGTGGAGGACGATCTGCGGACCCTACGCAGAGTGCGGAACTGGAGACTTACAGCCATGGACCGAGTGGAATGGAGGCGGCTACTATGTACAGCAGAGGCCACCCCGGCCTTAGCCTGACCGTGTGTGTTGTGAGGCGTTTAAGGGGAAATTCCAAAATTTAATTTTGCATTTAAAGTATTAAATTTACTAGTTGTAAGATTTTTAACGCGTTATTCTGTTTTAGAAGAGCAAAATTAAGCGGATAAGGAAATTTTCCTTTCCAACCGATGCTTAATTGTATACTGATCAATTTCGCCCCAAAGTGGCATTTCTAATTTTTTGATTTTTGGAGTTATTTAACTGTAAGTTTAAATTTGTTGAACAAAATTCTGTCACATGGTTCCATGGAGATCCACTGGGTACTGGTTTTACAGAAACTCTTTTGGCAATATTTCGATTGCCACTGATGTTATCAGCAAAAGTTGTTTTCAAGTGATCAATTTGACCTCGGATTACGGTACGCTTGCAAAAATAGTTATATTTTGCTCTTTAATAAAAACTTAGTGCTATATCTATCACATCCAATCGAAAAGAACAGAATTTATTGACAATGTTGAGCTACCCGTGCAGTTGAACACAAAGAACAGTCCGGCTCGCGGGCCGGATCAAATTTTCGACCAAGACAATTTCCACGGTATCAGGTATCAGTAGGTCGACTCCAGAGGCACGTTCTCCTCCATTTGAGAAATTTGTGCCATCGCCGTGAACATGAGCCTATTAATAATTTACCCGAGGAAGAAGGGAGGGAAAAAAGGATGAGACAGGAAAAAGGATAAGTAAGTGAATAGGATCGTCATACACGCATAAGCGCACCACAATGAGTTCACGCAGCGCCCTGAAAAGGGCACTGTAATAACGCATAAAGCGTAAAGAGAGCCTATAGCTCTTTGCCACAGCGGGTCAAGAACAACAGAACATCCTGAAGATTGAGGTTTCTGAAGTCAGATTCTTTTAACTAGTGTTTACCGAGTACCGTAAACCGGGGTCAAATTGTTCAACGGGTGAAAATGATCATTCGTGGACTAAATTTTAATTCCATATTAGCAACTTCTAGATGTCGTTATTATTATCATAAAATTCTTACCTCATCTAGTTCATAGATGTCTATGGATGAGTGTGAACTTTTCAGTTTTTATAAAAAGTTAGACTTGTTCTAGTATAGCTTTTTTTTAAATAGTTTTTTACTGAATATCTTATAAAGCCGAATTCGTTGGTATCAAACAATTGATTGCCACTAGCAGTATCTGAAAACTTTCTGTGGCCGCGTAAATGAAAACCGCGTAAAAAAGACCTGACTGTATAAGTTAACAGCCGACTTCATTAGTCGTAAGGGGTTTGACATATTATTCGTGTTCAGAAGATCAATATTTAGTGGTGAAGGGGATTTTCCATTCTTACCAATGCTCAATTGTATGCTGTTCAATTTCCCTCCAAAGTGGCATTTTAAAATATTTGATTTTATAAGTTATATTACTTAAAGTTTAAATTAGTTGAACACAATTCTGTTTCGTAGTTTCATGGAGATCCACCCGGTACTGGTTTTGCTGAAATTATGTTGCCAACATTTGAAATGCTAAAAAAGTGTTTCTTGTTTGAGATGAATGTGTAGTGGGGTAACATTAAAAAGAACTTTGAGCGCTGCCGTGGGAGTTAAAAAGAACGCACCAGACATCGCCATTAAGGCGAAACTGGACGCATTTCCTCATTTTTTGGTTTTTGATTTTTTATTAAATAATGAAGCAATATTTTCAAAATCGGTTTTCGTACACATGTAGAGTATGGATCAAGGTATCTTTTCAATTTTTTTTGTGGTGGAAAATGTTTTCTATTTTTGCAGAAACCATTTTTTTGTAGAATTTTGTTCAAAAATTGTTTCTGCAAAAACGAAAAACATTTTCCACCACGAAAGAAATCAGGAGATACCTTGATCCATACTCTACATGTGTACGAAAACCGATTTGTAAAATATTGCTTCGTTATTTTATGAAAAATCAAAAACCAAAAAGTGAGGAAATGGGTTCAGTTTCGCCTTAAGCACATCCTTTGGAGATGGCCTGATTTTCATTGCATCGTTCTCACTTCGCCCTTCAGCCACCACACAAGATAGCCATAGGCCAATATAGGTCGCACAACGGTTGTGTAAATCCATTTGATATACTTGGGTTTTAGACCCCAAGTTGTACCAAAGGTTCGCCGGCATTGCCCGAAGTCCATACGAGCTTTCTTGATTCTGAACTCAATTAGAGGAGTCCAGGAAAGCTTGGAATCATGAATAACTCCAACGTACTTTACCTGTTCAGTCACATCGATTCCAAGGTGAAAAAGACGCAAAGGTCGAGCGCCGTTACGGTTCTGACTTTCCGTAAAAAAAACAATAGATCTTCTTTTTCTTCTTTATGGCTCTACGTTCCCACAAGATTTGGCCTGCCTCTCTTCAACTTAGTGTTCTTTAAGCACTTCCACAGTTATTAATATAAGGGCTTTCTTTGCCTACCATTGGATGACCCAGTAAACCACATATCGTATAATGATGTGTGTTCATGATCGCATTTACATCTATCAAACATCAAAATCACACAAAAAGCCGCACCACGTTGAAAAGACGACGAGACGAATTGTATATAAATCAAAAAGTGATTCTTTAGTGATTACCTGTGCTGCAACCAAAACAAGTCGCAAACAGGGCGATTTCTACTCGCTGCATAGTGTGTATTTACCTTCACCAAAAACTAAGATTTTCCCTAGATAAATACCTAATATAATTTAACAAAACTTTTACATACCCAAGGTGAAGGTTGCTCGAGATCATAATAATAAGCTTGGCTCCCGCTCTAATAACCCTCTCAACCACCCACTCAAAACAAACAAATCAGACGGCGCACAGTGTAGTGTGACTTGGTCAAATAAACTAACAAAAACGTTCCAAAATGAGCTGTATTGAAATAGCAGTTGTACCTTTAAATTTTGGCACACATATGATTTATTCCATATGCCCACCAACACAATTTGTTCTTATAAAATATTTTTAAATTTATTTAAATCCCTACTTTGCCCAATATTTTCACCAATTATCCCATTGTGCACCACTTTATTTACGTTTTTGTTGACAACTCTCTCCTCTCTTCTCTCGTACTTTTTCTCTCTGACCGTAGAAAACTACCGTGTTATGGGGTGACATTAATTGATGTAATTTCAACTCATAAACAGCGAACGATGGTTCTGTTATCTATTGAAATCACATTGGCAGTATGATATTTAAAATAGTTAAAAAGATTAACAAAATAACAGCCTTGTTTCGTGATAAACATGAACTGCGGTTTAATCAATTTCACCGTACGTTGAACAATACCACTCAGTTTAACGGTACGCTTTTCCGTTTAAGCGAACCGCGATGTAAATTGATCCGGGTTTTCGACCACAAAAGTGGAAAACGCGTAAGTTTTTCGCGATAAACGATAGGTCAGGCGAAAGTGCGGACAATTTCACGTAATCGATCAACTTATTACAGTGCTGTGTTGTGTAGAAGACTGTTATGAAGTGTTTTGAAAATATGGGTGACGTGCTTGTCGAAGAAAAAAAAGTGCAGTGTGTGCTACATTTTGGCACGAAATTGTGAAAATATTGTGAAAATTGCAAAGCAGTACTTCCTGGCGGATGAAAAATATAGTTGTCTACCACAAGTAGCAACCTGAGTGCAATTTGAGAAGGTAAGCAAGTATAATCTTGAGAAATTGTTCGCTAACTTCCGAGCTTCTCGATGACTATGGTGAGGGGAGGGAGGTATAAGGGAGAGAGTGGCGGCCATACTCGCTGCCATTTTGTAACCCCTGCAACTATGTCCTTAAACACGAGCGTTTTCGGAGCTAAATCTTGACGAACGCACTGATTTCCTCACACCAAAAATCTACCCCTGTGCCTAACAAGGATCACACTTTCCGGTGCTAGTTTTTCTGGTAAACATTCCCACGAATCAATATTTCTTCTCCCGGTCGTTCCAGGTCATCGTAGTTTTCGGTGTACCTCACTTCCCAGACCGGCAAATGCAGCATCCCCGCATCCTTTGTACCCGCTGCAGCACCGATGAGAACTAATCACGGTTTCGAAACATTCAAAACAACCGGCCGCACTCGGTTCGGCAACAAATTGCCACTCGCGTTTGCGCATCCGCGCCGCGTCGGCCTCGCGCTGTGTAACTCGGATTGAGGCCCTCGGTCTGATTTTTGTTCCGAACTGAATACCACTGGCACTAGCACTGTCACCACTACCCGGAACGCCCGAACTCGTCCAGCGAAGTCGAATTCCGCGACTTTTTCCGCGATAACACTTCGATTTTTCACCGGTATGACCCACCGAACGCGTTTGTTTATTTTGACTGACGGGAGGATGATCAGGCAGAATAAATCTAATCTGACAGATCTTATATCTGGTCGGAAATGTTTCAAGCGGAATCGCAATGACTTTGTGAAAATCATCGCCCAACTCAACAGATAGATAGTACATAGATAGGTACAATTGAGGATCAGTACAAACGGAAAAAAGGGCCCATATAGCCGAGGCGGTAAACGCACGGGTATTCAGCACGACCATGCTGAGGGTGACGGGTTGGATTCCCGGTCGGTCCAGGATCTTTTCGTAAAGGAAATTTCCTTGACTTCCTTGGGCATAGAGTATCTTCGTGCCTGCCACACGATATACGCATGCAAAATGGTCATTGGCAGAGGAAGCTCTCAGTTAATAACTGTGGAAGTGCTCATAGAACACTAAGCTGAGAAGCAGGCTTTGTCCCAATGAGGACGTTACGCCAAGAAGAGAGAGAGAGAGACAAACGGAAAAACAAAATGGGCAAAAGTATTTCACTAATCAAGGATGGGGCGCTGGCTCAGTGGTGGGGGACTCGATTCGCAATCTTGGAGTTCTATGTTCGAAGCTGGTTGACTTTTTTTTTCTGCCAATTATGTGTCATCGTATTGTTGGCCACATCAAGTCAAAAATGTCGTTAAATGTATCAAAAACGTGGCATCGTATTGATAACCACAGAAAATCATGACAAGTCGCCAGAAGTACGTATATGGCCTCCACTTTGGTACGCATATAGCAGTTTTGTGCATCTTATAAGATTGATTTGGTGTATATATCGTGGGGTATAAGACAAATTATAAGAACCAAAATGTTTACTGGGGAATTTGTATATTGTGAGGCAAGTACAATGATACACTATGCCCAGGGAGTCGAGAAAATTCTCCCAACCGGAACGGGAATCGAACCCACCATCTCCGGATTGGCGATCCATAGCCTTAACCACTAGGCTAACTGGAATAGATTTTTACTCGGATTAATCGACATCAATCTTCAACTACCTGAATAGTGCTTAGCATCAGGTCGAAAAGGTTGCTGATGCACATACCTACTGACAATATAAACTAGTCGTCGGCAAAACCTTTCGTAGGGAAATTGAGTTGCCTCAATAGCGTATCTGCTACGAGATTCCTCAAAAGCCTTGACAAGACTCCCCCTAATCACTGCTTGACGCAATGTCGAGAAGAGATGTCGGTTTTTGAGCATTTGATGAATCCTATTGTTCTCATTGGAGATATACCATGACTCCGTGCGGCTTCCAATATGGCATCGAAAGGCACGTTGTCAAAGGCACCCTCGATATTTAAGAAAACATCCAAGCAGGATTGGTTTTGAGCGAATGTCTTCTCGATATCGCAAACAACCTCACAGTAGACTTACTCGATTGGTAGGCATGTTGGTTCACATGAAGTGGCACGTTGACCAAATTACCATCACGGATGTGATGATCCACAATGGGTTCTAAGCATTTCAGAAGAAAAGAGGTCAAGCTAATAGGTCTGTTCCAACTGTTCATTCCTCTTGTAGTCTTCACAGACCGCAGAGGGCAAGTTTCTTCAAAAGCTTCGATGATGAAAGTCGTTGTAGTATCAACGGCTTCCTCTAACTCACTTGGTGTGTCAATAGATGGTGAGTATTCATGGAATTTGGCCGCAACCAAATAAGTAAAGAGATCCCAATTGGTTGACCGGGGATTCTTGAAACGCAAAGTTTGCGTAGTAACATTTAAGTATTCAAAAAGATGTGACTTATTCTGCTCGAGTAAAGAGTTATGTCTCACAATTCCTCTCTGGTAGATACCATAAAGGTTGGGAGGGCGCCTATGTTAAGTAATCCAAGATCTGTACTACATATGTACTCCATAAAATTAGAGTCTCTCACGTTAATGTCTGAGATGCCTAATGATATGATGAGCATTAACATCATTACCAACACACAGCGGAAGGCCTTTTGAAGTATGACATGACTTGTTTGAAAGCATCCGTAATGGATGGTTCGTCATGCGGTAAAGAACCGAACAATAGAAGTACTTCCTTTTGAGGTTTCCAACCGATACATCAACTGCGACAGCACATACACCTCTGGTGGTTAGGTCAGAGACGAGTGTAGCAACGATTGCACTGTTGACAAGCACACAGGCTCGAGGCATGACACGCGAGTTTGTCATTTCAATTTTATTAAAATTATCAAGCACCGGGTTCACAAGGTTTCCTGATAGAGGACTCAATTTGCAACAACTTTGCCGAAGACAGTGTTCTGTTTTTAAATGTGGGAATTTATACAGCCGTTGTTGGGGTCATATATGACCCCTCCGGCTTCAAAGGGTTAAAGTAAAAATGCATCAACTTTAAATTATATGATTTTACTACAACGTATGGAAACGCTCCTTAAAATTTAACGACGATTTCTGAAGAGTCCAAGCAAATTCCCTTGGAATTCATCTTGGAAGTATATCCACAATATCCTCGAACGTCTTTGAATCAAATAACATGAAATGAAATTTCAGATAGAAGTTCATTCATTAGCAAAATTTCAATTGAATTGAAAAATGTCGCATGGCGCGTTGAGCAGGAAATGCTCTTAAGTTACATCTTATTACATTCCAATGTAATTTTGTGATCCACTTTTATGCCAGAAAGAACCTCTTCTGCCAAAAATACATAGACGTGTTAGCTTTAAGGAAGGAAAGAACATAGACTGTTAAGCTCCTTCCTTAAAATTCTCATGCTTTCTAACCTTTCCCCGATACCATTACCCCACCCTTAAACTAGAAACTACTACAAACTAGAATCTACTACCTAGATCGAATTTTCTTCCACAATCTGTCCGATTCCTGCTTCCTTTATTAAAACCATGCTGGTGCCTCCACCACTGAGGACAATAGGCTCACAATCTCGTTGCTATTTGCTACCCTTCTAGCCTGGTATGCAGTTTCGTATACATTCGTTTCCATTCAAATCATGTGATGATTTACTGGATGGTTATACATTTCACACCACACCTCAGCTATAGTTGGTAGTGCAGTTCCAGTGTACCTAGTGTGTCTGTACATTTCTGGTCCATTCAGACAATTGCGTTTCACGAAAGCTCTCCGAAGTGGTTTCACCGAACTCTATGCCAGCATATGAAGCGTCTAGGACCCTCCTGGCCACAAGGCGTTTAGAACCATTTGGCATTGGCACCTTGCTAGTTTGCCACATAACCCAACTGTAGCTCCTAGTTAGTTAGCAGTCGGTAAATTGTGTGTACCTTCGACTGAGACTCATTGGTCAAGCTTATTTCTAATGTGTTGCATTTGTTGGTTTTGTTTGTGTATCATTTCAGGCGTCATAATCTGCTGGCTTTGCATAATTTGCGGTTAACGCTCGTACTGGCATCAATTCTGGTCGGCATCTGTGAGGTGGCCCAACATAGTGTGATCATTCATCATCTCGGTCAACTGGATGCGGCGGAACCTTTAAACGGCGTGGCTGACGGTGGTGGTAGAGGTGGCAGTGCCCAGAGGCCTCCTAATGATGGTGCCGGCGGTCTGGAGGGTTTGCAAGATGGACTTCTCGAAGCAGAATGGAACAATGATGCACACCAGCATGAAGATCTAAATTATGGGGTGTCTATGGAAACGGCTGTTATGGGGCTGTGTTCTGGCTGCCTAGGAATTGTATCAATTGCGGTTGGAGCAGTATTCATACGGATGGTGGAGCTTAAAGATGAATGCGGTAAGGGTAATCTTTTAATCATTTTGAACTGATTTTATACACAATGAGCACGAATGACAAAAAATCATGTAAGATAATTTATCAATCTGCTATGACCAACGATTCTTAATTGGTTACAAAACTATATCGTTGTTATTGGGTTATTCTCGGAGATTACAATATAATACTCACAACGTTATTTGTTACTCTTCACTGGATTCGTGTCCCAAGCAACCAAAAGTTCGGATTCCACTTGAAGAACGAACTCAGAAGTTCAAGTTCGGTTCAATTCCAGTTTCGTTGAACTTAATTCTCTAAAAAGTTACTCTTGTATTGTTCATGAACTTGGAAGTACATGTACAAGCTTAGGACTTCTCTTCAAAACAACATTAAAGTCGAAAAAAGGTTCAAAAAGAACTTAAGTTGAACTTTAAAACAGAGTTCAATCAAATATTAACCGAACTCATGTTGAACTTTTGCGTGCCTTTAAAATTCAAATATAGTTCATTTGGACATATTCCAACAACTTGAAATCATCCGTTCTGAACTTGTTTCGAACTTGTTTTGAACTTACTACTCAAAGTTCGGATAAATATTAACCGTACCAAAAGTGAACTTCACTTGAACTTCGGCGACAGCGGGGCCGGGGAGAAGTTCTCATTCAATTAAATCACTCGGAAATCGAGCCCAGCAGCCACAGCTTGTGTTAATTTCACAAGTACACTTTGTTCCACTATAATATTTCAACGTACTTACTCGTAATCAACGCAAAGGATCCGTATTGTGTGGCTCAAAGGCTGCCCCCGCAGCGGACAACTGTTCCCCCCAGGATTCCGCCGGCAGTTTTTCGGCTGCGCACACAAATTTTCCAGTTTTGCTGGATGTTTTCACACCCGTCTCACCGCTGCAGCGCCAGCGCACCGGTAATCGACGCAATCGTAGTCACTAGAAACCAAGCTGAAAACTTATAATCTTTTCTTAAAGTCGATGCACTGGCCCTAATTTATTGCTTTGCACTGCGAACCACAACAAACTGAAAATGCCAAACTGTGTAAGTTCACAAGAAGTTCCACGTGAACTTCTTTCGAACTTTCGACTTCAAAAAGTATACCAAGTTCAGAGAAAGTTCACATGCGAACCAGATTGAGCTCTACTAAATGATATCAGCACATTGAGTAAAATCCCACAGTGCCTAACAACCCATACATGGAGTAGTGGTTAGGCACCGACTTTCAACGAGGAGAACCCGAGTTCAAATCTCAGTAAGTAAAAAACATCAAAAATTATTTCAAGGTATTAGTCAATTTGGATTCCACATGAACTAATTTTTCTTAATAATAAATTCCTTTTGAGGACTAAACACATTTTTTTTTTCATTTTTTCGAAGTTTATTTTTAAGCTGAATAGCGTTCCTTTCAGCGACACAAGTGTACTTTTTGTGAACTCAAGTTCGGTTAATTACTTAAAAAGTGAGCTGAATAGAATGCTTTTCATCTTCCTTCGAATAGCTGATTAAGCCCAAACATGCTATTTTATCCGATTTTTTGGTTGCTTGGGGTTCCCAACTAACAATCACTCATTTAACAAACACCATTATGACGAATTAATTCAACATAATGTTGAATAACATTTGAATTATTTTCACGTACAACTCATGTTCGGGTTTTGTTCACACAAATTTGGAGAAGTTATAAAGCATCATGTTGTGCACCAACTTAATTTTTTGTTCTTCAAAACGTTTTACAAATGTACAGGAAAGTTGTTATTCAGCTTTGGCAAAAATGACTGAAAATAAATAAAATGCAAAAATTTTGAACTCTCACGCGAGTAATTATTATTATTATTATTATGAGAAAACCTATTATGAAATAAGAATTACATATAAAATTACCTAAATCCGGATTAGAACTCGAGACCTGTCGATTGCCAGCCGCATGCCTTCCTATCTGCGCCATCCTAGAGATGGTGAGATGCAGCACCCAAAGCAAAACATAATCTTCCCATGACTCAATTATGGTAAGTCCTGAACTTGTGTTCAGCAGTGGTGAATTAGTACAGCACGTAGTATTATCGTCGCACCACCAAATCGAAGTCGTCGCTAGAAGCACATGCGAAGTTGCAGCTGCGAAGTAAATTTGAATCTATTTTTTCTGTTGCGCATCATTAAGCTAATTAAGAGCAACAATATGCACTAATCCAAATTGAGTTGCGACATTTTTAAGTAGGTTAAAAATAAATTTTCGCACGTTCGGTCACTTCGTATTTCGACCAAAAGCATAATAATCAACTGAACAACGCCTTACATTTCAACAGCTGTTCAGCCCAAAACACGTGTTTTCCATTCTGGTTTCGCTGTCAGTATTTTTATCGCATGGTGAGAAAACTTGTATCGAATGCGGCCAAAAAGTGTTGGTCCTTATTGAAGATATTGTTTCCAGATGTACTAATTGCGATATGAATATGATTATATTTTTATTATTAAATATCGATTGTTCCTTTTTGGACCACCCTAAGAAAACTGAATTCTCAAAGCAGGCAGTTAAACTTTTGCAACAGCTTGAAACTAATTTTATTTAATCAAACAATCAAAAGGAATAGAAAAGTTTACATGTTTACAAATATGATTCTCAACTATTTCTAGTTCTTTACTTACATTATATAGTTTTCAGTTATATCCTGCTTTTCCCACAGGTATGGCGGCTAACGCTCGTGCACTTCCACGGATCCCGGACTACCTAAATAAAGCACTCTTAAATTCACGCATTTTCTATCACAATTTGCCCTTACCTCGAATTGTGCTTTGGAACCGCTAATACACAACTTTCTATCCTTCAAACTATTACTTTTTTCTACTACTAGCAGCAACTTCAAATATTCAGATTCAACATGAACTATACTTTTCCTTCAATGCCTATTCTGAACCATTTTCTATTTTGTTTATGGTTTTATTTACCTTTCTATTTTTACCATCTCCCTCACACCAACATACTCACTGACAGCTATGCTCTGCTCACCGTTTATCCATCCACCGGTGTTGTCTTGCCCTGCGTGGAACGTATGTTGAGCAATGGTTACGCTGTCGAAGGGTGGTACGGGGCTGTGCCAACACACCCCCTCCCGTAACTCTGGTGGGGCTCCTCGGCTGCACCGGATTTACCCTCCTGTACCTCGAGCACAGCCAGTCTGGTCACCGGCCTCCTAAACTTACCTTTGCTCGTCTCGACCATGGCCTGCCGGATTCTGCCGTCCGCTCCTGGGTAGACGTCCGTCACGATGCCCCGGATCCAGCTCTTCCGCACGACCTCATCGGTGATGTACACTAGATCACCACACGCTAGTGGCGGCGACTCGGAGAGCCACTTCGTCCGCTGGTTGATGGATGGCAGATACTCGGACACCCACCGAGCCCACAGCTTGTCCGCCAGTCGCTGTGACCGCTTGTAGCGGTCTCGCAGTGCTTCGGCATCACTCGTCGCTGGAACAGAACGCTCCTCGCTGATTGTGCCAACGCCGCGAACAAAGTGGTTCGGCGTCAACGCTCCCTCTGCTCCTGGTTCCAGGCCAACGTACGTTAGTGGCCGGGAGTTGATGAGGTCTTCGGCCTCCGCTATCGTCGTCAGTAGCACTTCGTCCGTTATCGTCCGCCCGTCGTTCAGCACGGTCAGTGCTGCCTTCACGGAGCGAACCAATCGCTCCCAAACCCCACCCATGTGAGGTGCGCTGGGCGGGTTGAAATTCCAGCGGGTCCTGGAATCCGTGAATTCGTCCTCTGACTCCATCTCGATTCGCTGCATGATGGCCTTGCTTGCTGCTCGGAAGTTTGTGCCGTTGTCCGAGTAGAACTCTAGCGGCTTCCCTCTGCGACACACGAACCGCCGTATGGCCATCAGACACGCTTGAGTCGTCAGGCTGTGAGCGACCTCAAGGTGGACAGCCCTCGTCGTCATGCAGGTAAACAGGCAGATGTACCTCTTCTCTGATCTGCGGCCGACAGTAACAGTCAGCGGTCCGCAGTAGTCCACGCCGGTGTGGCTGAACGGTGGCAGATGCGGCGTCACTCGCGACTCCGGCAACGGAGCCATCCTCGGGTTCGACGGGCGACACTTCTGCACCTTGCACCAGACGCACATTCTTCCGATCTTCAGTTCCGCTCGCAGATTCTGGACGTAGAAACGCTGCCGAATTTCGTTGACTGCGGTCTCCGTGTTCCCGTGAGCTACTTGCTGATGATAGTGGTCGAGCAGCTTGTCGGTCACCGGATGCTTTTTCGGCAAAATAATCGGAAACCGCAGCTCGAATGGTAGCGACGATCCTTGCGCCGCTCTGCCTTCCATCCGTAGTACACCCTCGGCGTCCAGGAACGGGCTCAAGCTGTAAAGGCTACTGCTCTTCTCCACTTGTTGCTGCTGATTCGGCTGCTTCTGGTTCTTCACCAATGTGCAGACCTCGTCTCCAAAGCAATCGGCTTGGGCCGACCTCCAGAGATACGCCTCCGCTTTCCGGTATTCGTCCCGCTTCAGCGGCACTAGCTTCGTTCGCACGTGTTTCTTCACGACGCTGCTGATTCTTGCAGTGGCCGGTACGACTTCGATCTCCAGCCCATCCCTCTTCCTTCTGCAGTTCGATGCAAACCGGTAGACGCACGCTACCGTCCGGACCAGAATCTTCCACATCGAAAACCGCAGCGGGTCCACCATCGGCTCAGTGACTGCAATTTCGTGGAAATGCAAACACGCTCGGGTCTCCTCGCTAGTGCTCGGTGTCACTGCCTCTTGCTCCGGCCAAAAATCCTCCGGCTGGTACAGAAAGTCTGGGCCACGAAACCATGGTCCGCTTGGTCGCAGGCTGTGCGCCTTTTCCCACTTCGTTAACGCGTCGGCCACGTTGCGCTTCGTCGGCACCCATCTCCATTCTGCGAGCTTCGTTAGACTGTGGATCTCGCCGATCCGGTACGCCACAAACTGCTTGTACCGACGGTGGTCGGAGTGGATCCACGACAGCACGGTCTCGAGTCGGACCACATAAAACGCTGCTTCACCTCCAACGAAATCGTCTCGCCGACGGAGTTCGCCAGCCTCGCTCCTAACACTGCACTAAGGGCCAGAATCGCAATCTAGCGGAACAAAATTAATTACTCCAAAACGAAGCATTTCCGACACATGGCATCTTCGACAAAGTTGCTTGACATCAGCAGGGGCATCTATTGATAAGAACGTAGTAGTTCGCAAATCGTCCGCATAGGTGGCGCCACCATCTAACTTCTTTGTTTTACGTTCTAGAGACTTGGCGTCTTCGGCAAAGTTGTTCATTTTGACAAAATAAACAACTCTTTCTCAGACGTCAAAATTCCACAGCCTACTGTTTTCGAGTTATTTTAAAAATAAAATACATTCAATGAAAAACCAATTTTTTAAGCTTATTTTGACATTTTTACTAGAAACCATGTGAGTTTAAATTTTTTCCCAATGCAAATATGTCAAACCAAACACATTCTATGGAAATATATTCAATATTATCATCAAAAATTTGAAATTAAGATACAAATTCGAAAAAACTAGTGTGAATTTCAAGCCTTAATATCTCACAAAGCGCAAAAAATCGCAACTTCAAATTTTCAGCAAATACGAATCAATACTAGGTGAACATACTGTCAAAAATTTGGAGAGGTATTTTTTGGTGTTTTTGAGATAATAGCTTTTTAGTAACACCATAAATATAAGTAGTGCCAGCGTGTAACTTTTTACTGTTACACATTAGAGAGTTTATGTCTTCGAGAAAGTTGTTTATTTTGACTAAATAAACAACTGTTTCTTAGACGTCAAAATTCCACGGCCTACTGTTTTCGAGTTATTGTGTATTAACTTAATTTTATTGATAAGATTTGTCAATAAAACACATTTTGATGCAAAAGTATGAACTATTTTTTATTGTTTTTGATTTTACGATATATAGTAGGTCATGAAAATGTCAGTTTCGTGGAGCTCCAGTTTCACAATCTCTAGAGATTGATCAACGTCCTTTCCATCCAGGAACAAATCCACGAGCTCTCAGCAAGATATTTCGCGCTCTTAAATTTAAAATGATTGACAAAAAAGGTTAAGCTTAAAACATTTGGAAAATAAAATGCAAAAAATTAAAAGTTACCTTGAGCCATGCTGACAATAGTATACTGACATTTTCATGACCTACTATGTATCGTAAAAATTAAAACAATAAAAAATAGTTCATACTATTGCATCAAATTGTGTTTTATTGACAAATTTTATCAATACAATCTAATTTATATACAATAATTCGAAAACAGTAGGCCGTGGAATTTTGACGTCTAAGAAACAGTTGTTTAGTTAGTCAAAATGAACAACTTTCTCGAAGACATAAACTCTCTAATGTGCAACAGTAAAAAGTTACATGCTGGCACTACTTACATTTATGGTGTTACTAAAAAGCTATTATCTCAAAAACACCAAAAAATACCTCTCCAAATTTTTGACAGTATGTTCACCTAGTATTGCTTCGTATTTGCTGAAAATTTGAAGATGCGATTTTTTGCGCTTTGTGAGATATTAAGGCTTGAAATTCACACTATTTTTTCGAATTTGTATTTTAATTTCAAATTTTTGATGATAATATTGAATATATTTCCATAGAATGTGTTTGGTTTGACATATTTGCATTGGGAAAAAATTTAAACTCACATGGTTTCTAGTAAAAGGGTTTTCATTGAATGTATTTTATTTTTAAAATAACTCGAAAACAGTAGGCTGTGGAACTTTGACGTCTGAGAGAGTGTTGTTTATTTTGCCAAAATGAACAACTTTGCCGAAGATGCCAAGTCTCTAGGACGTAAAACAAAGAAGTTAGATGGTGGCGCCACCTATGCGGACGATTTGCGAACTACTACGTTCTTAGCAATAGATGCTTCTGCTGATGTCAAGCAACTTTGTCGAAGATACCATGTGTCGGAAATGCTTCGTTTTGGAGTAATTAATTTTGTTCCGCTAGATTGCGATTCTGGCCCTTTGTGCACTGCAGCTTGCAGCTCCAGTCGCGGTATGGACATGTGCTGCAGCGGTGCTACCTTAGATCTCGCCATCACGAGCGAGCATAACGGCCCGGTGGCCGTCTCGATGCGGATGTACGCCACGGCACCGTACGCGTCCTGGCTAGCGTCTACGAAAACGTGTAGCTGTAAGCTGTCGTATCGCAGTGAAAATCCGCCACGGAAATAGTAGCGGGGAATGCGCACTTCGTCGACTTCTGGAAGCCTCCGGATCCAGTTGCTCCACTTCTCCGCACACTCTTCATCGATCTGCTGGTCCCACTCACATCCAGTACGCCACAGGTCCTGAATCAGCAGCTTCCCATAGAACGTGAAAATGGACAACAGTCCTAACGGGTCGAAAAAGCTCATCACGCAGCTCAACAGGATCCTTTTGGTCGGCAGCTTCTCGCCGGACAGGAACGGCTCCAGATCGTCTCTCAGTTTGGTGGAGAACGAGAATTCGTCACTTGCCGGGCTCCACACGATCCCCAGTACTCGCTCGGATCCGGACTCCTTATCCTCGCTGAACCGCACGCACTGATCCTCTTTTCGCTCTCCCATCGCATCCAGGAACTCTTCGGAATTGGAGACCCAGTTGCGGAGCTCAAAACCGCCTCTGGAGTGGACGTATCGTACTTCCTTCGCCCGTTCCACAGCTTCCTCGATCGTGTCTACGCTGTCGAAATAATCGTCGACGTAGTGGTTTTCGACGATGGCCACCGCCGCCGCTGGGAATTGTCCCGCAAACTCCTTCGCGTTCAGGTTCTTGACGTACTGCGCCGAGCATGGCGAGCTCGTCGACCCAAAGGTCGCTACGTCCATCACATACACTGTAGGCTTCTCCGACGGATCGTTTCGGAACAGAAACCTTTGAGCTCGCTTGTCCTCTTCTCGAATCCGCAGCTGGTGGTACATCTCCTTTATGTCTGCGCCGAAACCGACTTCTCGCTCCCGAAACTTGCATATCACCGCCGGCAGGGCAGTCAGCATATCCGGTCCCTTCAGCAACTTCGAGTTGAGCGACACTCCTCTAACTTCCGCTCTGGCGTCCCACACCAGACGAAACTTCTTCTTTCTCGGGTTGTAGACGATATTCAGCGGAACGTACCACACCTTGCTGCAATCCAGCGCTAGCAGCTCCGACTCCGACGCTTCGTGTGCGTAGCCTTTCACGAGATAGTCGGCGATCATGGTACGGACTTTAACATACAGCTCGGGATCCTTCCGCAGGCGTTTCTCCAAACACATCAGCCGCTTCACCGCCATAGGGTAGCTGTCGGGAAATTCGATGTTGTCGTCCTTCCACAGCAAACCCGTCTCGAAACGATCGCCGATCCTCCTCGTCGTCTTCTTCAAAATCTCCTTCGCTCTTCTGTCTTCTTCCGGCTCCGGAAGCAAGGCGATGGAAATGCCGGACTCCTCCACCGTGTAGTGACTCTTCAGGAGATCGTGAAGCTCCTGATTGGACACCGGGCTGCACGAATGATGCGCGACCATTCCGCTAGTCACGTTTCCCGGTCCCGTCGGCCCGTATACGGTCCAGCCTAGCTTCGACCTTACTGTTATCGGCTCTTCCGGTCGGCCGATTCGCGATTCCAACGGCGCGTAAAGGTGAATATCCTTCAGCCCGATCAAAATCTGTGGAGCGGCATGCTGGATTTCGGTGATCGGTAGGCCTTGGAGATGCGCATATTGCCTCACCACTTCCGTAATGGCTACCGTGTGTTGTGGAAGCTTTAAATTCTCCACTGTGTGGGCGCTCTTTATTTGGAAGCGTTGTGCGGATCCTCTCGCCGAGATGAAGAGACTCACGCACTGCGAGTCTTTCTCGATCCGGGAAACTTCTGCGGCCCAAGTTACGCGCAAGGGCTGTGCCGCGCCTCGGACTCCTAAACGGTTCACCAATGCCCGTTCGACCAGTGTGTACGATGATGATGATAAATCCTCCACCGGTGTTGTCTTGCCCTGCGTGGAACGTATGTTGAGCAATGGTTACGCTGTCGAAGGGTGGTACGGGGCTGTGCCAACATCGATCTTTAAAAATGTATGACAATATGTGGTGCGGTATGGTCTTGGACATGGTGCATTCAGAGCATCTGTTCAGGTTATCTTCTCATGCTCAGTCGAAGATCCGTTAAGCATTTTTTTTATTTATGCTTTTGTCATGGAATCTTGATGTTATGTTCAATAAATAGTGCATATGGATGTTTAGGGATATTTGAAATGTGTCGATTTCTGAATGCTGTTTGGTTATCTAGGTGACTGCGGGAACAATATTCAGTAAACACAACAGCACTGCAATGTCAAATGCATCGATCCAAGTGTCTCCTACAATCGAACTGCTGCGGAAGATAAAAAATATAATAATCAAGGTACAAGATATCTTGTTACATGCCTCATTTTTACGTTTACGTCTTTTGGCACTCAATGTTAAATTATATAATTCTATTCTGTTTTATTTTATGTGATTCGTTTAAAATATTAATTCTTTAATAACTTGGTTGTCTAAACATTTTTAGCCATGATTTATCCCATAATCCGAACAAAGTTCCTAGTCAAACTATGACGGGCTCAAGGCGTTTATTTGACAAGTGAAAAGGAATCAATGCTTGCCGAATAAATTTCTTGTTAAACGTTTGAAAAGTGTTTTTTGCAACTTCTCATCGTAAAGACTGCCCCAGAAAGTATGGACGCACCTAGTCTTCAATTGTTTGGGCCTGATCGATGGTTCTTGTTTCGGGTTCCGTTTTGGCTGTTTCTGCTTACTATGAGATCGAAAATTTAAACGTCCTTTGCCACGATGAACATTGGAATTCGAAATGATAACTTTTTTGGACATACCCCGCTCTGTGTAAGTTAGAAGGTTTTTTCTTGTGCTCAAACACCTTCATTGTTTGTTTATCTAAACGAGGCTTAGCAGGATCTTTATTATACATCCAATTTTTGCCTATGCTTAAACGTGGTATCCCCACTATGGTTGCTGATTGCTGCTTGCAAGACTTTCTCACTTACTCCCACTATATTTTGCTCATTTCCTAAGTGACCTTTCAAACTCTGTACATCATTTGTGCACATTTTTTCGATGATGTTTCGCTGAAAGCTCATGTATTTTGAAACAAATTGAAGGAATCGCAAAAACCGATATATAAATGCTGAGAAAATAGGTTGACCAACAGGATGTAGCTTTCAAAAAGAACTAGTCATCAATAGTTTTGAAATGCCAGTATTTTCTTACTGCGTCCATACTTTCTGGACCGGTCTTTAATAGGCCATTTTACCTCACGCAAATCTGACAGGAAAAGGCCTACTTTCCCACACCAAATTAACAGTGCTGTAATGGTTCATTACAGCACTGATTTGCGTTGCGTAATGAACCATTACAGCACTGCTTTCAGTTTAGATCAACTTATTGATGCTTTCTGGACGCAGGTTCGAAAAATTGTGACAACTGCACAGTATAACCTGCTATGATCAGACTTCCTTAATCATGGCTATGAACATCAGTGTGCAGTCTGATGAAAAAGTTTAGTTAAAAACTATCCTCAAGTGATAATTTATGAAGGTGCAAAAAACGTTGTACGCAACTCGGTGCAGAACTCGATTTTTACAGCACTCGTCGTAATTATCCAACTCGGCAAGCCTCGTTGGATAAATGTGCGACTCGTGCTGTAAAAATCTTCATTCTGCACCTTGTTGCGTAAACTACTATTAATTTATCATAGTTGATACCGATGAGGAAAGTCGAACATTAACTACTTTCTCAATTGAAAAATCATTTTAACAGTAATGTGTAGAGCATAATTTTAGTTCAGCTATCATTACCATTATTAAGCAACAATTCAGCAAGCTTGCTTGTTTGTGACTTGCAATTGTTAGTTGGGTTGTTCTCTTCACACATTTGAACGATTACACGGGCTTATGTAACTAAGCTGGTATAGATCTATAAGCCCAGGTATTTAGCAAGACCGTTCAAAGGATGTCTGTGTTAAATTTCCTGTAAGGTCAAGAATCTTTCAGTAATGGAAACTTCTCTGGATATACCGTATGTGTGATAATGCCTGCACCATTGTAAAAATTACATTCTCGTTTCACCTAGGAATGAATATTATTTGGAATTCTTGGCATGCATATATGACTCATGTCATAGTTGAAGGAGAAGAAGAAGAAGAAGAAGAAGAAGAAGAAGAAGAAGAAGAATGGGGGGGTTATGAACGCTAAGGGGCTGTCCATAAACCACGTGGTCATTTTTTTTGGGACTTTTCAACCCCCCCCCCCCCCCCCCCCCCCGCGTGGTCATTATTCCATACAAAAAATTTTATTTGTCCATACAAAATGATCATCGGCCGAAACCCCCCCCCCCCCCCCCCGCATGACCACGTGGTTTATGGACAGCCCCTAAGCCAAGGAAATGCAGGAGGGCAGGTGTCAAGCAAGAGAAAGGTGACGCGCTCGTCATCGAGACGGACAAGTAGAAGCTACTCGGAAGTCTTGAAGGCGATGAAGAGCGATTTCAATCTCATAGATCTTGGTGCTGACTTTCGCACTATTCGATGTACTTGAACCGACGAAAATCTTCGAGCTCAACCACGACAAAACCTGTGCGGTCACCGCTTACAGATGTGTGGTGGGAGAGGCTTTTGGTGAGTGTGTCGAGGTGAGAGTGCCCTACGCAAACTACTCTACAGCTCGAAAACGAGATCACGGTCGCTGAAAAGCTTGTCACGGCACTGCGGCAACAGTGTGAAGTGCAAAGTGTCCACCGAAGCCGTTCGGTAAGAAAAAGGCTTAGCCTAGGGCCCGGCAGGAATACAGGTGGAGTTCAGCTACATGTGGCGGACGCTAATAAGTCCGTTTTTGCATACTTAGTCCACCTTTAGGTCGGCATGTCCACTGAGCAGGACCCAACCACAGCTGCCTGAAGTTCTAAGCGAGGTAGGGTAACCTGGGGTAATACGCACCCCCGGGGCAAAATGCCCTCACGCTATTTCATTATACATGAGAAGTTCCATTCGATGCAAGCAAACTAGACGTAAAACTGAGCCGGACAAGCCCAAGGATGCAAAGAATATTCGAATGAAAAGCATGGAAAACGATGATTTTCCACATTTGGAAAGATTGTCTAATTTGAAGGGCAAACAATTTAAGCAATTGCGCGCTGATTATATGGAATCAACCTATTAACTACCATCCGCCTCCTACTCCTTCCATTTGCTGCCGTAAACAGTAAGATGGAGCCGCCTGGTATTTCATTCGAATTCAAAGCGGAAAATGCCAGAGGTCGTATTGCCCCACCTCAAGGTGCGTTTTGCCCCCAACAGTTTCTCAGCACCCAAAACGTAACACTTTTTTAAATTGTTAATTTGATTCGGTAAAATTGATATCACGCGGACCAAAAGTTGGCATCTCTTAGTCAAATAGGTAAACTAACTTTCAAAACGCAAGAAACCCACCCAAGTAACAATCCTAATTCTATTTGGTTTTATTTGTTTTTATGATAGTTTTATCGGAACATTGCATATTCTAGTTGATCTTATCGGAGCTTCAGCTGAGCACAACTATTCTTCATCAATATGTGGTTTTAAAAACACCTCCAAGAATACTTGAGGTTCAGTTCATAAAACCATAAACACAACAAGAACTCTTGAACTTATTTTCAGTTTTATAAGGTTCTTGTAGTTATCTTCAATCATCCGTTCATGATCAAGAGCAACTGTTCTCGCATGAGAACAGTTTGGTAGGGTAAAAGCTCCCTTAGTGGAGGTAGTACCAATAGTGGTGGTAGTGGCAATTCAGCACTATTTCGACCAAAAAGCTTGCAAATGACATATTCAATAGATGCATCATACCTAATTAATAACATTAATTCAGTTTTGTGTTCAGGATTTGGTGGAAAATCTATTTTAAATAATTATTTTCCTTAACTTTTTTGCTTCTTTGCACCTATAGTGGTGGTAGTGTTCCTATAGTGGTGGGTCCCATAAGAATTCAATGGGATGCGCCACTATAGGAACCAATATTAAATTTTACCTCTATAATAGGAACCGTGTACCTATAGTTGGTGCAAGTGATTTATTAGAAAAAACTGAAATAAATAATGGTTTTTACATTTTTCCTAGCAAATTTAAGTGAAAAACTACCGAATAACGTTTTCAGACTTTTTATTTTGTGGTATTGTTAATTTTATTCAATTATTTTAGTACAAGGAGCTACTAATAGCACCACTATTGGTACATTTACCCTACATGAAAAATACAAGAAAAAACTCATGCATCAGATTTTGATTCTCATCGTTCCATTATTGCTGCCAATCAAGAACACCTACCCGGAAACCCAACAGCGACGCGGTGCAGTCCAAGTTCCTCCGGTTACAGCATCCGAATTGAGGTGGGTTTGGTCATCCAGGACGTCGATTCCCTTGTAATCGGGAGTCAAACCATCGACCTGCAAAATCACTTACCTGTTGGAAATGCTGACCGGAGGAATGAGGCGCTGCACCACATCAGGGCCGGTACCCGGAAACTGTACCGGGCTGATGATTAAATTTATCGCACGAAGTTCACAAAATCTACCGCGGTGCGATAATTTGTTGTTTGTTTACAATTTGGCGTACATGATTTATGACGTTTTTGGCGGAGTTTGCATAAACCTTCATCAAGAACGTTATAAACCTGAGTACTCTTGAGTAATACTTCTTACCCTTGCATAAGATGAAATAAATTTAAGACGTTCTTGATGGAGGCCAACCAGGCTGCATTGAGAACGTTATAAATCCTAGTATTCTTGAGATATGCTTTTAGCTCTGGCATGAGTTGAAAGAAATTCAAGACGATCTTATGGTGATGTTGATTAAAACTATCGATGATGGACCGACCACCGGCCTAGATTTCAATGGAAGCCATGTTGAGAAAACTCATGAGCAATGTTCGCATGACCAGGAATAATATTTTAAAATATTTTATTAGTGCGTTATAATGGAAGCGCGTTGCAATTTTTGGAAGTATCTTGCAACATACAGGGTGTTAGGTTCCTGAGTGCAAACTTTTTAAAGGGTGATAGAGGACCATAAATGGTGAAAAAAATTCTGGAGCTCGATTTGAATAGGTCGTATGTGCTTTTGTCAATTAAAAATTCGATCAGTTGGATTCGCTTATTATAGCGAAAACCGTTGAAATTGAGCAAAGTCGATACATACAGCAGAATCCTCACAAAACAGGCTTCCTGTTCCATCATTAAAAGTTTGCAAAATGTCTGCCATATTGCTACAATGACTAAAATAAACTGATCGAATTTTATATCGACAAAAGCACATACGACCTATTCAAATCGAGCTCCAGAATTGTTCTACGCATATGGTCAAATCTCAACCGTTACGTAGTTATTGAACTTTCCATGTTTGTGACTCTCATTGCCTTAGCTGGCTATAACTTGAAAATGGTCAAACTTATCGCAATTTTTTTACCCTTATTCGAAAGATTATTGAATTTTCTATCAAATGGCATCTTTGAATCGATTGGTTTAGTTAAATAACTAAGTTTTCTAGGGCAAACTAGCTCAAAATAGCGTGTTTTAATTTGTTTTTGTCAATTATCTTTGAAACATGCGTAATAAATTAAAATTCTTTCTTTGGCAAAGTTGTTACTCCTGTTCCACTCTACCATTCGTTCTTTGACATCAAGCGTCTATCTCTTATTGTTTTCTTGCAATTTCGATTTAAACATCGCATTTCAGGTCAAAAATTTGCAACTGTCAAGGTAAGCACATTTTTGCGCACTGTGCCGCACATTTAAATCGAAATTGCTAGAAAACGATAAGAGCTAGAAGTTTGGTGTCAAAGAACGAATTGTAGAGTTTAACAGGGGCCATAACTTTGCCAAAGAAAGAATTTTAATTTATTACGCATGTTTCAAAGATAATTGACAAAAACAAATTAAAACACACTATTTTTAAAACTTAGTTAATTAACTAAACCAATTGATTCAAAGATGCCATTTGATAGAAAATTCAATAATCTTTCGAATAAGGGTCAAAAAATTGCGATAAGTTTGACCATTTTCAAGTTATAGCCAGTTAAGACTATGAGAGTCAAAAACATGGGAAGTTCAATAACTACGTAACGGTTGAGATTTGACCATATGCGTAGAACAATTTTTTTCACCATTTATGGTCCTCTATCACCCTTTAAAAAGTTTGCACTCACGAACCTAACACCCTGTATATACGATGAATTTTGCTTGGCATTTGGCATCCTTGCTACATCCCGGAAATATTTCCAATTTGTCTCTCTCTCTCTTCTTGGCGTAATGTCCTCATTCGGACAGAGCCTGCTTCTCAGCTTAGTGTTCTATGAGCACTTCCACAGTTATTAACTGAGAGCTTCCTTTGCCAATGACCATTTTGCATGCGTATATCGTGTGGCAGGCACGAAGATACTCTATGCCCAAGGAAGTCAAGGAAATTTCCTGGACCGACCGAGAATCGAACCCGTCACCCTCAGCATGGTCATGCTGAATACCCGTGCGTTTACCGCCTCGGCTATATGGGCCCTATTTCCAATTTGTGTAATAAATTAATCCCGATTACAATAATTTGTCATTTTCATTATGTTTTTAATTTCAATTTGATTCACGAAACTTTTCTGTTGACATAAAAGCTGCGTCAGCAACAATACTGACAAATTTATTATCGTTTTATCGTGCACTTGAAGAATTCTACAAGAAGAGAGCAATTCGCCTTGAGGACAACTTGCGAAGTACAACAAGTTTTAAGAGAAATTTAAAAACAATTCTCCAAGAGCATCTTAGGATGGGCCTCTTTGATCTTATGGCGGGTTTATGGTTGAGTTGATGTCGTGTTGTAGAGCAATTTGGTTTATGCATGGTTTCAAAGAACAGGTGTTGAAGAATTCTTCAAAAGCATTATAAAATTAATTTTGTTACTTGGGCATACAATCATCTTAATCTCAGCTAGCGCTAAGTTAGCTTAGGGAGTGCATATTACCCCACCTTCCCCTATGGAGAGTTGCTTTAGTTGAGCTACTGTCTTCCCAATCGAAATTCTTCTTCATCGACAATTCCGAAGCAGCCGTCGCACTATGGGGATTTAAATGGCCAAAAATCGAAAATTGACTTTATTCATTTTGAAGATTAGGTTTGGTAGTACAAAATAGACGACTTGGACCAGTAAATCCTAGAATATTAGTTTGCTACATAATCCATATACTTTTCGAAATATTGGCGGCAGAATAAGATAATTGAACATTTTTGGTAAAATGAATGAACTACTCAACTTTGAATATCTTCGGCTTAATTGAAAAATGTTGAATAGGCTGTCCAAAAAAAACGATGTTAGAACTTGACTCAACTCTTAAATGAAATATAGGCATATTTGAAGCATTTTTCCCGTTGGCCATTAAGTACCTCTGAGAAAACATTTGGTCTTCATGACCGGTTTACTCGGTAGATCAATCATATACCGCATTCAGTTCACCACTGGACTGCGCACTGAGTCTTCATAAATGCGAAAACGTAAAAAAAAAACTGCGTGGTTGCATCAAATCAATTTGATGTCTTCGGCGCACTATTTCATCGATGTATGCTGAATAAGTGCTCTGAAGACACCAAGTTGATTGGATGCAATCGCGCACTTTTATTTGCGTTTTGCACTCGTAAAAACTAGTGCGATAGTCCAGTGGTGAACTAAATGCGCTATATTAAAATCTAAATCTGGCCTTGGATCTTTTAGCGAAGCGTTTTTTTTTACGAATTGGAATCTATTTTGATAATCGGGATAGAAATCTTATTACACAATTAAACGCCTTAAAGTATGCAATACCTTTAAAATTTCACGCTTTTAAAACTGCTGTGTTGAAAAATTATTTATTATGTTTCCAGTTCAAAACCGAATTAGCGACATTTTTTCTTTTACTTGCGCTGCTTTTGCCTTGCGTTAAACACAATGTCGGAAGTGGGGCGCTGTATTGTACACCTGGTATTCTATACAGCGCCCCACTTCCGACATAGTGTATAACGCAAGACAAAAGCAGCGGAAGTAAAAGAAAAAATGTCGCTAATTCGGTTTTGAACTGGAAACACAATATTTAATTTTTTTTAACATGTTTCACATGCTTTTCAAATATTTAAGACATAAACAATACGAATAGGGGCAAGACATTATAAAACTGACGCGAAAATATTTTTGGCTACCTGTTTGTATGGAGCCGCCCCATAGTGCGTCGATAGCGTAAACGTTCTTGCTCGCGTCGACGAAGACGTGTTCGAGTGGGCTGTCCTTGCTGTATTCCAGGAATTACTATCGCGGGATATTGACTCCGTTCAGCGACTGTAATATCTCCAACCACTATTGTCATCTAGGAAACATTTCGGCGGAAACTTGTTCATCCCTTCCAACTTTCGCTCTTCATCTCCTGGATGATGAACATTCCGTCAACCACAAAGGGAACGTTCAAAAATTACGTCCAACATTTGGGGGAGGGTGTTGAAAAGTATGACAGTACGTACGTGAATTGGGTATAGGAAAATTGCGTGACAGAGGGGGGAGGGGGTGGGGTGGTCTACAAATCCCGAAAAACGATGGACGTGATATTTGAATCTTCCGAAACGACGCAACGAGTTCCAGCGGATCGAACAGACTTATTACTAGTCTCAGATTTTCTCTTGGTAGGGATGACTGCTCCGTTAAAGAGGTGCTCCAACTCAGTGCATTCCCCACTGAAAATGTGCATAGTGCAGCGGTTTTTCATTTTAAAACCGCGGACACTTGCACTCACACTGAGGAGAATGCTATCCCTGACGGAAGGCTGTTGTGCCCAAGATGCGTTTTTGGTGACTGCCTCCATCAATTACGAGGCTTTTTATCGCTGGAGTGTTCTGCTCACCGATTCGTTTCAACACTTCCGGAGAGTTCGACATTCAATGCTGTACCTAAAACCCTGCTCGTTCGTGCACGGTTTTCACATCGAACTGCTTCGTCGACGGCTGCTTTAGGAGACTCCTCTGCGTGTTCATTGGCGTTGGCATTCTTGGCGTACTGTGTGTAGAACATGGCGAGCTAGTAGATCCAAAAATGGCTACATCCATTACGAAAACTTGTGCTGGCTCTTCTGATTTGTTCCGTCGCAGGTACCTTTGGGTTTGGCGGTCCTCCGGTCTTATTTGCACCTGACAGAACATTTCCATTCTGCCGCTGGCCGCTTGGCTATTTCCCTCTGTCCATAACAACAAAGCACGGTTTGAAGGGCCCCAACAAATCAGGATCGGTCAGGAGCACCGAATTTAACGTAACTCCTTGCTGCTGCATCCCAGACAACACGCAGCTTATCCGGTTTACTCATGTTCACGACCACGTGTAACGGTGTGCATAGGATCCAATTCCTCTAATACCTGCTGCATTGCTTGATGAGCGGCGTATCTTTCTGTGACATACTCAAACATCTGCCATCTTATTTTCTCGTAGAGTACTGGTGACTTGGTGAGACGATTCTCGAGGATCGGCCATTGTGGGAAATACAACGACGTCAAACTTCCATAAAGGTCAGTTGGTAGCCCCAACCGTGGTCGATACCTGAGCCCGTTGGTCTTCCGCTGACTCAGTTGATTTGGCAGCAGATACTCCTACGCTTTCTGTCGAGAAGAATTGTTTGACTAACTCTTTGAGGTTGTCGTCGTGCGTACGGATGCACACTTGAAGAACTCGATGAAGTGGTGCGATATTCAGCGGCCCGGAACGGCTAAAGAAAATCCATCCTAGCCTTGTTTTGATAGCTACAGGTTCGTTAACCTCTCCTTTTTCGTTGCTTGAGGAAAGTTTTCACTTTGGTGTTATCCAAGCCGATCAAAACGCCGCGTACTCCATCCCGGTAACTCGTCGACGGTAACCCTCGCAGATGAGCGAATTGACTTCTGTTCCGTGAAGTGAATCTACTGAGCGGTTCCATATCATTTCAGCAACGAGTAATTTTCATATATCTTTATTTGGATGAAACCTTGCATACAAGTCTTTGGGGGAGAAAAACGCCGTTTTGCATACTTGGTTCGCCATTTTGAATCTAGCCTTACTTATGAGAAGGGCCTATGAAAAATGCACATGATATCTTAAAAAAATTGTATCTCGAAAACGGTTTGTCCGATCGGTTTGGTGTCTTCGGCGAAGTTTTAGACAATTGTTGGTGCTATATGGAGAAAATATGCACGGTAAAAAAATATGTTTGGTTTTTGTGATTTGAACTAAAATATAGATTTTCCCTCAAAAGTGACATGTCAATATTTTTTTTATTATCCTTATGTTATAGCTGACTGAAAATGCTACCTAGTGCACAGTGGGTTGTTCTGGAGAAAAATAGGTTACAATGAAAAAAAATGTTTTAAAAAATTACGGTTTTCAAAAAAAGCTATTAAGTAAAGCCAAAAAAGTTTGTCGCCCTAATTTTATGAAAGTACATCAAATTTGCAAGAAAAAAGTACTTCGGTAACATTTTTCTAAGATGCACCGTTTAGAAGATATTACTAATTTAATATTGATTTTTTTGATAACTTAATAAGTTTTAGCCCTTTTCGGATGTACTCCGTGTTTCTCCAGTTTCAAAAGTATTTTTTTCGGAAAGATTGGAAAATTTTGAGTTAAAATGACACTGACAGCTTAAAGATTTGAGTGAAATTCTCTGCCTTGAAAGTATTTTGAAACAAGTTACAAAATCCCACTATCAAGAACAATGATTTCTCCCAGTGGTTTTTGGTGCCTTCTGCTTAAAACGTGCTAATAAGTATTAGATACAGGTAATTAGATACCAGTTAGCTGTACTACGTACAGTTGGTGATTGTAAACATGGTCTTTGTTGGAACTAGTCCACCATGGCCACGCTGGCCCAGGCTTGTAAACATTCGACACTTTTCACTGCCTTCGTTTCGTTGTCGCGGTCGGGTGTCAGCTTGCTTTTTTTTCATTCGAACACGACTGCTACCTCTTACACACAACACAAGCGGCAGAACAAAGATCAATAAACAAAAAAGTGGATCAAATCAACGTAGTCTGACACGATGACATTAGTATAATTCCAGCTTTTCGCAAGATTTCAGCCAATTTTGATTAAAATTGGTATAATATTAGTATAATATTAGTCACCTTCCATCAAACTAGACGGCTGCCGACTGATACCTCAATCAACAACCGCCGCACTCTTTATTCATTCCAGGTATATACAATTTACAATCTTCTTCAATAACAATATACCTACGCCAGCAAATCTACCTCGCTCCAACTCTCCAAACTCGTACCTGACGATACCTGAGCGTTCAACTCTACCTATCTTCCAGCAGTCTTTACCCAGCATTCTATGATTTATACCCGTGAGCTGTATAATAATGTCTGACTCGGTTCTGAATTCATCCAGTATCTACTAGGGAAAACCAAACAGTAAATGCAGAAAGGTTGCTAGAAGCATAGTCATTTCATAGTAATTTCAGCTAATAATCCAGAGTTTTTGAACTAGATCCAGTGTTGTTTGATAACATAATAATTGTAAAGGAAAGTGTAACACGTTTTGGTGCAAAGGTAAGTTTTAAATACACATTTTAATTATATGTGTTGTAATATTTTCGTTCAAAACTAACAATTGGAAAATATTTTCTATGTTACAGATTACAAAATGAGTAAAATCAGATGTATTCGTCCATTCAAAGACCTTCAGTGTTCGAAAGAGCTGCGATATCTCACGGATGGTATCATCCAAAAACTAAAGTCAATTGGATTTTCCAAGGTATCCACACTGAACACCAAGGATTTTCGTATTTGTTCGTCTTGCCGTCTACATATTGATTCAAGAGCTCACCTCACCCAAAACGAAGAACAAAGCGTAGCCGGTGGCTCAAGGATGCCAACTGTTCAGACCATACCTGTTGTACCTGATTCGCAAAGCTATGAAAGTTTGGTCACGATACCATCAGCGTCTACGCTAAGCACAATTCAATCAAATGAAGACTTCACGATGCCTGTAGACGTCGAAATATTCAACCGAGGAATAGCAGCTATTCGTGTTTCGCCTATAGATTTAGGTAAGGTTAAAAATGTTCACTATGCTGAAAAAAGTGCGCTGAAATCGTCGAAGGTGTACGAAGTAATCTTTTTAAATTAGACGCTAAAACAGAAAAAGCAAACGAGTTTAATGAAGTCATAGAAAATATGAAAATTAAATTTTTAAATTCAGCCACAAGGCAAGAAAAACTATCAATTTTATCATTGTTACCAAAATCATGGTCAGTACAAAAAATTGTAGACGAATTTAAAACTAGTAGAAATATGGCATCAGATGCAAGAAAGGAAAAAAATAATGTATTAGATTCATCTCAAGGTTCAAGCTCTGGAAAAGCTTTGAGTAATGAAACAAAAGAACTGGTTTTGAATTTTTTTGAGGACGATGATATAAGCCGTGCAATGCCAGGCCAAAGAGATTTTGTTAGCGTAAAGACAGGAAATAAGAGATTAGCTGTTCAGAAAAGATTGTTAATGATGACATTAAGAGAAGCTTTTAATCGCTTTAATGAAATGTACGTCAATGTAAAAATAGGGTTTTCATCATTTGCAAGCCTCCGGCCAAGGCAATGTAAACTATTGACTATCACAGGAACACATAATGTTTGCGTTTGCACTACGCATGAAAATGTCAATTTAATTCTACATAGCTTAAAAAAATACAATGTCTTGAATGATCTAAAAACATTAACGAATAGATTACTTTGCGAAAATAAGACAACTCATTGCCATCTACGAAGATGTAAAAACTGCCCAGATACCTCAGTTTTAGAAGACAGTTTATTGAAACAACTGGAAGAAAACTTTGTTGAAAAGCTTTCATTCGAACAATGGGTTACCACTGACAGATGTGATTTAGAAACTATTGTAAAGCAAACCGATGACTTTGTTACATTTTTCAGCTCAAAACTAGAAAGTTTGATTCCGCATGATTTTGTAAAAACCGAACAATCCAATTTTTTGGAAACTACAAAACAGAACTTGCAAGATGGTGAATTTTTGGCTATTTGTGACTTTTCTGAAAATTACAGCTTCGTTTTGCAGGATGAAGTTCAATCACACCATTGGAACGTGCAACAGGCCACAATCCATCCTTTCGTAATATATTATACTGAAAATAGGCAAATTAAACATTTTAGCTTCATTATAATTTCAGAAGAACTAAGACATGATTCAGTCGCTGTTAATTTGTTTATTGATAAAATGATGAACTTTTTACAAATTGATCAAAATAAAAACATGAAAAAAAATTATTTTATGTCAGATGGTGCTGCTTCACAGTATAAAATCCGAAAAAACTTTTCTAGCCTTTGTAAGTTTAAGTCAAAGTATGGTATTGACGCTGAATGGCATTTCTTTTTTTTTAAAAGACACTACACCGTCTTCAGCCAGAGGCTGCACAGACTGAACATTACACTAACACGAGACAACGGACAACATAACACCCAGTGGCCCAATGGAGAATTTTCCGTTTGACGAAAGGTTTTCCCCGATTGGAGCGGGAATCGAACCCGCACTCTGAGGCTTACGAAACGCCTAGACGACTGACGCCGCTAACCGCACGGCCACGAAGCCCACAACATCGCAACATCGCACGGAAAAGGTCCATGCGATGCTATTGGAGGTACGATTAAACGCATGGCTACCAGAGCAAGTTTAGCCAAAGAACGCGAACACCCGATAAAGACTGCAAGAGAGTTGTTTAATTGGGCAAACAAACGAAAAGAAGAAGAACTTACAAAGTTGTCATTTTGTTATTCTACTACAGAAGAATACGAAAATATGTCTTTGCAGCTAAATAATCAATATAATAATGCAAAAACAATTCAAGGAACTCAAAAATTCCACTCATTTCTTCCTCTATCAGAAAATACAATAAAGGCAAAGCTTTATTCAAACTGCCCTGACAATGATGCCAAAATATTCGATATTGTTAAGAAAGTTGTGTAAACAATAATTTGATAAAAATACAGGAGTAAAAATAAACTGATGTACAAAATATAATGTTATTTTTTATTGCGCACAAATACCACCCCTGAAAAATAAGCCTTAGGGTAGTGGAGGTATTTTGGACCGGGCAGGTATTTTGGCCCACCTAGAAAGTTTTATGATATTTATCACATAATCTCTACTAAATCTTGGTAAATTTTTATTGGAACACAACAAGTATTCAACTATGTGATGACCTTTATTTTGGATGTCAATTAAATATGCTGTTCAGTATCAAAAATAGAGAAAATGTTTTCACTTCCAATGAAACGCACGGAAAAGCACCAAAAACAAAGAAGATGACAAATTTGTAGTCGGCTTCGAAGAGGTATTAAATTTTACAAATAAATATTTATTTCATGTAAATGTAGTTAGGGCCTTGTAAGAACTCAAAATAAACTGTTCTTAACCTCGGTGGAGCGATAATATTTACTAAAATGGTGATTTGAGGTATGGCCAAAATATGTTCAACATAATCAGATGTGGACATATTTTGGACCACCTGTCAGATCAATCTCTCCAGTTCCCTCTAAAGGGAGAAAATATTCATGCCAATGTAATGTACTCTAAAAACAGATAAATAGAATAAGTTGGGAGTCCCCAACTTGGGACCTCCCATGATCTGGGCTGTTATACGTTTATTTTACAATGAGATTGTTGTGGGTTCGATTTGTTCTAACAACTTTTCGCCAAGTTAAAAATTTCGATTCGATTTGTGTCCTGACAGCTTTTCGACAAGATGAAATTTTCAGGTGTTTAGTCATCCAGTTGTCCTTCTCGGCAATCAGTAGATGACTGAGACAATGTGTTATCTAATGTATGTTTGACAATTTACGTATCATTCAAATTACTTTATTTTTGATGGCCTTTCCACTCATTACAATATGTGTAGAACGCCTTTATATTTAGCAAAATCACTAGACTTTCTCACTTCCATGAAGCGTTACGAAATTTATGCATGGTGACTGACGTCATGTAAAAAAATACACGTTTTGCGTAACATTTTTTATGAAACATCATACAACAATGCGTAAAAACTGGCAATTGCAGCAAAATTTTATCTTTGTTTACCGTTACGTAATTTTTAAGCGTTCCCTGCCTCAAAAAATGAATAGAAAAGATGTAAACTTCACGTAGTCTTAACTATGTTGAAATTTTTGCTGAGGTAACTTTCATTTCATCAATCAATTGAAGTTTAATTTGGTGGGCCAAAATATGTGCACTTGGTGGTCCAAAATAAAATCAGGTGGTCCAAAATAGAAGCCCGAGATCCTTCAGGAGTTTTGATATTTCTTGTATTTACTACAACAATTTTGAGTTCTGTTTTGCCTTTTCCGACAGAAAATATGTTGATCTACGTAATGCCTACTAAAGTTATCCATATTTTGAAGTGAGAACTTTCTTTTTTTGCTGAATTGTTCATCCACTTCCTAAAGGGGTCCAAAATACCTCCCTTACCCTATTCGCTCTTTTGAATCTTGCTAATTGAGGAGCTTGCGATATGCAAGAGTTGAATGCACATTTTCAACACAATACCACTGGAAGAAATCATTGTTCCTGATAGTGGGATTTTGTAACTTGTTTTTCAAAATACTTTTAAGGCAGAGAATTTCACTCAAATCTTTAAGCTGTCAGTGTCATTTTAACTCAAAATTTTCCAATCTTTCCGAAAAAAATACTTTTGAAACTGGAGAAACACGGAGTACATTCGAAAAGGGCTAAAACTTATTAAGTTATAAAAAAATCAATATTAAATTAGTAATATCTTCTAAACGGTGCATCTTAGAAAAATGTTACCGAAGTACTTTTTTCTTGCAAATTTGATGTACTTTCATAAAATTAGGGCGACAAACTTTTTTGACTTTACTTAATAGCTTTTTTTGAAAACCGTAATTTTTTAAAACATTTTTTTTCATTGTAACCTATTTTTCTCCAGAACAACCCACTGTGCACTAGGTAGCATTTTCAGTCAGCTATAACATAAGGATAATAAAAAAAATATTGACATGTCACTTTTGAGGGAAAATCTATATTTTAGTTCAAATCACAAAAACCAAACATATTTTTTTACCGTGCATATTTTCTCCATATAGCACCAACAATTGTCTAAAACTTCGCCGAAGACACCAAACCGATCGGACAAACCGTTTTCGAGATACAAATTTTTAAAAATATCATGTGCATTTTTCATAGGCCCTTCTCATAAGTAAGGCTAGATTCAAAATGGCGAACCAAGTATGCAAAACGGCGTTTTTCTCCCCCAAAGACTTGTATACAAGGTTCCATGCAAATCAAAAAATACAAAAAATAAAAACAGGAAAAATTTCCCACTTGTTCGTGGAATCGCTCTACTGTTGTGGCAGATCTAGTAGACTCTCCACGGTCTGCACGCCTTTCAACTGGAACCACTCGCCTTGCCCTACTCCGGAATTTATCATTTTTTTTTGCCACCTACTACTGTTGAGCTACATCGCCGAAACACAATATCTTCAATGTCAGATGGTGGCTCCAGAGAGGATTAGATTTTGTAGATTTAAAAGATGGATGGATTCGTTGAAGCAAGTTCAATGGGGCCGGTAAATTTGGAAAATTAGATGGGTAATTTATTATCGAATTATTATTTGAATTGAAACATATATAAATTTGAACTTGCAAAAAGCTTTTCAATCATTGCATCTTGAAGAACTGCTGCTATGCAGTTATATTTGAATTTCCTTTAAAAAAAATCAAGGTATACTGATGTAGGGTGACGAAGGATATTATCGGCAGGTTTGTTCTCTTCGTCATGGGAGGTTTTTGTGGGCCGAATTGCCTGAAACTTGGGCATATAACTCAGCTTAGTTGAGAAGGAGTTGAGGCCAACTCTGAGACCATCAGGTTTCAAAAAACCCCCCATGACGAAGAGAACAAAACTGCCGAAAATACGTAAGTTCCCCTATCTCGGGAAACGTCTCACTGCTCAGTTCTGCTATGTTCTCTCAGTTGTACCAACATGCGTAACGCAGCAGTACAATGTTTGCGAAAAGAATATCAGCCAACGGTCACGACTGGAAACATTCCGATAACATCATACCTACCATCCGCCAACGAGGTGTTTACATTTTGCATTGGGACCATGTGGTGGGAACGCCGCGTTGCTTCAATGTAGGAGATAGCCGTCAGCAGTAGGATAGTAAAGGCGAAAATAGGAAAAAAAAGAACGAAACACGTTTTTTGAATACAGGAAAGAGTTTCATAAAAAATGTTAGATCAATTGTGTACACCTAAATATCGTAAAAATACAGCTAAACAAAGTCTGTCACAACTATCGATCACCATCCCCTACCTTCCGCGTGAGCTCCAACTTTCAAAGGGTGTGAAATAGCGTTCGGCTAGTAATAAGTTATTTATATCTCGGCATAAATTTTCAATCTGAAGTACGGTCATAAATTATGCAGACACACAGCAGACAGAGCGCGGCAAAGGAGCATTGAATGGCTGTCTCCCGGCCGGAGATGGCAGCCAGGGCGCGCAGTGATTCGACAAGCTTCACTGCTGGGAAAAACGAGATGCTGTAATGGCGTGCCTGGCCCGGTTCGCGTGCGAATATTGAGCATTTTGCTGGATGGAAGGACCAAACAAAGCTTTGGGGTTTACTCCCTTAACACTTGAGAATTATTCTAGAGATGTTTAGTTGGTTTTGGATTAAAGAACTGCCTATCTTTTTGATACTTGAAGATCTTTGCAGTACAATTCCATAGAAAAGTGTTTTTAGGAAATGCTGGATCATATGCTTATTACTTTTTCCATAATTTTGAACATTCCCACTTCCCAACGATGAACATTCTTTTTATCTTTGTTTATTTATTGGCCCTGCAGGACTATTATATATCATCATGGCGGTTCAAGGCGCTCAGTGCATTGTGAAGTGGTGCCAATTTGAATACATCTACGGTGTCACGAACAGCGTGACAGCACTGTCCAGCTCGTTGACCCTTGGCTCGTCGCTGGTGCTGGCAGCACTTGCCATCGCAGATGGGATTACGTTGTATCGAGAGGTAAGTACATTATTATAATTTAAAATTTTGTGTGGAAAATTTCACGATCAGTATCCGTTTTATCATACTAACATCTCATTCAAGATTTTGAAATAAAAATTATTACCATCAACTACCATAAATTCCCATATAATCGCATTATAGCTTTTTGTCGGTCTAAATCTCTGGCGTTAAGTGAATTACCACCTGAATCATGCAAAAAGGCGCCCCAAAATGTAATTCTCTCGGCCGAGCCAGATGACTAATGACTTTGCAACGAAAAAGAAAAAAAAACAACCTACAGTTATCTCATCCAAACCGCAAGAGCCCCCGTATAATTCACTTAATCCAGCCGAAAACTGCCATCAAGCTAATTGCTCATTTTATGTAAACTATTCCCCGTCGGATCGTCGCTGTTGTCAGAACTTTCCGGCTCGCTTACTGTCAAACTGAAGCTTCCGCAGACAAGAGCGGGCCACTCATCCCCAGGAGCATCCCTTTTCATCCCATCGTCATCGTCGTCCTGGTCGTCGTCGGTAGTTCCCATTCTATTCCAGCTGGCCGGGTGACATAATGACAAAACTTTTAATGTACGACAATCTAATTATAAATTATTTTCCACGTCATCTTGCTCACCCCGTTTTCCACGGTCCATTTTTCCGCCACATACTCCATAACTCTTGCTTGACATAGTCAGTCGCACTTGAGATGGCGCCTCTGCCTCTCCAACATAATGCACAAACCACAAACGCTCCCGTCGGCGTTATTCGGAGGGACACTAATAAGTTCCCAAGCATAATTGGTGGAACTGCATTATTCAGTGCTGGATGGAAAGTGTACAACGTTGCGAAACTTGTTCACACCTCTGTGGGTATATAATGCCAAAAACTATGCCAAGGTAGGCAACTGCTCGTAAGCCAAGTACATAGAAAAGCAATTGGTGGAATGTCACGAGCGTAAAACTCTGGAAAATTTATGGCAGAACTGTTACAAACTAAATAAGCATAATCGCAGTTTGGTGGTAAATACAAGTTATGCGGAATGAATTACCAATCTGATATAGTTTCAGTTCTAGTCTGGCATACAGCACGAAGTGATCTTGCAAATTATGATATAGATAGCTGATTTGGCCTACCGACATTATGCTCCTTTGATCTTGCGTCCATTTGTTCTAGCGACCATTTGATTTTGTCTGTGGTTTTGTAGCGCAGCAAGAAAAGACAGCCCGAAGAGTGTGACATCGCCGAAGTGCTGTAAGACGGTGATCGGAACGATATGCAGATGCTCCATGCAACTGTCAATAGTGCGTGGTACGAGACTGCGCCTATGGCCACCATGTGCATTGTTCAAAGACCGGGGAGGAAATTAGCTGACAGACAAAACAAAAAACAATGGTGGCTACCAGGTGGAAGGAGCACTTCGAAGATTTGTTGAATGGTAGCAACTCAGGAACAGGATTTACATAATGGATAATGGTCAAGCAGTGGAACCACCGACACGGGATGTGTTTAAGGAGAAACTTCAGAGAATACAAACATGGCTGCCGCAATGGCCGACTTGGTTCCCTACTCGCGTTTTCAAGAGCACCAATCTTGAACATTTGTAAACAAATGTTCTCGATTTGTAAAAGCTGCCTCTTTTTGGAAGTGAGCAAAGCCAGGAAAAACAAGTGCGGTTTGGCTCGATGCTTTGTTCTTCAGATTTGTGCCTCTAAAGTTTGTATGAAAAATTGCAATGGGATTTCTTGATGTTTCACCTTAAGAAGGAGCTGAAAACCAGAAAGGCTGCAGGGAAGGACGAGATTCTGGTCGCGCTTCTTAAAAACGGAAGTGAGAAGCGGATGATCGTAGACTAATTTCGGGAGTAGCACTTGCAGATCCACCATCTGCTCATGTTCGCGGATTTCAAGTGTCCGATTCGTTAAGATATACTGGTTGGCACTCGAAATAGCGAGTCTGGCGTGTATAGACGGAATGGCACTATCGTCACACGATCACACGACATCGATCGTATGGCAGTGGAAGAAGACGACCAAGACGAAGTACATTATTGCGGACACATGACTTACATGTTTTTCCTAAATCGGTACGAAAAATTGTTTTCCGTGTAATTCAAAATTGGGTTGACCAAATTTTAAAATTAAAATTGCATTAGAACCCAAATAATGTCTTTGTGGTAATAATGTCTTTGTGGATTTAACACTTACGGTTATATAAGGTAGAATCCACGAATCAGTCGTTTTTATCTCACTTCTATCCTCTTTCGCACTTTATATAACGTACTTAGCTGATTGAGTATGGATTTGATATACCTTTTTCTACCTTAACTTAGTCTAGAACTTAGTTTATGAACATTTCATAACCACTTCTGTGTCTTGCCATTCAACTATCATAAAAGGAATTAGAGTTGCACCAAGAAAAAAAATGACGATTTGAATAAAAATCCGACTCGGACTTCATTTGGAAGGTGACCCCAAACTTTTGCACGGTGGCTTGTAAACCTAACTGGATAATTTAAATTGTGTTATGAGTTTTTCCGCTAAAATCTAATGAATGGCTCCCAAAGAGGATTGAAATAAGGTTCTAATGCAACTTGATTTTAAATTTTGGTCGACCCAATTTTGAATTACACGGAAAATAATTTTTCACACAGATTTAGGAAGAACATGTAAGTTTAGGTAATCTTTTTGTACTAAAAATTTCATATGAAATTTGTGAAAAGTACCTACGAATCAATTCTAACTCTTTATCTTTCGATAGAGTCTAAGAATGAGTAGATTAAATGAAAAATGACTGAGATATGATTGAAAAACATTTCCATGTTTTTGAGGGGCTGACCCCAAACTTTTGCACGGGAGTGTAACTGATGGGGATTAGTTTCAAGATGTCAGTTTACCTACAAAACTCATGTCTTCCGCAAAGTTTTACAGAATTTTTAAAGTTCCCAAATCAAATGGTGTAAAATTTGGTGTGGAACTCTATACGCAGGGCAATATTACATTTTTAAATCCATCAAATTCAAAATCCTGACGTCCTAGAATGTTCGGATCTTCAGCAAAATTGTTGAGAAGTCATATGACTATGGATGGATGGTCTATCTCCAAGAACTTTAAAAGAGAATTCAATTGATGTTTCACCATTAACGAACTACGTATCTTTAAAAAGTCCTTCGACAATTCCTCTGAAATTTTCTTCAAATTTTTCTAACAAGGACTCCTTTAAAAAAATCTCCAATCATTGCTGCAGGGAGTCCTCCAAGTACTTCTTCAGAAAGGCCTCTAAAGATTCACACACGTTGGAATGTTCCCCACATATTTCTTTTAAACAATTCCTTCAAGGATTCTTTCAGAAAATTTCTGAAAAGTATTCTTTCAAGAATTATTTCATAGACTGCGCCAAGAATTTCTGCAAAAAATCCTTCAATTTCCGTCTCGTATTCTACAAGGATTCCTCAAGGAGTTCCTCCAGGAATTCTTCTATTACGAATTCCTCTCAGAGTTGCTTCAGAAATTCTCATACGATTTTTTTTTCATGAATTCCTTCGAAGAATTTCTCCAACGATTCGTCCTGAATTTCCTCCAAGCATTTGTTCAAAAACTGTTTCAAGCTGTTTTTATAGAGTACTCCAGAAAATTCTTAAGAAAGATTTCAGAAATTCCTGAAAGAATTTCAGGAGTTACTGCTTCTATTTTCTCATCAAATTGCACCAATGATTTTTTCAGTAATTTGTCACAAAATTCTTCCAAGCAGTTAAATTAAAATTTCCCCCAAGATTCTTCACGATTTCTCTAGAGGTTTTCACAGATATTCCAACAGAAATTTCTAGAAGGATTTATAAAGAACTTCAATCAACGAATTCATCGGAAGCTCCTCCAAGGATTTCTTCAGGTGAATTTACAACTATTCATTCATAGATATCTTTAGAAATTTTTCCAAGGATTCCTTTGCTATTTTTTCTGATTTATTTAAATCAAATATTTATCAAGGGGCTTTTTAGGAATCCTCCAAGGATTCCATGAGAAAATTCTCAGAGGATTTTTGCAAAATTCTTCCAACGTTTCATTCAGAAATTTCTCCAAAGATTTCTTCAAGTCTTCCACCACCGATACCTTCAGTTTTTTTCCAAGTATGCTATAAAGATCCATTTCAGAATTTAAGTTTAGTATT